>NW_022196905.1:247789503-247821804 GCF_008632895.1 Mastomys coucha
TAGCTAGATGGTTTTTTTTTTTTTATTATTTTGTGCCCAGTAACTCTAAGTTAGCATTTTTAACTTAATTGTTTTTCCACTGATCCTCTTAATTTATCCAGATAATTTATCACACAGTTCCATTTGTTTTTACACCTCTTTTGTCTGCTTGCACTAGTTCATGTCTCTAAATGTTTTCAAAATTGCTCATAAAGTATACCTGGGCTGCCTCATTCAGTCAGCAGCAAGACAATTGTTTTATTGTTTGTTTTACTTTTTCACTAGGATTTATTACTGACGGGAACTCCTTTCTTCTGGGCAATGTTTTGCTTCGCCAGATTCGGATCCCTAGTGGCATACTCTTCCCAGTATCTCTCCACGAACAAATGAAGTATCCCCAACACCAGGAGGACAGAGAGAGCTATGGGGCTGGCTGGGTCCCCCCTGATACAAACATCACAAAAGCAGACTGTATTTGGCATTACCAGAGTCAGGAGTCGCTGGGAGGCTATCCCATCCAAGGGGAGTTAGCCACTTACTCAGGAGGAGGCTATGCCATAAGGCTTGGAAGGAACCACAGTGCTGCAACCAGGTGAGTGTGTGCCCTGAGCAAGAGACCTGTCCCAGGACAGCCAGGAACTGGGCCCAGCTGAGAAGTTCTACAGCTGTGATGCTTCTATACTGGCTCTGGTACTTGTACATGCTTCTATTTTACACTCTAAGGAAATAACCCTCCTCCTTGTGAGGCTGTGGCTTCGACAGGAGCCAGGGCCTCGGGAGGCATGACTGAACATCTTCTGTCCCTCAGGGTCACTGGGGTTCCAGGCCTGTGCTTGACTGGGGGCCAGGCTATCTGTGCACAGCTCACTGCCCCACACCTCCCCTCCTTTTCTTCTGCTCCTCCTTGGTTTGTATGGATGTTATGCTTGCATTTATGTCTGTTTACATGTGTGAAGTACCCTCAGAGGCCACATAAAGGGTGTCAGATCCCCTGAGACAGGAGTTACAGTTTCGAGCTGCCCACATAGGTGCTAGGAATCAAATCCAGGTCCTCTGGAAGAGCAGCTAGTATTCTTAACCACTGAGTCGTCTATCCAGCTCCTGGAACTACATCTTTTTTTTGTGTTTGGTATTGGTTTTTTTTTGTTGTTGTTTTGTTTTGTTTTGTTTTGAGACAGGGTTTCTCTGTATAGCCTTGGATGTCCTGGAACTCACTCTGTAGACCAGGCTGTCCTCGAACTCAGATATCCGCCTGCCTCTGCCTCCAAAGTGCTGGGATTAAAGGCGTGTGCCACCACCGCCTGGCCCTGGGAACTTCATCTTTAAATTCAGAAATTTCTTGGTCAACTTCAAGTTACAGATATGTTTTGTTTTGCCAAAAACAAAAGACTTTTTTAATCTGGAAAGAAATTTTTAGTTTCAATTCTAGGGGTAGTTGAGCTTAGATGAATCTTAGACCCACTATAATCTTCAGATATAAATGGAAACATTATTCCTTGTAAACCATGATATGAACATCAACCCAAAGTTCAAATGCCCAAACTAAATTGTTAGGAGTTTGCAGAGTGGTTTAACACATGAAGCCTGGTCGTCTTTGTTACCGTGAATGAAAAGGTCTAAGCTGTCTTCCAAGCAGGCAAGACGGCTCAGCAGCTAAAGGTCCTTGCCACCATGCCAGAGGACCAGGATCATCATGAGGACCCACATGATGCATAACTGACTCCTTTAAGTTGTCCTCTGACCTCCACATACTTACTGTGACACACACATACCCCCAATAAATACAATAAAAATTTAAAACAAAACTGGTTTCAAAGTTATAGCAGCAAGGAACTACTCAAAAAAAAAATGTCAATCAAATAATGATGTTTATACCTCTTTCACCTCGAAGTACTGGATAGGATACTCTAATAGTGTGGAGTATTGGATGTTTCAAATAGTAGTGGACAAGGTTTATAAAATGAATCCTGCCTTACAGATTAAATGACAAATATGATTTCCTCAGTCTCTGCCCTTGGTGTGAATGCCACTGTGAACATCTCGTTTCTTAGTTAACTATCCATGTTATCACCATGTGATTATAGGAACACTAGATCAAGGGATGAGGCTCCACCTATGGTCTGTAACAGTGCCAGAGTGCCGTTCTCCATCCAATACTCTATAGTATTGGATGGCTCTGTTTCCCTCTGTCTCCAGGGTTCTGCAGCATCTGGAGCAGAGGCACTGGCTGGACCACTACACAAAAGCCCTCTTTGTGGAATTCACGGTCTTCAATGCTAACGTGAATCTGCTCTGTGTGGTGACCCTCATCTTGGAATCCAGTGGTGTGGGTATGTAGGCCTTCTCTCCATGCTCTACCACTGGCTATCTTGGGACAAGGCAGCCTTTACTGATTATATACCATTCAATCAAGTAAATTTAATTGACTACTCTGGAACTGGAGTTACAGTTGTGATCTGCCTTGTGGGGCTGGGAATTGAACCAGCCCCAGAAGTATGATTTTTTTTTTTTTAAAGTCAAACAGCTCAACAGCCTTTTTACCTCCTACTCCCCAGATTCTACTTTTAGTTTCAACTGATATTAAATTTTTATTACATTAAAAAAAATTTTTTTGAGACAGGATCTCTATGCATAGTCCTGGCTCTCAAGAACTCACTATGTAGACAGGCTGGCCTTGAACTCACAGAGATCACGTGCCTCTGTCTCCTGAGTGCTGAGATTAAACTCGTGGATCACTACAACTTTCAAATGTTTTGAATTGCTTATTCATTCATGGATTTTTGGTTTTAAGTGTTACTTTTTTGTTTGTTTGTTTGTTTGTTTTTTGAGACAGGGTTTCTCTGTGTAAGTCCTGGCTGTCCTGGAACTCACTCTGTAGAGCAGGCTAGGATTAAAGGCTTGCGCCACCACCGCTAAGTGTTACTTTTTATATGAAGGGGATTTAGCTTTTGTACTCACATGACCCTTGTTTAACTATCAAAGACACAGGTTGGGGTGGGGGAGAGTAACTTAAAACTTGAGATTTAACTGTACAAAGTAAGAAAATTTTGTTCCTAAATGTTCTTTCTGCTTCCAGGGGTACACCTCTGTTCCAGTGTTTCAGGACTAGAATTCACAAGACCTTTCATAAAATTATGAAAAGTTTATAACACCATAAATCTAGTGCACATTCTCACTATCCTTTTAGGTTGCATCTGAAACCTTATAGCCCATCATCATATAAAGCATCCGGCATTCACTAGCTATTGGTCCTTTTATTTTGATGTTGGCAACCGTTCTAAGTTGAAAAGAAGAATACCTGCTGCAGGGGTGAAGCCAATGCTTGTCCCTCCCGCTGAGGACTCTGCCAACTTTAGTGAGATGGACATTTTACCAGTAGCTCACCTATGATTAATGTTCTGGATAGTTCTGCAGGAAATACTAAGTAGAATAGGGAAACCAAAATGTTTGAAGTTGAAGACACAGGAGCCAGCTGAGTTGTTTTGTTTTATGAAAAGGACAAAAGCTTAGATTCTTGACTGCAGGTGTTCTTCTCAGGGACTTTCTTCACCTCCCTGCGACTGGACAGTTTAACTTCCCTTCAGTCATCAGAGAGGGGCTTTGCGTGGATTATCTCACAAGTCGCCTACTACCTTCTCGTCTGTTACTATGCCTTCATCCAGGTGAAGTGAACATGTCAGATGTGCACCCAGTCAGCAGACAAATCCTCTCTGGAGGACTCCATCATGACACGGCACTACACATACAGTTGGTATTTCGGTCCTTGGCTGACTGATGTCTACTGAGTAGAATAGCTCACTCAATTCTGGCATGTTCAAAGGATTGAGTTGGTTCTTAATACACAGTATTTCATGCAGTTTCTTTATTTTGTTTTTAAGATTTATCTATGTGTATGAAAGTTTTGCCTGCCTATGTATGTGCACCATATGCCCATGGAATTCAGGTGTTAACTCCCCTGGAACTAGTTACAAATGGTTGCCAATTACCATGTGGGTGTAGGGAATTGAACTCAAGTCCCCTGCAAGAACAAACAATGCCCTTAATTACTGAGTCATCTCTCTGGCCCTTTTATGTGGTTTCTTAACCCTTACATATAGTAATATCGAGAAAACATGCTGGGCAAAAAGCACTGAAAAAAAAAAGAATTATTATAAATAGTATTTTATTATCAGGCTTGATAAACAATGAGTATTTTAAAGCTTATAAATTCAGTGTACACGATAGTTTTATAATCTCCAAGGATGATTATATCTGGTAAAATTTTATTAGCAACCGACTTTCCTTTTAGCAGTGTGAGAGACTGCAGAGCAGTCCCATGGCTACAGCCCAGTGGGGCAGACTATTTTCTTAGGGTCATCCAGACAACAATGGTAACTATGCTGTCTTTTCTCAGGGGTGTCGGCTGAAGCGGCAGAGGTTGGCGTTCTTCACTAGGAAAAGAAACATTCTGGACACAAGCATAATCCTCATTAGCTTCAGCATCTTGGGGCTTAGCATGCAGAGCCTCTCTCTACTTCATAATAAGATGCAGCAGTACCACCGTGACCGGGACAGGTGAGGGTCCTGAGCTGCAGGCACACCCACCTCATGCCGAAGGCTTCCTGATCCCCATCCTTCCTTCACTTCCACTTCCCCGCCAGATCTGCTGCATTTGTAAAATGCAAATTAAACTAGAACTTGGACTTGTGACCATGGCGGAAAGATCAACTTACTAAGGCATTTGCACTAGCCCCGCCTTAAGGCTCTGTGGTGCTCACGTATCTATGGAAGATAATGCATTTAAGTTTCAGAGCAAGGACTTGGAATTGGAACTACTCTGTATGCATAAAGACTGAGACGAGTCAAAGTATCATCCTTTAAAAGGATACAAACCTAGCACAAGACACACTTACCAATATGAAGTTTTCATGTGTGTGATTTTTTTTCTATTACCCATATCAGACTGCTGAATACTTTTAGATCAAGTATTTCTAAAGCTAAGGGCTTGAGACCTAAAACCTTTCAAAGCACGGTCCTAAGTAGCTCTCTGTTGAACTGGGATAAGCGGGGTCTGTGTAGCCCAAAAGGCTATGGTAGCTGAGCTCCAGGCTGCTATGTGGCACTGCCACGTTCCGTGATTCTCAAATTTCCTAGTGCTGTGACCCTTTAATATAGTTCAAGCTGTGGTGACCCTCAACCATAAAGTTATTTTCATTGCTACTTCACCACTGTATTAATATTGTTATGAATCATAATATAGTTTGGAGATGGAGGGTTGGCAAAGGTGTCACTACCCACAGGTTGAGAACCACAGGCCTAGGCCTTTACCAACTGTGCTCAACAACTTGCTTATTGCCACAGGAGTCTCTCCAAGTAAACTGGTTGCTGTGACATGAAATGTACTTCAGACAACAAAATGGAACTGCGGAACAAATCTCTCACCTCTTTTAACTCTCAGTATGACTATGACCTATCTCACTCTACCATCAGATATCACCAGGTGTTAGAAAACAATCCATGACAAAGACATATCCCGTTAGGCTAACTCTCATTTTGAGAGGTTTCAGCTCTAACAACTGTGGAGGATGGTCCCCATCTGTAGGATGTGAGGGAAAGACATCAGCTAGGAGCCACTTTGAAAAGCGGTCAAGATGGCTCCTAGCCAGGGGGCCTGTGTTTTCATTGCGTTGCTGGCCACGTTACAGCTAGGAGGCAGTTTCACCGCAGTGGGTGTCTGACATAGCAGCTCAGCTGCTAACCTGCAGAGGAAGTCCCTAGCAAGGCTGCTGACAAGCAAGGGCAGCTCCTTGTGCTGAGTAACTGACATTCGGCTTTCCTTGGCTACAGGTTCATCAGTTTCTACGAGGCACTGAGAGTGAACTCTGCGGTCACTCACCTCATGGGCTTCCTGCTTCTGTTCGCAACTGTACGGGTGTGGGACCTACTTCGACATCATGCCCAGTTACAGGTCATCAACAAGACACTGACCAAGGCCTGGGATGAGGTGCTGGGCTTTATACTGATCATCATGATCCTGCTGAGCAGCTATGCCATGACTGTAAGCCCCAAAGCCCAGCATCTTCCCCAAGGGCTGAGTCCTGTCTGTTCCCTCAGGAAAGCTCACTGTTCAGAAACCATCAGATTAGCACTGGGCTTTTTGAGAAAAGGTCAGATAGGAAAGCTGGGTTTAGTCACATTCCGTATTTCATGTCTTAAACCCAGATGTGTTATCACGTCTCTAAGATACAGGCAGGAGGAGATCAGATGTAGCACAGTGATCAGATTTTATAGTCATGGTAACTTGAATAGCCACCAGGAATTCCCATTGCTTCTGTTGGCCATAACAAGAACCCAGGGCAGAAGTGAGATTGGTTACCACTGACTGGCCTTTCTCCTGTTCAGTTCAACCTGCTGTTTGGATGGAGCATCTCTGACTACCAGAGTTTCTTCCGATCTATAGTGACTGTTGTTGGCCTCCTGATGGGAATTTCTAAGCACAAGGAGGTAAGATAAGTTTGCAGGTAGGAAGAAGCAGCCTAGTTAGTTACCTTTTGGACTGATGTTTGGCTTAGCAGCTTTACTGTGGGGCTCCTACTGCATCAGAGGAGAGAACCTACATCCCTTATCCTTGTCTCAAAGTGATGACTATGCATGACCTGGCACTGCTCAACTATTGCTTCCTAAGCACCTGTGCTCACCTCCTCTTCCTCCTCCTCTTCCTCACCCTGCTGTCAAGGGACACCTGGCCAGAACATGGCAAGCTGCCAATGCTCCATGGCCCTCTGAAACCATATAAGGGTTACAAGCAAAGGCATGCCAGAAAGAACTGCATTAGTTCTGTTTACAGTAACCTCTAAGGAGTTTACTCCTCTCTCACCCACACAAACCCATCTGTCCATGTTACATAAAGGGCAAAGATCTTCACACACACAAGAAAGGTTTAAATTAGGTATACTGGTTAGAACACTAATATAGTTTTTAAAAAGCCATACAGTACTGTAAGTATAATTTTATGCAAAATTAAAAAAAAAAGAAGGGAAAACTTCAACTATGCATTTTATAAATATTTGGAATCTAACATTGATGGAACTGATAACACTTGTACAATTAATCACTTTGCTGGCCCATTATCTTAGGGTTTCTACTTACTGTCATCAAACACCATGAACAAAGAGCAAATAGGAAGAAAGGGTTTATTTGGCTTACATATGGAGGCAGGAGCTGATGATGCAGAGGCCATGGAGAAATGCTGCTTACCAGCTTGTTCCTCATGGCTTTGCTCAGTCTGCCTTCTTGTGGAACCCAGGACCACCTGCCCAGGGTGGTACCACCCACAAACCAGGCCCTCCCAAGTCAACCACTAATTATGAAAACACTGCAGTATAGTTTGCCTACAGCCTAATATTAGGGAGGCATTTCTTAATTGAGGTTTCCTGCTCTCAGATAACTACAATGTCCGTCAAAATTTGCCATAAACCTAGCTAACACACCCATGACTCAAAGGTTTCTGATTATATAGGCTAGTCGGTGGTTTTCTTCCCAAGAAAGAATGCAACAGCTATGTGCTACACTGTTACGGCTGGAGCTTTCCCAAGGGAGGAGTCACTGCTTAACAGGCTAGGAGCAACAACCAACGGGCCAAAATCCAAAGGGTGTGTGTGTGTGACCATCTGTTAAAAAGAACACCTCACAAGGCTACGTATAGAAACTGTCCTAGTAAAGGCCTGAATTTTCGAAGTTCTATATAGTCAAGCAAAAAGAACTTGACTACCAGTACTTAGACCTTACAAGAAAGTGTGGGGGAAAAGACATGAAGTCAGTTTCCCCATTTCCAAAGCACTGCCCAAAACCTACCATAGCTACGACAGCCAAAAGTCAGGTTTTCTTAATTTGTACGAGAAGACCCTCATGTCCAGAGAAGTTTCCCAAATGGCAGACAGGTTTTCTGATCCCTTCTGGTAAGTATTTATTCTTTCCACATGCTTGTTACCCCAGGCCTTCATGTTTAGACAGATGTTTTCAGTTTCCAAAACTTAGTGGGGATTTGAATCACAATCCTATTACTTGCCTGTTTTTCTTGCAAAGGCTGAAAAATCAAATTCTAATATCCTTCATGTTATATCCACTTACAAGTATTTTCTTTAGGATCTTTCTCTCCCTAGTTTTATCAGATTCAAACGTGTGCTTAGAAATAAATCCCAGATCTTAGCAGTTTGTAATGCTAACTCCGAGACCTTTCTGTCTTCCCAGGTTATTGCTCTGTACCCAATCCTAGGCTCCTTTCTGGTTCTCAGTAGCATCCTCTTGATGGGACTTGTGATCATTAATCTTTTTGTTTCTGCCATTCTCATTGTCTTTGGAAAAGAAAGGAAGGCCTGTGAGGTAAGTAGCTGAATTGGAAAGTGTAACCACATTTCCTAACACTGCAAACCTTTAATATAGTTCCTCATGGTGTAGTTACCCCCAATCATAAAGTTATTTTCATTGCTTCTTTGTAACTGTTACTTTGCTACTCTTATGAATCATAATGTAAATATGTTTTCTGATGGTCTTAGGTGACCCCAGTGAATGGGTTGTTTGACAGCGCCCCCAGTAGGGGTCACAACCCACAGGTTGAGAAATGCTGCTTTAAGAAAACAGGCATGGTGGCATGCACCTGTAATCCTAGCATTTGGAAGTGGAGATAGAACTTAAAAGTTCAAGACCAATCTGAGTTACCCCATGTAAGACCCCATGACATTGCAAACTGACATAATGCACAGACCAGCACATTCTCTTTAGTAGTCTCAACTACTTTTCTACCAAAAAAAAAAAAAAAAGGTGCCAAGACATTATATTCTGTAACTATAAGTAAACAGCTGGTCTTCAACTATTCAGTAGATATTCCCAACATCTGACAGGAAGCCATTAAGACTTAGTATCTTTACTATCTACTACGTGTTTGTGGGTTGTTTGGAAGGGTATCCTTTGTACTGTCACCTACAATTTCAATTCACTTACTCTTCCTTTTGTCTTCAACTACTCAGAAAGAAGCTACACTGACAGACATGTTATTACAAAAGCTCTCAAGTCTGTTAGGAATCCGCCAGCACCAGAATCCTTCATCTGAGAAACATGCTGACAACACTGGGTATTGATCTTAAGTGTTTTGTTTTGTTTTTTTAAAGATTTGTTTATTATATGTAAGTACACGGTATCTGTCTTCAGACACACCAGAAGAGGGCATCAGATCTCATTGCAGATGGTTGTGAGCCACCACGTGGTTGCTGGGATTTGAACTCAGGACCTCTGGGAGAATAGTCAGTGCTCTTAACTGCTGAGCCATCTCTCCAACCCTAGTGTATTAAGATGAACTCTCTTGCTTTCGTTACTGCCTAACATAGCTTACATTTCACTATATTATCACATTTTGTGTTAATGAAGAGTTAAAGTGCACTCTTCTCCATATTCTTGCTGATCAGGTGTGTCCTAAGAACATACAACCAACCACAGGTAACAGAATGTTCATCATTCATGCCCCAAGTGTGAGCGCACCTGCAGCTTACTAAAAGAATAGTAGCCAAGCAAATTCATATATGCCATCTAAGCTCAAATCAAGGGATAGAAACGAGCCCCCAAAAGCCCCTGACACCTGCAGTGGTGAGAGGAAAGTGAAGGCTGGACCTGCCTTGTACACTAACATGGGTCACCGGGGTTACTATTTTCCACTAAAATCCAAATTCACTCATTTGACCAACACTAGAGAAAGAAGGACATGGAATCTTTATTAGCAGCTAGAGCTATGAGATACAAATAAATCAAAAACATTTGACATTGAAGTTGCTGGAAATAGGTATGTACAGAAATATATTACAGGTAAGCAAAAATCTCATCTTCCAATCCCAAAGCTAACCTCTAGGGGAAGGACAGCCTTGGCTAGGGGCAAAGCAGCACATAAGTTACCATAATAAAGAGTCTCATCCACCCAGGAAAGCAGTGAACTACAGCTACATGGCACTAAAACTTAAGATACAGTCTGTAAAGATTCCCTTAATCATAAAAGTTTTCAAATGAAAACATGTACCCCTCTCTCCTGTAGGCTTCCAGATCTCTACCCAAGAGACTTGAGTACTTCTATTAAGGCAACTGGAAGCCCAGGCTAGCTTAGATAACAACCTGCACTTCCTACTGACATGCTATGGGGAAAAGCCAATTTCCACAGTGCTGCTCTTTCCTAAAAAGGAAACAGCACTCAAAGTAAAAGAAAAGGCCACAGAGGGCTCCCTGAGAATCCAGTAAAATGAAGAGAACTTTCCCAGACTTTGCAACTGGATCCAGGTGGAACAGTGCCCTGCAGCAAGAAGTAGTGTACATGTCAATGAGAGGGCCCAGCCTCCAGGAACCGTGAAAGTGGCTTCCTGAGCCATCTTCTAACTCATCTGAGAAAACACATGGTAGCCTTGATTCTCTCTACAATCACCCCCATGCAGAGGGAAGTATTTACAAGTCAAGATTGAAACTCGTCATAGGGGTACTCTCTTTCATGGTCCAGCCATCTTTGGCAACTCTACTACCCACAATACTTCTCACTCCCTGGGAATGGAATGGCTGGGAAAGAACCAAGGATCCATGTGATGGGAAGACAGACAGGCAAACACAGCCAATAGGAGCCAACTGCTTCAGCCAAAGTCTCTAGCTGTTAGTCTCTCAGGATCACTGGAGAAGTGGGAAGCAACACAATTGGTAGAGCAGCAGGAGAGCCCCAAGGAAGAGTGCTCAGTGATGGTTAACAGAGGAAACGGAATTTCATGGAGATTCATTGTTACAAGGAGAACTGTTCGGTATCAACTTCCAGAATGTGGATGTTGCCTGGTTTAAGAGACCTATGTTTTCTTTTTCAGTTCCTCAAATCTCCGGGAAAGATCATCAAAGTCTATGTCTTCTGATGCTGAGGTACTGGCTCCAGCAGACGCAGTTGGGAGTGTGTCTGGCACTGACGGCAACTCTGGCAGTACAAAGGTGTTGTAATTATCCACTGGTCTGGAAGGAGGCTTTGCAGGAGCTTCTGGCTTCGGTCCTAATTAAATCAGGTCAAAAAGCACAATCTTACAAGTGGTAGAGAAATGACTCAGCCATCCTTTGACAAAACCAGTACCAAAACCTACAATCCCTTTTGGCAGAGGACTTAATTAGCTAAAATGCAGGGGTGGCTGGGGATGTAGCTCAGTTAAGAGTATTTGCCTAGCATACACAAAACCTAGTTTGATCCCCAGCACTGCATATGACTACAGATGGTGGTAAATGCTGGCACTAGGGAGGTAGAAGCTAGTGGATAAGGAGGTCCAAGGTCATGTTAAGACTGATATTATCTGATATAACAGAATAGTCTATTCTGTATACGGTTCTTCCACTTGGCCTTTCTCTTTCAATGCTGGAGATCAAATCCAGGGACTTGCACAGAGTTTACGGCCTCAGCCTCCCAATGCACCCACATACCCAACTGCTCTAATTTCAGATATGATTTCTGGGGTTCTAGTAGCATTTTATTTTTTTATTTTATTTTATGTGCATTGGTGTTTTTCCTGCATGTATGTCTATTTAAGGGTGTTGAGTCTCCCAGAGCTGTTATAGACAGTTGTGAGCTGTCACCTGGGTGCTGGGAATTGAACCTCAGTCCTCTGGAAAAACAGCCAGTGCTCTTAACCACTAAGCCATCTCTCCAGTTCAGCAATTCATTTTTTAACTTACTGAATAACTACAAAAACATGCCTGCTTTATGAAAATTCACTCTTATTGTTTGTGCTTATTCTGTCCTCTGTGCTGGCTAGTTTTGAGAAAAGGGAATCTCAATTGAGAAAATGCCCCCACCAGATTAACACAGGCAGCCCAGATCAGTGCTAGGTGGCGCACGCCTTTAATCCTAGTGCTTGGGAGCCAGAGGCAGGCGGATTTCTGAGTTTGAGGCCAGCCTGGTCTACAGAGTGAGTTCCAGGACAGCCAGGGATTCACAGAGAAATCCTGTCTTGGGAAAAAGAAAAAAAAAAAAAAAAAAAAGAAACCAGGCTGAAAAATAGAGCTGGTTCAGTTGGTATGGGCAGAGGTGAGCCAGTCCCAAGAGCATGAGAGCTGGCTCCACCCCTTGCCAACTGGACTGGGTTAGTCAGGCCAGTGCTAGAGCACTCACCCTGGTGGTGCAGGTGCAGGAGACTGGGCAGCTGACCAACTCACTACCACCCAGGGCTTTGAGTTTGGCCCACCCCAACATCTACCACATCTATGACCTGCTGAAGCACATAAATAAAGGGGCCAGTTCTACAGATCCAAACTTACAGGGTCTCCATGACACAGGGCAACAACAGGATATCTAAGAAGAGTCCCAGTGAGGACCCAGTATTGATAGAATAGCAGAAGCCAGAGGCCTTGTACCACACCAACGATTCATTGCAAAGTGGGACTCACTGTGACACTACAGCTTCTACAACAAGATTGGGGGTGGGGGAGTGTTTACAAGGGTGAAGGGTGGGTATAGGGACAGAGATAAGTGGATTCAGATTCATGATGTGAAATTCACAAAGAATCAATAAAACGTCTTTAAAAAGCTATGAGTTTAAGCAGGTAATCATTCATCCCTAGCTTCTGCTTTAGTTTCTGCCTCCAGATTCCTGCCCTGACTTTGACAAAGGTCTGTGACAAAGAAATGTAAGCAAAATAAAACCTCTGTTTTATCACACAGTAGAAACCTAACACACCCTTTAATTCTTCACTTCAAAAATCAACTAGGGGGTGTGGAGGGGGATGCTCAAGTGGCGGCTCAGTGGTTAAAATGCTCTTCCAGAGGACATGGGGTTTAATCCCCAGGACACAGTGGTCACTCACAATAGTCTAACTCCAGTTCTAGAGGATCCAATGCTCTCTTCTGGTCTCCAAGGGCACTGCATGCGCATGGTGTATAGACATACAGAAAAGGGGATCTGGGGGAAGGCTGAAGAGATGGCTCAGCTGTTAAGGACACAAGCTACTCTCCCAGAAGACCCAAGTTCAGCCCCTACCCATGTCAAAACTACTTGTCTGCGGCTGGAGAGATGGCTCAGCAGTTAAGAGCACTGACTGCTGTTCTGGAGGTCCTGAGTTCAAATCCCAGCAACCACATGGTGGCTCACAACCATCTATAATGTGATTGGATGTCCTCTTCTGGTATGTCCGAAGACAGATACAGTATACTTACATATAATAAATATAAAAATCTTAAAAAACAAACAAACACTTGTCAAGCTAGGCATGGGGCACATGGCTTTAATCCCAGCACTTGGGAGGCAAAGGCAGGTGGATCTCTGAGTTTGAGGCCAGCCTGGTCTACAGAGTGAGTTCCAGGACAGCCAGGGCTATACAGGGAAACCCTATCTCAAAAAAACACTCGAGGGGGCTGGTGAGATGGCTCAGCGGGTAAGGGCACCAATTGCTCTTCCAAAAGTCATGAGTTCAAATCCCAGCAACCACATGGTAGCTCACAACCACCCATAATGAGATCTGACACCCTCTTCTGGTGGTCAGAAGACAGCTACAGTGTACTTATAATAAAGAAAGAAAGAATAAATAAATCTTTTAAAAAAAAAAAAACACTCGAAAAACCAAAAAGAAAAAAAGAAAAAAGAAAAGAAACCAAACCACCCATCACTGCAGCCCTAAAGCATCCCTTCAGCCTCCTATAGGGACCTGCACTCATGTATATAAACCCACATATATATAAATACATAAAAATAGAGAACTTGAAAAACTGGGGCTGGAGAAAGCAAGAAGTCCTGAGTTCTTTGTTAGATACATAAGAGGCCATATGGACCATGGGTTAAATGCCACGGACCTGGAAAGACAAACTATAAGAGACTAAGGGGATGCAGCACTGTGAAGCTTTCTCAAACACTCACCAACAATCTGTGCAGAAGAAACATTTTTATCACCATTAATGTCATCAACCTGCAAAACAAAGATTGTTACCAAAGGAAAAAAGAATCTCTAGACAAAGTACTAACACCAGCTCCTTGTTTTCCAAAGCTAAGCTATTCACCAAAAGCAACAGAATTTGCTCCTAGGAAAATGCCTCCTAGTCTCTCTCCATGCTTCTCTGAATCACTTAAGACACCATGCCAACCTCTGACCTATTAAGTAAAGAAAGAAAAGTCTTACCACACTGTGACACTTCTCAGCTTCCAGGCAAAGCAAGCTAGGAAATCTATAAGAACCAAGGCCTCAAGGACTGAAGATCCACCTCATTCCACAAAAGTATTTTGATACATGGAATGCTAAAGCCTGAGAAAGACTCAGTTCCAGGAGAAAACACATCAGCTAGAGATGGAAACCAATGGGAAGAATGATGAGCAAACTCAGGATCTGGGGGAGCTTCCTAAGTGAATAATTTACATAGCACATTCCATACTAACTTGTTTTCTGAGCACACCATAAGCTGGAAACAGCTCCAAAGGCATGTATGTATGAGTCATGTATGTATATGCCAAGACTGGCAGAAAACAAGTAATTCTGAAGCAGAGACACAGTTCAAGGCATCTTTACCACATGAGCCATTTATGAAACTTTCCATATATCCCCAAGCACTGGGAGCTTCTCCTAGGGCCCCCCACACAACAGACATGCACCCCACCGCTGAACTACTTGCCTGGTTTTTATTTTACTTTTCATTTTGAAACAAGGTCTTAGATCTACTTTGGCTACCAAACTGCCACAAGTTTGCTCTATTTTAAGTTTTCACTACAAGAATAAAATGTGGACTAAATGCTATAGGCCAAAAATGACTAACTGGACACTTGGTTAAGTCAAATACCCGGTTACTATCCTTTGCCATGAATGTTGCAGACTTAAAGACAAACAAAAAGCCTGGTGCTCTAATAAAGTAGCAAATTACAGCTACTCACTGTGATTCTCAGACTAGTTTAATAAGACAAATGTACCTACATTAAGTGCTCTAGAGATACACGACTTCCCTTTACTGTTTTAGATGTGCTCATGTAGTCCAGGCTGACTTGAATTCCTGAGCCTTCAAAGTGCTGAGACTGCAGGTATGTGCCAACGTGCCAATGTGAGCATGTAACTTGCTAAGTGCAGCTCCTTCCTGCTTCAGTGCTGACATAGCATGCCCACCACAAATGCCACCAATAGCACTCCCCATCTCCAGGGCGGTAGGAAAGCAACGAAGAATCCAGAAGCAAAACCAAACCCATACTAAGTTGATCAAAAGTTTGCCTTCCCTGTTGTCATTATTTTGCTCTCTTCATGGGATTCACTCTTGTCGTTTACCAAAAGGCTCAGGCACTTACAGATTCATAGGATGGGGGAGTTGCTGGTATCTGAGGTGGGTGAATGTTAGGAAAGGCCTGGTAAGTCCCCACTGGCAATCCACTGAAATCCGACTGCAAGAGAAAAGCAGTATCAGAACACTGCCTGCCAATCTGTAACTTCTACATGACCTGGGAAGAAATATGTATAAAAACACATTATGGACATATGCATATATTTAAGATCCTCCAAGGGAAAAAAAGGCTCAAAAGGATCACATGTGGTCACAAAGACTCCAAGCATAAAGATCTACAAAGGTGATTCTTCAATTATCACATCGAGTACTTTAATGTCTTCCTCAAGGGAAAAAAAAGGAATCACTTGATTTTTATCAATGACCTACTATAAAACCAACATCCTAACAACAAAGGCTCTTCAGCCTGGTAATAAAGGAAAGCTCTTGTTTTCAGGAAAACAAAACAAAACACCTACTAACATTGCTACAACAGGTTCTCAGCTGTTTAGTAACCTTCCCTAAACTGGTTTTCCTAGTACTAGCCACAGATTTTTTTTTTACTTCAGTTCTTGCAGCTAAAGCCAAGGACTTTCCTGGATCTGATATTGTTCCACTTGCTTGACTACTCAGCTAATACAAGTGTTATTATTCTATATTCTTGGCAACCTACAACTTCTCAGTGTGTCCAGAGCCCATCTGGTCTCTTCTGCAACACTTCCTAAAGCTTACATGCATACTTTCTTTTTGCACACATACTTACTGGTCCCTTTGGCAGTGGGTATGCGAAGGGAGCATTTGGAGATGGCATGGGCATGGGCATGGGCATAGGCACGATTCCATCAGGTCCCCCAACAGGGGCTGTGAACCCGCCCCCTCCTCCTCTTCCAGGACCACCTTTCTTCACATCATCCGTAAAACCAACATCAATGAGATCTGTCTCCACCCCAACAGGAGCTTCTGCCTAAGAAAAAGAAGCATTTATTAACCCAAGGCCATGGCTAGGTTCCCTAGAAGTCTAGGGATACACATATAAGCATAAAAGTTATTTACTTTGGTCTCATATAGCCCAGGCTAGCCCTGAACTGATCCTCTTGCTTCTACCTCTTCTCTAGTTAATGGGATTAACTGCTTTTTTGCTAACTTGATACTGCTTTTCGTTCATAATAATGGTCATCCCATCAGCTCTAGGGAAAGTGAAGGCATTAGAGAGAACACTACGCCACAATGCTGCACCACAGCCTCAGACAATTCCCCAGGAAGCAAGGGAAAAACAAGGGAAAGCAAGGGAGACAAAGGTTCCAAGGGAGAAAAGGGGCAGAGTGTAGAGTGTAGAAGCCCCTGCCCTAGGAGTCAGGAAGAAAATGTCCCAGGAAAGAACACTTTATCCAGCAGAGGGCAAGCTCTAAAGAACGTGTACATTAATACTCCTGAGAGCTGGGGAAATGCTGCTGTCTGGGTGTGTCTGTGTGCTGGAGGTTGGTTGATGTAAGAATTTCTACCATACCCTACTAACTTTAATTGCTCAATCATTATTAGAGTGAAGACAGAATTTGTTGTACATGTGTATCTACACTCAGCTTTCTAACCACTCCCTAAACATAGCACACTAAATGAACTATGTAGATCCTGGGGAACTGCCATGTACAACGGGATTCTCGACTTCAAGCTCACTGAAAGGCATAAATAACATTTATGCTTTAACATTTCTGTCAAGGTTGTACATTCTCAAGCTGCCTGCATTTGCTCAATCTCATGCTGTAAACGCCCTGTGAGATTTGCAATCATATTTATTGTTATACAAGAAGGTACCAAAGGCTTATGTGCACCAATTCAGCTAGTATAAATAACAGCTCCCTGCTCCCCAAGAAGTCCTACATAGTCTCATTTTCTTTTGTGCTCAGGCATAAACTTACCATGACCACAGAGTCAGGTTCATAGGGTACATTGTAGTTCTTGGCAATTTCAATCAGGTATCTCTCCACTAGGATTTTGGGTGGAGCTTCTACACTCAGTTTGTGCATTAGCTGTGATAAAAGATTGATGTTAAAAAGCATCCATACAACCAGCCTAGTCCTGACCTGCTTCTTTAAACTTAGTTTCTCTCATTTTCCTGGTAAAACTGAGGAAGATAAGAATAAAAATGAACTATTTTCTAGTCAAAAGGCACATTACAGGACATATGCTTCCCTCACTCTCTAGTTATGAGAAAGGTACTCAGCACGAATGCCTTCATCATTTCATTCCGCCAACCCTTCTTTCCACTTTCCTCCTGCCTTCCTAACTCACAGCAGATGGGAAAGAGAAAAGCTCAACAATCAGGTTCCAGGCAGGGAGAGGGCCAGACTGCACTGCAGGCCACACAGGTACCATCTGTCACTAGGAAATATCCCCAGCTACCTCAACTGTGCACCTGTACAACCACCTGCAGGTAATAAAACTCCCTGCCCCTGGGTCCTATTTATCAGAGAGGTTCATTACCCTATCATTCACAGTCCCAATCTGGTTGGTCCTGCACAACTTGCCATATTCCTTGCTGTATTTGGCACAGAGCTGATCAGCAACCTACAAAGAAAAAGAAAAACTATTAACAGAATCCACTCCCATTAACAGCTTCACAATTTCTCCTATCAACATTAAACATATCTTTATTACTAGGTTTAAAAAAAAAAAACAATCTCTACTGTTTTTGTTTGTTTGTCTTGTTTCTTGAGACAGGCTTTCTCTGTATAGCCCCAGCTGTCCTTGAAGTCACTCTGTAGACCAGGCTGGCCTTGAACTCAAGAGATCCACTTGCTTCTGCCTCCTGAGCGCTGGGATTAAAGGCATGGTACACTAAGTCCAACAAAAGCAAAACAATATCTATAAAGCTTTGGTAAGTATACATTATTTTTCATTTGCCCAGAAAGCAACAACCTAACTCCAAAAACACTCTCATTAAGCATGATAAATACTGAAAGTACAACTATGAGCTGAACATGTGGCATACACCTATAAATCCCATTAACTAGGGAGGTAGAAGCAAGAGATCAGTTTAAGGCTAGCCACAGCTACATGCTCCTACCCTCCAAAACCAGTAATATGATGATGAACAAAAACAACACTATTCAGCCAAGCAGTAGTGGTGCATGCCTTTAATGCCAGCACTAGGTGGCAGAGGCAGGCAGATTTCCCTGAGTTTGACACCAGCCGGGTCTACAGAGGGAGATCCAGGACAGCCAGGGCTACACAGAGAAATCCTATCTTGAAAAACAAAAACAAACAACAACAACAAAAATAAGACACTATTCCTAAGGAGTCATATAATCTATGTGTAAAATAATATTAATAGTAATAATAACCCAACAAAGGTCCACCTGCAGCTCAGATAAATGTATAAAGGAAGGTACAACATGCAGAAGAGAGAAATGAGGTTGCCTCTGAAGAAAGCAGTGTTTTGGCAATATTTGGAAGATTGTCAGAAGTAAACTAAACAAAGAGCTGGGTACAGTATCACATATCTGTAATCCCTAATAAAAGGCAGAGGCAGGAGGACCTCCACAAGTTTGAGACCAGCCAGAGCTTCATAGTAAGAAACAAAACAAGTTAGTTAATTCAACAAGATAGAAAATTGTTCTAGGAAAGTATGTTAAGTTTTCCTGGGGCTAAAACATAGCCAGTTCACAAAGCTGAAACAAAGTGAATGAGTCTAGAGCAGAACCTAAGGCATTTAGTAACAACTGAAATGAGTTAAGTGGGAGCCAGATGCTACACATCATGGGAGATATAGAACATGAGAACCACAGAAAGCTACTTCAGAATTTTTAAAGCAAGGAGTTGCCCTAACATAGGATTTGTTACCTTAAAATGTTTTAATTTTACAGCTTACAATTGTGTAAGAACTGTAAATTGTGAACAGCCCATAGTAGGGCCTGCCACACTAGCACTTAAGAGTTCAAGGTTACTTTTAACTACATAACAAATTCAAAACCACTCTGGGTTATGAGAGCCTGTGTGGTAGTTGAATGTAACTGGTCCTCACCGGCTTATAAGGAGTGCACTATTAGGAAGTATGTAGGGGGGAGTATGTCCCTGGGGGAGGGATTTGAGATCTTACATGCTCAAGCTAATAAACCCAGTATGGCACAGTCTCCTTCTGCTGCCTGTGGGCCAAGCTATAGAACTCTCAGCTACTTCTCCAGCATCATGTCTGCCTGCACGCTGCCATGTTTCCCACTATGGCAATAATGAACTAACCTCTGAAACGGTAACCCAGCCCCAAATTAAATGTTTCCTGTTATGAGTTGCCCTGGTCATGTTGTCTCTTCACGGCAATAGAAACCCTAAGGCTCCTTATCTCCAAAAAGGAAAGAAGAAAAGAAAGAAGAGAGAGAGAGAGAAAGAGGGAGGGAGAGAGAGAGAGAGAAAGAGAGAGAGAGAGAAAGAGAAAGAGAAAGAGAAAGAGAAAGAGAAAGAGAAAGAGAAAGAGAAAGAGAAAGAGAGAGAAATAGAATTTGCTATGGCAGCTCACAACTGCCTATAACTCCAACTGTAGCCTCTGCAGAAACCAGGCATGGACAGGATGCACATACATACATGCAGGCAGGCAAACATTCATATACATAAAGAGCTTAAAAACAACAACAAAAAAAATGTTCTGGAGATGGACACAGCTCAGTAATAGACACCTGCTCAGTGTATGTGAGGGCCTAGGTTTGACTCCCAGCACCACAAAAACAAGATGACAGAAAGCAAAATGGATATGCTTACGGAAAGCATAATGGATGCATTATGTCTAATATGTTTTTCTCCCTGTCCCTCCCCACACTCCTGTCCCTTGAGAGAAAGGTCATGGAATGAAGTCCAGACTGGCCTTTACTCATGCTCTTGCCTCAGCCTCCAAAGTACGGGGACTACGACACCCAACGACAAAACAATGTAATGTACTGTATTGGCTGGTTTTGTTTGTCAACTTGACACAAGCTAGAGTCATCAGAGAGAAAAAGGAGCCTCAGGTGAGGAAATGCCCCCATGAGATCCAACCTATAAGGCATTTTCTGTTTCTTCAAGGGAGGGGAGGACATTGTGAGTGGTGCCATCCCTGGGCTGGTGGTCCTGGGTTCTATAGAAAGGCAAGCTGAAAAAGCCAGGGAAAGCATTCCAGTAAGTAGCACTCCCCATGCCCTCTGCATCAGCTCCTGCCTCCAGGTTCCTGCCCTGTGTGAGTTCCTGTCCTGACTTCCTTTAGTGATAAATTACAACATGGGCCTTTAATCCAAGCACTTGGGAGGCAGAGGCAGGAGGATTTCTGAGTTCGAGGCCAGCCTGGTCTACAGAGTGAGTTCCAGGACAGCCAGGGCTACAAAGAGAAACCTTGTCTCGAAAAAAACCAAAAAAAAAAGAAAAAAAAAAAGAAAAAACCCACAACATGGAAGTATAAGCTGAATAAACCCTTTTCTCCCCAAATTGCTTCTTAGTCATGACGTTTTGTGGCAGCAATAGAAACCCTAAGACAGGAAACAACCTTTAGCACATAAATTTAGCCCTTTAGAAGAAAGTTGTTCGGTGGCTGGAGAGATGGCTCAGCAGTTAAGGTCCTGAGTTCAATTCCCAGCAACCACATGGTGGCTCACAATCATCTGTAATGGGACCAGATGTCCTCTTCTGGTGTGTCTGATGACAGCTACAGTGTACTAATATAAATAAAAAAAATAAATCTTTAAGAAAAAAAAGTTCAAATTCTCAAAACAATTTCTATGCTATGAAGATCTGAAAAGTAGTAACTGATTAATAAAGCCTATTTAAAAGCCAGAAGTTTGTGTACAAGATACCCAGTTAAATACACAGACTTTAATAATGATACAAAAAAAAAAAAAACCTACACAGGCCAGGCATGATGGCATTTCCTGTAATTCCAGCTCTCAGAGGCAGAGAAAAGTAGATTTCTGTGAGTTCTAGGTTTAGATATAAGTTCCAGGCAAGCAAGACTGGCCAGTGACACAGTGAGACTTTGTCTATAACAAAACCAAAAACCTATAGACATTACAGAAACTGCTTATACTCACTATTTTCAACTCAGCCACTTCAGACTGTAGCCGAGGAGCAGCCCAGATCAGTGTAGACACAGACTCAGCTAGACCAGAATCTAGATCCCTAACAAAGAAAAACATATGTAATTTAGCATACTTTAAAACAAACCAATGAGGCCAGGCAGTGGTGGAGCATGTCTTTAATCCCAGCATTTGGGAGGCAGAGGCAGGCAGATTTCTGAGTTTGAGGCCACCCTGGTATACAGAGTGAGTTCCAGGACAGCCAGGGCTACACAGAGAAACCCTGTCTCGAAAAACAAACAAACAAACAAACAAACCAACGAAAGCCACAATCGTCATGTCACATACCAGATGACGTCCACAGTTACTTCACAATTACACTGACTTCTGGTAACTGGCATTCTAGCAATTTCATTTCCCTGTTTTGCTTTTGAAGAAACTAAAACTAAATGACACACCCAAGCGCACAAATCTCAGATAAGCTGATCCAGGCAAGACTCAAACCTGGGACACTGTACTTCAGAGTCTGCTTTCTTTTCACTAACAGGCAAAAGATCCTTGGGAATGTGAAAGGACCTCTCAGTGTTAGCCTGCTGCAGACCCACATAGACTGAGAAAATGTTACTCCGTCCTCAAATTCCAGTTATGTTTAGCTTCTGAGGCAAGATATCTTACTTCATAGACTGGATAAGGCCAAATCGCGCCAGCAGCAGGTCACAGTACAGCTCCAGGATCTCCATGGCCTCCACAAGGTAGTCTTCCCGGATTATGTGCTCCACACGGATGCGTGCTCGCTCATCCTTTCCAGCAGCCAGATAGTCAGCAATCTCCTTCCTTGCTTTCTGAGCCAGTTCCGCTGGGACACAAACGTCACTCCAGTCATATAGCAGTAGTGCACTGGAACCTGACCAGTAGGCAGACCTCCACCCACCAGAGAAGACAGGTGCTGTAATCTACAGCATCCTACCTCATATAGCCCCTTAGCACATCTACTCCCTTCATTACTGCTCTAGAATTTGCCATCTTGTACAGATAAGACTATGACACTGGCTGACATTTCCAACTCAGGAGCCACCGGTTCCAGAATACCTATGTATACCACAATATGGAGGCTCAAGTGCCCAAGACATAGAAAATGGCAAAAAAAAAAAATAAATAAAAATAAAAAATAAAAAAATGTGCAGGCCATCTATGCTTAGCCTCCTGCATACTTTTAACCACATTTAGATTACTTATACGGAATTATAGAAATGCTACATAAATGGTTGTTATAGTATATTTTTTGGAATAATGAGAGAATTCTGTACATTCTCAGTACAGATCCATTTTTTTTTTCTCTGAATACTTCTGACACAGCATTCATCTGAATGCATGGATGTGAAACCCATGGATGCAGAGCATACAAATACAGAGGGGTCAACATTATGTCCCTTTCTCTGCAACAAAGTGTCTCAGTTTAACTATACACAAGAGGCAGACATGTATCCTAACTACCCAGCTATAAGAAAGACTCCACAGTACTAGCCTGAAAGATCCAGCTTAGGATGCTGGCAGCCCATATAAGAAAGAGGGTTAGGGGAGAGGGGAGAAGTTAGTATAGTAACAGTACTCACTTTTTTTTTTCTCCAACAGTTTAAGACGATTTATAACTAATCTCAAATTGACTCGTAAGCGCTCAGCTTTGAAACCAGAGCCCAGCATGTTGTCCTGCTCCTCCTGGAAAAAGTAGCAGCACAATGAAGAGTCAAATTAGTTCAGGAGCTAGCACTACTTAGAGGCAAACTAGTAACACACACCAAAGTGCTCTCCTTCCTTTTTTCTTTTTAGTGTTGGGAATTGAACCCAGGGCTGTGCACATGCTGAGCACATCTTTGCCTACTGAGCTATCCCTTCAGCACCTCGGGTTTTTCTAAAACAATGATATAATCTAAACATCTTATTTACATATCATTTTACCCTGTTCAAAGAACTGAGTGAACAGGAACAAGTCGATATAAAATCTAAAAGAATGTGGTGAAAGATAAAATTAGGATGTACGTATTGGCCATGAGAGATGGGCAACTAAAAAGACAAGGAGGAGCCAGGTGGTGGTGGCGGATACCAGCACTTGGGAGGCAGAGGCAGGAGGATTTCTGAGTTCGAGGCCAGCCTGGTCTACAAAGTTGACAGCTATACAGAGAAACCCTGTCTCAAAAAAAACAAACAAACAAAAAAAAAAAGACAAGGAGGCCAGGCATCACCGGAGGTGCACACCTTTAGTCCCAGCACTTAGGAAGCAGTTCTCTTCTGAGTTTGAAGCCAGCCTGGTCTATATAATGAGTCTGGGATAGCCATTGCTACAGAGACCGACTGTCTCAAAAAACAAGGCAGGCTTATTGAAAACAGTAATCCATTTTAAAAAAAACTTGGGCTGAAGAGATGGCTCAGCAGTTAAGAGCACTGACTGTTCTCCCAGAGGTCATGAGTTCAATTTCCAGCAACCACAAGCTGGCTCATAACCATCTATAATGAGATCTGATGCCTTTTTCTGGTGTCTCGAAGAGAGCAACAGTGTACTCAAAAATAAATAAATAAATAGATAGATAGATTTTTTTTTTAATCTTTCAAAAATTATCTTTTTAAAAAGACTGCCAAAGTTAGAATCAAACTCAAAATCTCCTCATGCTAATTACTCAAATATTCCTATTAAATCTGAGTCTTTGAGAAAAATCTGTTGTCTGGTACTTCAGAAATGTCATTAGCATTTACTTAGACACAAAGGGTTATACAAGGGCGTGAAAACACGAACCTGCTTTATGAAGTTCTAAGACAGAGTGCTATTTACCGAAAATTGTACCAAGCAGCCATTACAGTTAGTGTAAAGACAAGATGTTAGGACATATACTGTGCATTGACCACTGTATATTCTGTCTCATGACAGTACAATTTCTATTTCTCTCAATTTTATTTCTGGATTCAAAACTTTAAAGCAATACAATATCCAAGCAGAAGCTAGATCTGACAAAGTAAACAAGGAAAAGACGAATAACAGACAGACGGTACAAACACTAGGACTAGCATCTGCTTGTGTAAAAAGCACTGTCAGAAGATAACAGGATACTTTCTTTTGTGAAATGGCATCCAGAAACCTTTATAGTACACTGGATAACATCTATCCAGAGTCAGAAAGTATCTCTGATCCATTATGCTGAAATACGATCCATCTACTCAACAAGAATTTATTGATTATGTATCAGAACCTGGCTAGATACTGGAAATTAGGAGAGTAAGTACAGCCTTTGATCTAATAAGGAAATTATATTCTACTGAAGAAAAAAATATAATTATAATTCAGAAAGCTATCATAGTGTTTGAAAAAACAAACCTATAATCCTAGAGTCTCTCAATTGGGAGTGACTGGAGATATCTGCATTATCATACCTGGAGAGGAGGCCATTGGCAACTTGTGGGCAGAGGCCTAGGATACCACTAAACATACAAGAATGAGCAGGACAGTGGTCTTACAACATCTGCCCAAACCTCAACATAACTAAGACTGAGAAACCTATTGTAAAGAAATGACCGAAATTCTTAGGACAATCACAATAAAAGATCCACCGGATGGCAAAGCCTAAGTAAGCTGCACCCTAAACAACAACCCAGACACCTGAAAAGGAAGAATCTGTACCTGCTGTAGTAGTACAAGTTGACACATGTCAAGATGCTGTCTCAAACAAAAAACCGCCAAGCACAAGGAGTTGTGTGTGTAAAATCCCAGGTTCCAGAAAACAAGAAGCTTTCTGAGAGCCAGACTCTAGCAGATACTCTAATGCCAATACTTTAGCAGAATATGTGTTGATAGATCCAAACGATATCAATACTCTCAGACACTCATAGCAGAGATGAATTGGAAGCAGGTAGAAAGACAAGCATTAACAACTATTATACTTTACTTTCTAGTAACCTGCTGCAGCAAGTCAACCAGCAACAGTGGGTAGAACTGAGAATAAATCTTAAACACAAGCCAGGCATGGCATCTGTACCTCTAAACCCTGAAGATGGTAAGATTCCTTGAGTCTTTTTGTTTGTTTGTTTGTTTGTTGTTTTTTTTCGAGACAGGGTTTCTCTGTGTAGCCCTGGCTGTCCTGGAACTCATTCTGTAGACCAGGCTGGCCTCGAACTCAGAAATCCGCCTGCCTCTGCTTCCCAAGTGCTGGGATTAAAGGCGTGCGCCACTACTCCCCAGCTCCTTGAGTCTTAACAGTTCCAACCTGGACGATATAGGGAGACACACTGAACTAAAACCTAAACTCACCTGAAACTAAACTCCAGGTAAACGATCCATATCACATACCACTGAGTCCTTTATTGCACTATGAACTATACTAGAGCTCAGATCACAAGTACAAGGCCCAGGAAAACAGGACTGTGCCCACAGAAAAGGGTGAGAAAGGACTGTAGAAGCCAGAGAGGTCAAGGACACCAAAAGAACAGAGCCCACAGAATAAACTAAGCAGGTCTCATAGGAGCTCACAGAAAAGGAAATGGCAGACATGGACCCTGTATGGGTCTGAGCTAGGTCCTCTGCATATGCCTTTGGTTGTATAGCTTGGTGTTCTTGTGGGACTTCTAACAAGGAGGGCTGTTTCTGACTCTGTTGCCTATGCTTGGGACCCTTTCCTCCTACTGGGTTGCCATGACATGAAGGTTAGTGCCCAGTCACTGTATCTTATTAGGCTATATTCAGTGGACATCCTTGGGAGGACTACTTTTTTTCTCTTTTAAAGAGAAACAGAGGAATTGATCTAGGGGAGAGGGGAAGTGGGAGAAGGTCTGGGAGGAATGGAGGGAGGGGAAACCGAGGTTAGGATATAATGTATGAGAGAATAAATGTTAAAGAAAAAAAATGGCACAGTGGAGATACTACAGAGACTGCGTAGTTGGCAAAGTATTTGCTGCTCAAATCTAACAACCTGAATTCAATCCCCAGAAACTACATAGAAAGTTGGGCAGCAGAGTCAGGCAGATCCCTGGAACTCAGAGTAGCCAGACAGTCAGCCTAGCTTACCACATGAGCTCCAGGTTTTCATATAAGAACCTGTCTCAAAAAACAAGGTTGACAACTCCTGCAGATCAACACTGGAGGTTCACCTCTGGGTTCTACATGTTCAAATAGCCTCTACAACAAGTATATATTGATGCCTTCTATACTGTAACAAGCCCTAACAATACAGTAGTTAGAAACAATGGACCGAAGAGGGCTCCGTGGTTAGGAGCACTTGCAGGAGACCTGGATTCACCTGCCAGCACTGACATGTCAGATACCTCACAACCTAACCCCAGTTCCAGATCCAACCCCTTCCTCTGGTTACCTGAGCATCAGACGTACACAAGATGTACAGACCTACATTTGATCAAAACACTCATACATATAAAATAAACCTAAATGAAAAAAAAAAAGTTGGGCTGGAGAGATGGTTCAGCAGTTAAGAGCACTGACTGCTCTTCCAAAGGTCCTGAGTTTGAGTTCCAGCAACCACATGGTGATTCACAACCATCTGTAATGGGATGACTCCCTCTTCTGAAATGTCTGAAGACAGCTACAGTGTACTTACATATAATAAATAAATAAATCTTTAAAAAACAAACAAAGAAATACTATAAAAATATGTTTTCATTAAAAAAAAGGAAGAAAATAAAAGTTGTTGCCCTTGTAGAATCTATAAACCAGAGAAATTTATCATATCACTAATAAAAAAAAAACCTATTCGGTGACAAACCCCCTCTCTCAAAAAAAAAAATGATGCTGTAGAGTTTATGACCTTGTCAGCCACCTGTTTGAAAATTGTCATTAAGGCAAAGATAACAAAATTGGGGTCATAATACAGAGTTGTAAATTAGGGCAGAAAATTGCCAAGATTTCTGTGGTTTTTAACTAGGCTATGTTGCAGTCTATGTCAATTCTACAATATATCAAAAAAAAAAAAAAAACTTAGTCACATTTACTTTTTAAATGTTGGGAAACAAGGAATAAAAAGGTGGCTCAGTGGCTAAGAGCACTTGCTGCTTTTATAGAAACCTTGGATTTGCTTCTCAGCACCGGTACAGCTGCTTACAACTGTCTCCGAATCCCCAGTTCCAGGGTCTGGCTTTCAGTTGTGCTCATGGTGGTCTTGCAAAAATTACGAAAATTAAATTTAAAGAAACAAATAGCTGGGCGTGGTGGTGCATGCCTTTAGTCCCAGCACTTGGGAGGCAGAGGGAGGCAGATTTCTGAGTTTGAGGACAGCCTGATCTACAGAGTGAGTTCCAGGACAGCCAGGACTACACAGAGAAACCCTGTCTCGAAAAACCAAAAAAGAAAAAAGAAAAAGAAAAAAGAAAAGAAAGAAACAATTAGAAATCTTAGAAGAATAAGAAACCTGATGTGGCCAGGCAGTGGTAGCGCATGCCTTTAATCCTAGCACTTGGGAAGCAGAGGCAGGTGGATTTCTGGCCAGTCTGGTCTACAGTGTGAGTTCCAGACAGCAAAGGATATACAGAGAAACCCTGTCTCGAAAAACAAACAAACAAACAAAAAAGAAACGATGTGGAGGATCAGTAAGAGAATGGGAAATTATTGAAGTCAGTACATGTAAAGACAATGAAAGTCTTCCATTTGAAAAGGAGAACTATTAGCCAGGCAGTGGTAGTGGTGGTGTGATACACCTTTAATCCCAGCACTGGGGAGGCAGAAGCAGTAAATCTCTGAGTTCAAGGCTAGCCTGGTCTACAAAGCAAGTTCCAGGTCAGCCAAGGCTATATAAAAACAAAAACTCTGTCTAAAAAAACTAAAGCAAGCGTGTGTGTGTGTGTGTGTGTGTGTGTGTGTGTGTAAAAGAACTATTAGTTTTAAAAAAAATTGGTGACAAGCCCTCCACTCAAAAATAAATAAATAAGTAACAACCTAGACAAGAAACCATTCAAGAGCTCCCTTAAAAATTGTGATAAGGGGAGTGCTGGTTAAGAGGACTTCCAGAGTTCAATTCCCAACAACCACATGGTAGCTCACAGTCATCTGTAATGGGATCAGATGCCCTCTTCTGGTGTGTATCAAGACAGCTACAGTGTACTCATATAAATAAAATAAATAAATCTTAAAAAATAAAGAAAGAAGGAAAGGAAGGATGGAAGGAAGGAAAGAAGGAAGATAAGCTTGTTATAAAGATGCTGAAGTATATCTCTACAATTGAGGGCTTCCAGCAGCAGGAGTCCAGGTGGGATTGTATGGATGGGGAGACTTTTTTTTAAGGGGCTAGCTACTGGGAATTTGACCATGCTCCAACAAGTATACAGGCAACACAAATTGGACTAACCTGTGGGTTTTTTTTTTCCTTTGGGGGGGTGGGTAGCAGGATTTTCCCTGTCCAATTAACTTAAAATATTAGTGCAGCAAGAGGCCTGTGACTGGCCAGGGAAAAGGAGGTGGAGCTACGAGTTGCAGAGACAGGGAGCAGGGAGAGGGGAAGGAAGCAAGACAGGATGATTCAGATTCAGTGTGGCTTTAAATAACCACAGGTAGCTGTCTCCTGAGAGGCTCTGACAGTGTCCAACTAATACAGAAGTAGAGGCTCACAGCCATCCATTGGACTGAGCACAGGGTCCCCAATGAAGGAGTTAGAGAAAGGACCCAAGGAGCTGAAGGGTTTGCAGCCCCTTAGGACCAACAACAATATGAACTAACTAGTACCCTCAGAGCTCCCAGGAACTAAACCACCAACCAGAGAGTACACATGGTGGGACTCATGGCTCCAGCTGCATATGTAGCAGAGGATGGCCTTGTCAGTCATCAATGAGAGGAAAGGCCCTTGGTCCTATGAAGGCTCTATGCCCCAGTGTAGGGGAATGCCAGGGCCAGGAAACTGGAGAGGGTGGGTTGGTGAGTAGGGGGAGGGGTGAGGGAACAGGGTTTTGTTTTTTGGTTTTTGTTTTTTGTTTTTGTAGGGGAAACCGGGAAAGGAGATGTCATTTGAAATGTAAATAAAGAAAATATCTAATAAAAAAGAAATTAAAACTAAATAGCCACAGGTAGATAGAGTATCATATAGGGATAAAATAATTGGGGTAACTTATCTAACCTAGGTGGGCAGCTTGTATCATTATCAACTGGCTCTGATTGTGTGGGCATCTTGTAAATTGAGAATTTGTTGATATATAAATCTGACTGATTAATTATAAGCTTCTGGAGTTTTGATTTGCTGGGTTGAGAACTGTGACTGCCAACCACAGGGGTTGGATGGCTAAGAAGTAACTAGTGGCTCCAAGACCACTGTGATCGGTCGCTGCTGGGACTAGCCTAGAGTCAGAGGTGGCAAGACCTCTGCTGAGGCACAGAGTAGCTGGCTCAAGTGTGGGAACTTGCTATACTCATTTTTAATATTTCCCACAACAGAGGGGAGGTGTCAGAAGGGTGGGGCAGACATGGGAGAACTGGGAAGTGAGTGTGATGGGTTTGTATATGCTTGGCCCACAGATTAGTGGCACTGTTAGGTGTGCCTTGTTGGAATAGGTGTGTCACTGTTCACATGGGCTTTAAGACCCTCTGAACCTGTAAACCAGTCCCAATTGAACGCTGTCCTTATAAGAGTTGCCTTGGACAGGGAAGTGGTGGCCCATGCCTTTAATCCTAGCACTTGGGAGGCAGAGGCAGGTGGATTTCTGAGTTCGAGGCCAGCCTGGTCTACAGAGTGAGTTCCAGGACAGCCAGGGCTACACAGAGAAACCCTGTCTCAAAAAACAAACAAACAAAAAAAAAGTTATCTTGGTCATGGTGTCTGATCACAGCAGTAAAACTTATAACTAAGACAGGGTGACAGGATACATGATGTGAAATTCCCAAATGATCAATAAAGACATTATGAAAAACATCTCATAAAAAATGAACAAAACCGGACTGGAGAGATGGCTCTGTGGTTAAGAGCATTGACTGCTCTTCTAGAGGTCCTGAGTTCAATTTCCAGCAACCACATGGTGGCTCACAACCATCTGTCATGGATTCTGATGCCCTCTTCTGGTGTGTCTGCAGACAGCAACAGTATATTCACATATATAAAATAAATAAATCTTTAAAAAAAAAATAAAACCATAATTGGAGACAATTCAGTGCTTGTACAATCATGAGCATGGGAGTTCTTGTCCCATGTATGCATATACACACCCAGTCTATGCCAGTGATCCTAGCACTGATCTAAGTAAAGCCAGGCTCACTGACGCCTTCTGGCTTCCTGCCTCACCAAGAAAATTTGAATCCCAAGTTCAGAGACACCTTGCCTCAAAAAAACTAGACAATGTGCTAGGACACAAGTCACCCACTACAGGACTCCATGCAAGAGCACATATGTACACACCTGTACACATGTGCATATACACTAAACACACATATACCAAACCCATAAACATACACAAATAAAAATGAACAAAGTACACCAGGCAGTGATAGCACACACCTTTAATCCTAGCACTCAGGAGGTAGAAGTAGTCAGATCTCTGAGTTCCAGGCTAGCCTGGCCACAGAACGAGTTCCAAGACAGCCAGGGCTACACAGGCAAAACAGGGGTTGGGAACAACAAAGTATGAAAAAGGAGCCCACTAACTTGAAGAGCATCAGAGAAGGGTATACAGGAGGACTTAGAGGAAAGGGGAGGCATGAAATTAAATTATAGTCTCAATTTCTTTTTAATTAACAAAGCCTTGAATATTGTCAAAACAACAGAGGAGTCTGAGTCTGTGTATATCAAATTCCAGAGGAGCTGGAAATATAGCTCAATGCTAAAACATTTGCAAGATGCCCTAGATTTGAGCTTTATACTATGCAAAACAAATACAAAAACAAAAAAGCCCTACTTGACCAAAAAGAAAAAAAAAGCCTACTTGAAAAGGTATTAGCTAGAAATCCCCCTAAATTAACACATATAAACACATGGACTGAAAAACTCCAAACACCAAACCTGGAGATTTATGTTTCGTCTTATCATAATCAAATTGCTGAAATCAGAATCAGAGATCTATTTGAGTTTCAAAACAGCTAGGTAAAAACAAGGAAACCCTATCTGTAGACCAGACCAGCTTTGAACTCAAGAGATCCACCTGCCTCTGCATTCCCTAAATGCTGGGATTAAAGGTGTGCACCACCACACCCAGCCATAGACAGGTTTTTAAAAAACTGAAAAAAGCCAGATAAAAGTAATATATTACCTATTACCTACAGTGTATCTATTCAAATGACCAAAGATACTGTGGCACGAACCTATTGCCCCAGCTACTTGGGATAAGTAGGGAGAATCACCTGAGGCCAGTCCAGCAACACATCCAAGGTCCCAAAGAGCAGAAAAGAGGGGGCAAGCTATAAATTTTACCTGAGATCATAGAGACCAAAAGAAAACAAAGTCATTTCAAAATACTGAAAGAAAGGAGCCATCAACCCAGAAACCTTACATCCACCAAAACATCCCTCAGAATTAGAGGGGAAACAAGACACGATCTCCTGGGGGAAAGTGAAGTTTTGTCTGCAGAAGAACTGCTGTAAAAGAACTGCTAAAGGGGGGCTGTCGAGATGGCTCAGCAGGTCAGACCACTGATTGTTTCTTCCAGAGGATCCAGGTTCAATTCCCAGCAACCACATAGCACCCACATGGCAGCTCACAACTGTCTATAACTCTAAGATCTGACACTCTCACACATACAAACACTGATGCACATAAAATAAAAACAAACACATTGGGCTGGTGAGATGGTTCAGCGGGGAAGAACACGGACTGCTCTTCTGAAGGTCCTGAGTTCAAATCCCAGCAACCACACAATGGCTCACAACAACCCGTAATGAGATCTGACGCCCTCTTCTGGTGCATCTGAAGACAGTTACAGGGTACTTATTTATAATAATAAAAATAAATAAATAAATAAATAAATAAATACATTAAGAAAGGGAAAAATCTGAGTTTGAGGCCAGCCTGGTGTACAGAGTGAGTTCCAGGACAGCCATGGCTACTCAAAGAAACCCTGTCTCGAAAAACGAAAAAA
>NW_022196905.1:247821917-247867748 GCF_008632895.1 Mastomys coucha
AAAAAAAAAAAAAAAAAAAAAAGAAAAGGCCGATGAGATAGCACTGTAAAAGTGTTTGCTGATGCCGGGGCAGTGGTGGTGCACACCTTTAATCCCAGCACTTGGGTGGCAGAGACAGGTGGATTTCTGAGTTCGAGGCCAGCCTGGCCTACAGAGTGAGTACCAGGACAGCCAGGGCTACACAGAGAAACCCTGTCTCGAAAAACAAAAAAAACAAAACAATCAAACAAAAAAATAGTGTTTGCTGGCAAGCTTGGCCATCTGGGTTCATGCCCCAGAACCCACAAAAAGGTAGAAAAAGAAAATCAATTCTAGAGTTATCCTCTGACCTGAACACACAGAGCATCACACAACCATTCACACATACAGAAGATACAGAAATGACAAATACATCAATAAATGGATTGTTTCTCTCAACTCTGTTAAATTTGACAGTTTAGAATAACACTTTATGAGACTTTCAATGTACATAAGTGTAATACTTAGGATAACCATTACCTAAGGAGAAAAATGTAAAACAACCTATTATAATGCTAACATTTCTACAGTGTCTAAAAACATAGCCACATCTATCACTTCAAGAGCAATATCATACATACGCACATGCACACACAAAATAACACTTTAAAGATTTTTTATTTTTAATTGTTTACTTTTACTTTATGTGCACTGGTTTTTTGCCTGCATGTATATCTGTGTGAGGGTGTCAGATCTCAGAGTTACAGGCTGTTGTGAGCTGCCATGTGGGTGCTGGGAAATGAATCAGGGTCCTCTGGAAGTGCTCTTAGTACGAGCCACCTCTCCAGCTCCTAAAGATTTCTCTTTTTATTCATGTGTATGTATAAGCCACATGTGGGTGGGAGTCCTCAAAGGGCCAGAAGAGGGCATCAGGGATCCTTTGGAGCTAGAGTTATAGGTGAGACACCAGAAGTGGGTGCTGGGAACCAAAACTGGTGTCTGGAAAAGCAATAATCACACTTCGCCCCTTAGCCATCTCTACTTTAAAACATACCGGAAAACTAGAAAGTGACCAAATAACCTAGAGGAAGCAAAGAAGAGAGAGCAGTGAGAAAATGGCCAAAGAGAAAGTAAGCAGACATCCAAATATTAGTGAGTTATGTAATGTGAAGGGAAAAAATACCATTAAAAGACAGATGATTAGCCAGACCTGGTGGCAAAGGAATTTAATACCAGCAGTTGGGAAGCAGAGGTTGGAGGATCTGACTCTGAAGCCAGTCCAGTTTACATAGCAAACTCCATGCCAGCCTGGGCTATATGAGACTGTCTTAAAAATAGGAGCAGCAGTGCCAACAACAAAAATGAACAAAGGGTAATGTCAAGAGTGGTGACTCAGGGCTCATCACGTCCGTCTGTTAAAAGCATCACATCAATTCACTGGCTGCTCTTCCACATGACCCTGTATTCCGTGCACCTACATGGTGGCTACATGGAGGAATCTGATGCCTTCTTTTTGACCTTTGAGGGTACCATGCATGCAAGTGATATGGACATACATGCAGGAAAATACACATACACATAAAAGAAAAGAGTACTGGTGCATAAGTGGTTCCCATGAGAGACACAGGCAAGAGGATCATGAGTGTAAACCAGCCCAGACTATACAACAAGCCTGTCCCAAAAGTGTTCGAATGAAAAAAGAACCAACTAATCACTGTTAACAGGAGGAGCACTCCATATAAATAGGTGAGTTCACCAAGAAAACATACAACTGGCCTGTTGTATGAGGCAGTGGTAGCGAACACCTTTAGTCCCAGCACTTGGGAGGCAGAGGCAGGCAGATTTCTGAGTTCGAGGCCAGCCTGCTCTACAGAGTGAGTTCCAGGACACCCAGGGCTACACAGAGAAACCCTGTCTCGAAAAAACAAACAAACAAACAAAAAAACAAAAACAAAAAAAAAGAAAAGAAAAGAAACCAGAGGCACAAGCAGCAAAGAGAAGGGTTACAAAAATGTTTAAGAAACTGCAGGACTTAAACACAAGGATGCGGTGAAGTTCCCCACAAAGGTCAAAAACCTTGAAGGGTGTGAAATGTTACTTAATGTATGGACTAACGTTTTATTAAGCTGGAAAAATACACGAATAAGGAAAAGTATGACTGAAACAATGAAACATAAGTTGATTGTTTGATGGGGGAATTATAGTGTTTTGTTCTAGTAATAATACTAAAAAGACAAACAAAAAAAGCCAAAACCAAACACCACGAAGGCATAACAAAAGAAATGACAACCTCCTCCGGGAGCCGTTCGACATCAGACAGAACACAGAAAGCCCCCTCCCCGCCCCTCGCTCCCCCCCACCCCCCCCCCGTAGCCTCCCTCTGAGACCAATCTCCTGCCCAGGTCCGGTCCGCATCCTAGCTAGCTCAAGTTCAAGGTACTGAGTGCCACGCCTGACCCCAGGACCCGGAAGAGGAGCGCTAACTCCTGCTCTCCGTGTCTGACTCACCCCGCGGCAACCGCGGCGGTGGGGACAAGGCCTTCCTGAGGGTCCCGACCCCACGACACAGCAGAAGGGTGTCTCCACAGAGCCCGGGCCATGCCCGGGGAACAGTCACGCCAGCACCCGTCTCCGCGGTCCCACCTCCTCCCGCGACAGGAGCCCGACCTCAGGCCTGACCCGGACTGCCAGGGCTTCCCCCTTTCTCCCCCGCTGTCACGGAGCGAAAGGCTTGACCTCACGGTCCTAACGCTGGCTGGAGTCTCGTAAGAGCAGGGAGTAGAAGGAAGAAGGAGACAAAGACGCCTAAAAACTAAGGAGGGCATGCTCACCTGGAGGGATCCAGACGTGAAAACGGAAAAAGTAGACTTCCGATTAGCCGCTCAGCATCCAAAATGGCGACTCCCTCGACCTCACCACAGCGGACTCTAGCGGAGGAATCCAAGGGGGCCGCGTTAGCCACGCCCTACCTTGCAAGGGATTGGCTGTGCGCACAACACTGGGCGGAGCTGGGAACTATTTCCCACGGCGGAGGCGCGGGACCTGACTCATCACGCAGTGGGTTGAGTCACTCGCTAGGGGTGGGTCTTGCAGTTTGCTCCCGGCGCGGCGAGTCTGGTGGAGGCTTCTCCTGGAGTCCGTGCTGGATACCCTTGTTCCAGATTCTTCCAGTCCCTGGAAAAACCGGCTGCAGACTGCCTCGCAAACGCTCGCGGTTCCGAGCGGAGACTGGCTCCCCCGCCTAGCTCCCCAGTCCGTTGTTCCTGGGGCTCCGACCTCTGAGGGCGGTTGGGCGGGATTCGGCGCTATGGAGCCGACTTTCCCCCACGGTCTCGCGGCTTCTGTCTACCGACACTGGTGTTCCCTTCCTCTCCCGCGCCGAATCTGATGTCCGTCTGCACCTTCACTAAGGTTCTCTCCGCACAGCCTCCACTCTCACTTGCTCTTGTTTGTATCTATTCAGAGGAGGCTTTTGGGGGCTTGAAAGCGTGAAAGAGCCTTCCAGTACTCTTGCTCTTGGTCCTGCTATAGAGGCCACAGCTATCAAGACCAAAATTGTGGCTTGTCTTGGGTCAGTCGGAGAACGAGGACTGCGGGTTACCTTAGGAGGATTATATGAATTGAAAATAACTGGCTTGTAGCCGTGCGCGGCATTTCAAAGCGCCAGGATTCCAGGACCTTAGAATACACAATATTTGGTTCCCTTAAAATGTTTGGATCGTTCCCCCCAGCAAAATATTTGCATGTATAAACTGTAGTTCTGCAATAAGATCCTGGCATTTGTTGCTAAAACTTTCTATACACACACACACACACAGAGTCCCAACAGCAAAGTACAAAGATAGGAAAAAATTTCCCCTGAAGCACAAATTAGTTTATTGGGCTCATTTACAGACGATAGGTGACAAGTCACTTAACAGGCATGTGAGTAATCACTTTCCTTCAAATAAGTTTGCACTGGGAAGTTTATCCAGTAGAAATGAAGGAGCCCACACTCTAACCCCTCCCCAGACCACGTGCAATTAGGGCAGGATATTGAACAGTTGGTATAGATTGCAGGCATACCCAGGTGAGGGTTCCAAGACCCTTTTGGTTTTTTTGGTTTTGTTTTTGTTTTCGAGACAGGGTTTCTCTGTATAGCTCTGGCTGTCCTGGAACTCACTCTGTAGACCAGGCTGGCCTCAAACTCAGAAATCCACCTGCCTCTGCCTCCCAAGTGCTAGGATTAAAGGCGTGTGCCACCACTGCCCAGCGAAAACTTTTTAAATAATAATTTATAAGATTTAAAAAGAAACTCCACCAGGAATGATGTTGCGGTCCTGTAATCCTAGTGCTTGAAGGATAGAGGCAAGATCAGTAGTTCATTGTTGTCCTTAACTACATAGAGAATTCAAGGCCAGCATGGACTATAATTAGACCCAGGTGTTTGGATTTTTTAATGGTTCTGAAATCTCATGATTTTAAATGAGTATATACTATTATATGTATACCATAATTTTCCCCTGAGACTTGGTTTTGCTGTGTAGCCCAAGCTATCCTCTAGCTCCCTATTGTTTTTGTTTAGTTTTTCCATGTGTGTTGGGCCTGCAAGCATGCACCACCACACCTGGCTTGGACCCTAATTATTGACACTCTATTGATGAGCACTTAGGGTGTTTCCAATATTTTGCTTATGAACAAAGCAGAGACCAGGCGTTTACCAGCATGAACTGTACCTACTGGGTACATTCCTAGAAACAAAAGAACTGGGTCAAAAAGTAGGTACAATTTTATTCTAATATTGCCTAATTGCCTTTTATAGAAATATCAGTTTACACAGCTAACACCAAAGCATGAAAATTTCCATCTCCCCAAGCCCACGGCAGCATAGTATAATAGGATAACTTTTAGGATTGTTAAAACCATAGTAACAGTGATCAAACCCTACAAGAATATAGATACTTTTTATACCTGTAATCCCAACACTCAAGCAGCTGAGGTGAAAGGATTGCCAAGAGTTTCCATGTTAGTGTGTGTACAGTATAAGACCTTGCCTCCAAAACAATTGTAATTGGAGGACTGGGGATCGGCAGTTCAAGGCCATCCCCCCTGCATAGCAAGTTTGAAGTCAGCCAGCTAAAAAGGTAATTAAGTTCCAGCTTCGCATCTGGATTTATTTAGAAAAATAACTTCCTACTTGAGAGCTCATTTGGATTCAGTGATCACCGTCTTTACCTTGGGTTTTAGCAAAAGCTAGCGGTCCAATATTAGAGACTCTATAACATCTCAGTTACAAATTGTCCTACAACCAGCCAAGTAGTTCAGACACTATCTGGAGATGGGGCTGGGGAGCCATGCCCATCTCTGGCTCAACAGACCACTTTCACTTAGGAGCAATCAAAAGTAAAAGACCTACTCTTTCACTTGAAAACCTTTTGTTGTAGGGCAGAAGTTAACATATAAGGTTTCTTTGACTAGCTGTGTATGCTTGTTTGTGTAAGTCCTTATGATTGGTGTGTATGCTTGTTTGTGTAAGTCCTTATGATTGGTGGCTGTAACTAAAATCTAACACAGTGTGAACTCAAAAAAAAAAAAAAGAAAGAAAAAGGGAGTTTCTCACTAGCAGACCTGTCAGACCTGTTTTTGAAGATCCCCTCCAGCTAGGATTGGCTTTGTACTTTGTTAAAAGGTTAGGAAAGGATGGTAGCAGGGACATGGGGTGGTGACCTTACCTTTCCCACAAACCCTAAAATACTTAACCACTGGGTCCATTATAGAAATCATTTGCCAACTCACGCAATAAAGATATTGCACGTTGTATAAAAGAAACATGATGGCACAGTTAACTGCACTGGTTTTGATTTTTGTTTGTTTTGTTCTTGTTTTAAGACAGTCTCATGTAGCCTTAGCTGCCCTCAAACAAAATATGTAAACAAGGATGACCCTGAACCGTTCTTCCTGCAGCCTTCTCCTATGTGATTACATTCAAGAGGACCTGCATTCAGACCTTGAGCACCCATGTAAAATGCCAGTGTGGTCTCCCTGGTCTATAATCATAGGTAGCAGGAAACAGTGACACAGTGACCAGGGCAGATTCAGAGCTCACTGCCCAACCAAGGTTAGCCAATTAGCGGGTACTGTGTCTGGTAGGAGATCCTATCCCAAAAAGGATGAAGTAGGGGACCAAAGAGACAGCTCAGTATTAAGCACACTGGCTGCTCTTGCAGAGGACCAGGGTTCTGTGTATCCAGCACTCATACGGCAGCTTGAACTTTTCTGTAATTCCAGTTCCACAGGATCAACACTCTCTACTGGCCTCTGTGAGCACCAGATGCACAGACACAATGCAGGCAAAATACTCATACACATAAAATAAAATTAATCTGTTTTTAAGGGAGGAACAAATTTGACATCTGATATAAACTACTGACCTCCATGTGCACACACACACTCATGTGCACCCATGAGCATATACACACACCTATATTACATACATGCACATGTGTATCCACATGAATGCATTATATACTAAACACATTTTTGTAATATGAGATTTTTTTTTTTTGCACAGCCCCCTCTTCTGCTCTGCTTTACTAGGAAAATAACAGTCTATGTACAGAGTGGGGCAGTGTGAGATTCTTGTTAAGACTATACAAAGCTGTTGTAGCCATATTGACGAATGGAATCAAACTGAAAGTCCAGAGATAAACCCATGCATTTTATGGCCAATTGTTGCTAAACAAAGATATTGAGAGAATTCAGTGGAGAAAGCAGTCTTTTCTAAAAATCATCCTAGCTGAGGATGGTGACACATGCCTTTAATCCCAGCACTTGGGAGGCAGAGGCACGTGGATTTCTACAAGTTCCAGGTCAGCCTGAACTACCTATCAAGATCCAGATCAGCCAAGGTTACCTAGACCCTGTATCAAAAACATAGGTAGCAAAATCATTTTGGATTTTTAGATACAGAGTCTTGCTTTGTAGCCCAGGCTAGCTCAAACTCAAGATGCTCCCATCTCAGCTTCAGTGCTGGAATTAGTACAGGTCCCCAGCACCACACCTAATCACATAGAGGAGTGAAGGTGGATTTTCCTGCCTTACACTATACAAACACCGATTCAGGATGGACCAAGTATCTAAGAGCTAAAGTTATAAAAGTCTTTAAAGACATTACCAGGTATAAATTTTCAGCACTTGGTGTCAGTTCCTTAGATGTGACGGTCAAACCACGGCAGCCGAAAGAAAGAAACAGGCTTTGGGGAGATAAGAGAACTTTTCTGCTTTGAAGGAGACTATTCATTAATTTTAAAAGGCAACACACAGAGTGGGAGGGGAGATGATTGGAAACCACATTTTAAAACAACGATAACAACGCAACCTAAGAAAAGAGGCGGGGGCTGGAGGAGTGGTTCCCAGTCAAGAGCACTGGCTGCATCCTCGGGGATTTGGGCTGGATTCTCCGCACCCACGTGATGGCCCACACCCATCTGCTACCCAACTTCAGGGCATCCAATGTTCTCTTATGGCCTCCTTGGTTACCGAACATGCATGTACATATTGCACAGATATACATGCAAGCAAAACACCCATACACATAGAAATAAAATGACAACTCAGTTAGGCATAGTGGCTCATGCTTGTAATCCCAGCCCTCAGGAAATTAGGCAGAATGCATATTAGGATACTTGTAACGTTAGCTTTAGCTGTTTTCCTGACATAACCTAAAGTGTCTTGCCGAAGCTGGTGTGGTCCTGGTGGGGGACAGTGACATGGTGACGTGGTTCCTGTCCCTGGGACAGAGCCCGGGTGTGAGCCTTCATGAGTGTTGATGGTTGCTGTGGGCGTAAAGCTTGTTTGTATAATAATTACATACTTTCACATTCCTCTGAGGAATGTTGTCTCTGTTAAGGTTAATGATGGCAATGGAATTAGAAACAGCAGTTTCTAGTCCAGGAGGTGAGGGTGTGGCTAATGTCTCACCAAAATGGTAAACGCTGGGACCTTCAGGACAGACTTTGAGGCTATGGAAAAGGGCTCTAAGTACATGAGTTCAATATATATGATTCCTCAACTATGCAAAATATAAAGATGCAATATGAATTATGGGGGATTCATAAATCTAAAGGAACAAAGACAGCTACACTATGAGCCAGCTTGTCAGAAAGATACAAAGATTCCTGGGTTCAAAGTCAGCCTAGGACACTTAAGGTTAGGCCCAGGTGTGGTAGAAATGGTAATTTCAGGGCAGGGTCCTACCCAACTAGTTTATCGTTTATGCTTAGTGAGGGCAGACAGATTTCTAAATTCTTTGGCAAAGTTAAGAAAAAATGTATGCTTGCTGTTTCTTAGGGATCAAAGAGCTGGGGTATCAGGATGCTGACTCAAAAAAATAATCAAAATGAAACCTGGAATAAATGACTGGACTGTTATGTAAATAAAAATCTGGGCTTTGGGTCTGCATGAGATGAGCTAGCAAAAACCAATAGTAGTAGTTCTTTAGAATTTTTACTACTGAGTGCTGAGCTGTCTGGAGAGCAACACAGCTCTTCAAGAATTTTTTTTTTGTTGTTGTTGTTTTTTGTTTGTTTTTCGAGACGGGGTTTCTCTGTATAGCCCTGGCTATCCTGGAACTCACTCTGTAGACCTGCCTCTGCCTCACAAGTGTTGGGATTAAAGGCATGTGCCACCACTGCCCGGCCAAGAATTTTTTCTTAACAGGATTTCTGACTTGGTCAAAGGATCCAATAATTTTTTTTATAGCAGCTTTTCTAACTTGGTCAGAAAAGCCATCAGCTATCCAGATAGCTTTTAGAATTTTTACTAGCAGAGAAAGCTGTCTCAACCAGAGAGTTTTTAGAATAGCAAGAAAAAGCTGTCTAGAACAGAGAACTCTCTCTCTCTCTCTCTTTCTATCTATCTACCTATCTCTATCTCTATCTCTTTAGAAGAGAACACAGCAGAGAGCGCAGTCTGGCCTAGGCCGCCAGCTTGGACCCACGATTTGACTTCGAGTCCTTTCTTCTCTCAGAACCCGTGTCCATGCCGAAGCTGGTCCTTGGCAGTATCTGGGAAGAGACTCTAAACAAATTGTTTAGAAGGCATTAACTTGTGGGCATGTCTGTGGAGGATTGTCTTGATGGTTAACAGATGGTGGGACCATTCCCTAGGCAAGTGAACTGATCAGCAAGCTAGCTGAGCATACGTCTGCTTAGGAGCCTGCAAGCAGCATCTTCCATAGTTCCAACTGAACTTTGGTTGTGAAGTGAAGTCCTTGGTCTGAGGTAATACTGTGCAATAACGGTAGGCAGGCCAGCCTTCACATTCCTGTTTTGAATTCCCTGAATGATAGACTGTGGTCCGGATCTGTAAGCCAAATAAACCCTTCATTCCTTAAGTTACTTTTGGTCAAGATGCTTTATCACAGTGGCAGAAATAAAACTAGAATACTTATCTGTTGCTGTAACAAAACTCCTGACAAAATCAATTCAAGGCAGAGTTTATTTTTGGCACACAGTTCCAGGATAAAAAGTCCATCTTTTTTGGGAAAGCAGAGAGGCAGGAACATGAGGGAGCTGCTCACCTTAGATCTGTGGCTAGGAGGCACACAGCAGTGAATGGTCTAGGATTCCAACCCAAGGACTGACACCACTCACATGTAGGGTGGCTTTTCCTACTTTAACTAACCTAGTCTTGATAATCCCTCATATGCCCAGAATTATTTTTACACCCAGAATCTAAACTGCATTAAATTGGCAAGTGCAGCTGTCACATGGGCTTACTGTGACTTTGAGGCCAGGTCTCCCTCTATAGCCAAGTACTAGGGCCAGCTAGGACTACAGGTTTTTGGTTTTTTTTTTTTTTTTTTTTTTTTTTTTTTTTTTTTTTTTTTTTTTTTTTGAGACAGGGTTTCTCTCTGTAGCCCTGGCCTGTCCTGGAACTCACTCTGCAGACCAGGCTGGCCTCGAACTCAGAAATCCACCTGCCTTTGCCTCCCAAGATTAAAGGGATTAAAGGTGTGTGCCACCACTGCCAGGCAGGGTTTTGTCTTCTAAAATCAAAAAAGAAAGATGGGTAAGAGAGAAAGCTGGGGCTGGAGAGATGGCTCAGCGGGTAAGAGCACTGACTGCTCTGCTAGAGGTCCTGAGTTCAATTCCCAGCAACCACATGGTAACTCACAACCATCTGTAATGGGAACTGATGCCCTCTTCTGGTATGTCTAAAGACAGCTACAGTGTACTCATATACACAAAATAAAATCTTTGAGAGACAGAGAGACAGAGAGACAGAGACAGAGAGAGAGGTCTGGGGATACAGCCCAGTTGGCAGAGTGCTTGTCTAATATGCATGAAGCCTTGGCTTCAATTCCCAGCATGAGATCGGAGATTTTACTGAACCTGGAGGCTGGTTGGCTGGCCAACAAGTCCTATCAATCCTTCTGTCTCCACACGAGACAGTGTTAGGGTTGTGGCCTGTATAGGGCCGTGCTCAGTTATTATGTATGGGTAGGGATTTGAACTCAGGTCCTCATGCTTCCACAGCAAATGCTCCTACCCCCTGGCCATCACCCCAGCCCATTAATTATACCGCGGAGAAAGGGATGTGTCACCGTGCCTATGTAGAGGCAAAGGGGCAAACCTGGAGCCAGTTGGCCCTTCTGCCTTTATGTGGTGGGTTCTGGTGATTAAACCTAGTTTGACAGGCTTTTGAAATAAGTGTTTTTACCCTCAGAACCATCTTACCAATTCTTCCGAATTATACGTTAAAAAAAATTTTTTTTCCAGGCTGGAAGATGGCTCAGTAGGCGAAGAGACTGCCAAGAAGACTTGAGGACAGAGGTTTGGCTCACTAACAACACCCATGTAACCACCATGGGCATGCAGTACACTGCCTGTAATTCCACAGCTCAGGGTATAAAGATGGGGGACCCCAGAGCAAGATGTCTAGCTAGATTAGCTGGATTGCCAAGGCCTGAGTTCAAAGTGAGAGACCCTGACTCAGTAGATAAAGTGAAGAGAGGCATGTGACATCAACTTCTGGCCTCTACCTTTTCACACGCACACATATGTACAGCTGAACTTGCCCACACATACACGTCTGCACAAGCATGCATATACATGCACATACCAGTACACATACATATCCATGCTAAAAAAAAAATTGTAACTGGGGTTCTGAAATGTTTCCTGTCATTTCTATTGTAATGTAAAGACTTAATGAGATCAGTGTAGAAGCCAACAAATATAAAATGGATTTCAGGACTGGTGAGGTAGCCCAATGGTCAACTGGGCAATGTGCTTAGCATGGGCTAGCCATAGGTTCAGTCCCAAGTACAGAAATCAAACAACAGCAAAAGGGAGAAAATGGTTCAGAAGATATTTCAGTCCTGTAATAGAGATGGCAGGGCAACTACTTCGAAAACACAGTGACAAAGAGGGCAGGATAAACCTGGGGCTGGGAGATGGCTGTGGGTAAGGTGGTCACTATCCAAAAGCACAAGCCTGGTGACCTGAGTTCAAATCACAGAAGGAACACAAAAGCTGGATGTGGTAGTAAAAGCATCTCTAATGCTAGTGCCCCCCGCCCCCGGGGAGACGGGAGAAAGAGACAGGAAAGTATCCAGAGGTTCCCAGGGCCTCTGGTTGGTTATAGAGTGGCTAAGGATTGTCCTGTGACCTGCACATTTATGAATGAGTGCTTGTACTCACACACAAACCCATGCACCCACATGTGCCATAGCACAGAGATAGAAAAATAAAATCTACTACTCAGTAGAAAGTCTGCCAGATCTAGAATGAGTTTAGGTGAGGCAGAGGTAAAACAAGTTTGTTTCTCATTACTTGATCATGACCTGAATTACAACACTGCGGAGACATTTTAAGAACACAGGAAACTCACAAGAATAGCATTATTATGATCCCATATTATTATAAACAGCCTAGCACCCCCTACACAATCGCTGCAGAGTGAACCCAGGTCCTGTCTACCCTTGAATCTAAACTGTTCAACATTACACAATAATTTAATAACAAACTCAAGACATTTCATTGGAGGCTAACTATCAGTCAGTTATTTTCTTGTTGAAAAATGTCTTCCAGGTCAATTTCAAAGTGATCGAACAAGACTATGCTGCATCTCTAAGTCTAGGTCATCAAGAATTACTAAGGTCTTAAAGTTACTGTTATTTCAACTTGTATTCAAACACAAAAGTCTAAAAGCTTATTTGGAGAGAATATTTCATTTCCTAGGTATATATACAAATCAAACTCTTGAACTTGAAGTGTTTTCTTGACTGACATTGAATGGTAACTCCTATCTAAACATTCCATTCATAAGAAAGCAAACAAGCAAGAGCAATTTACCTACAGCATTGTCAAGTACCAAGATTCTTCAATACAGCCGTTCTAGCACATTCTGCCAGATACAGGCAACGGCATCTCGTTGGAGATTTCAGAAAGGAAGAATTTGCAAAAATGCTTTATGCAAACACTTCGACTAGTCATTTTATCAGCAAGAGTCAGCACTCCCGTTTGTTCTGCCTTGTGAAGGTGCAAATCATAAGAGAACTTGCACAGGAGTTTCAGAGATTGTTTTACATGACTAGCACAACTCTTGAGAGGACCAGAACAGGGAAGTAAGTGACTTGCCCAAAGTGAACAGACTGGTCGGTGGCAGAGCTGGGACTGAAACTTGGGCCTTCTCTCAAAACAGGGCTCCTCTTTTTACTTGTCTACGGAGAGTCTTTAGAGGTAGGTTTGGGGTTTCCGCCCAAATAAGGGGAAAGAAGGGAGGGCAACGGAGAAATAATGAAGCGGACAGTAACAGGAGTCGCGATAGAACGAAGTTGAGTCCATTCACGCTCAGCCTTTCCAAATATACTTCAGATAGCAACAAGGACCACAAGCTACCTAGGTCCAGTGTCTGTGACCACCTGACAGCTTAGTCCCTCTCACAGAAGCTGTGGGCCCTCTTTTGTTACATTAAACGCCTCGGGAGCTGAAGAAGCCGTGGGACTTGTGGGAGCGAAGAGGGCTCGTGACTACGGGACGGGTGGCTTAGGTTCGGCTACGGAGGGGGAAGCCTGCGGCGGAGCTGTGGTTGGGGGATGTGGGTTTTGTGGCTGAACTGGATGTTGGGAGAGGAAACCAGTGGGAGGGGGTGGAGATGACAGCTGAGTGGCGTTCACCCCCTCGGAAGGTGCGCGGAAGCGCGAGAACACCTCCGAAAGCCCCTAGTTGCTCAGCTACGCGTCGCCCAGATCAGGACGCGGGCGGGGGCCCCCTAGAACGTCGGCGATTGGATGCTCCCTAAGCGCCGCCTTCCCGGACCCTTTCCCCGGGGCCCCGCCCACAACGCCGGGTGCGCGCTTCGGGAGCCGGGAGGGGTCGGGGCGGCGGCGGGAGGAGAGAGGTGAGGTTCCGGCACGCGCCCCACTCGCCGCGAGGGCGCGAGCAGCGCGCTCCCGTCGTCCGCGTCGCCATCTTTTTTCCCCCTCCGTCTGTCTGTCTGCCGTTGGCTTTGTCTGTCCGCCGCGCCGCCCCTCGCCTCCCCGCCGCCACCTCGGCCCGCAGCCACCCTCTACCCACCAGGGCCGGGACCCAGGGAGCCCTGGCCCGGCCAGCCCGAGCTGCGGCCGGGGCCCATTGTCCCGCGGTCTGTCCGTCCGGAGGCGGAGCCCAGGGACGCGGAGCGCCGAGGCTGCGGGTAAAGCGCCCCCGCGCCGGGAGCCAGCAGCCCGCCTAGCTCCCGTCGGCTCGCGCCGCCGCCCGCCCGCCTTTTGTCTGCTAGCTCCTGGGGAGGCGCGGGCTGGGTGCTTCGGCGGCTGGGTGCGGGCCTCGCGGGCCGGCGTCTGACAGGCTGGGGTGGAGCTGGGGGAGGGGAGGATGGGCGTGGGAGAGCGGACGGGGCGGGGGGCCCCGGCCGTCCTGGCGCGGGCGGCCGGAGGAGCTACTAAATTTAGATTTCGGAGAAGGCTGAGTGGTCTGAGGGTTGGTCGAAACTGCGTAGGGATACCTCTGGCTCCAGTCTAATTACCTGGGATTTACCTGTACCCCTGTTCGGAAAAGCCAGGGACACCCTCTCAACTGATGGCACACCCGAGCTCCAGCGCCCACTCGAGAGGACCCGGGGACAGTGAAACGGCTATATGATCATCTTTCTTTTCTCCCTTTTGGCAGATTCACATCACTCGGATTCGGGCGAGTTTACTTTGCTCCGAGGGAACCTCACCAGAGCTGGAGGTGGGAATGTGTACCCTCTTTTCTTAAGGCTGTAAAAGGGCACGCGCGCGCGCGGACACACACACACACACACACACATACACACACACACACACACACACACACACACACACACACACACACGGCTGTAGTGTGCCCTGGAAGCTGCATCCTAACACCTGTGAGAGAGCAGAGGCAGGATGAAGGGGGGGGGTGGCAGTGCATCCCTCCCACGGACTCTTGGCTCTGGCTTTATAAAGATGACAAAAACAAAAAACCAAAAACCCCTGCTCCCTTTAAAAATCGCATCCCTTGTAGGTCAGATCCTCAGTTTACCGGTTCTTCCCAGTTTCCTCCCAGCAGAAGGAAGACGGTCAGGCGGCTAGCTATCCAATTACATTCCTAGCTTAAGTTTCACATTTGGGCAGCGCTGAAAGCAAAAGGGACCAAGTGACCTTTTGTACCTATGGGGTTTTGTTTTAATAGGGTTGCAACCTATAAAACTAACCTCAGATATTGTGCTGCTTGGGTTAGGAGTGGCCTTCCGGTGCCATTTGTCTGTTTCCTTACTTGTTTTCAATGTGTCCCCCCACCCCGGACTTTTCTTTCTAGTGGGTGTTTCAGTTATTGTGGTTTGGCTTTGTTTTGTGGGAAGGGAGGGTGTGTGTTTATTTTGCCTTGATCCCTCAGGTGTGAAATCCCAAGAGGGACCATCTGGTCAGTTCCCCACTGGGCCACTAGGAGGCTGGTGAAAGGCAGTGGCTTGGCTGTAGCTAGCTGCAGGTTTCATCTCTTTGCCTTGTAGCTTTACTATGGAACGTTGTCTTGCCAGGATGATCTAAATAGAGCCTGGCACTCTTTCAAGCTGACTTTATTACCTCAGTCTCATAGCTCTGATTCCTGATCTTTATGGGGGGTAAATGTAGATGAGGTTTCATTTGTTTTTTTGTTACACAATAGAGAAGTGTTGAAAAATTGCCCGGCAGAGGTGGCACATGCCTTTAATCCCAGCACTTGGGAGGCAGAGGCAGGCGGATTTCTGAGTTCGAGGCCAGCCTGGTCTACAAAGTGAGTTCCAGAACAGCCAGGGCTACACAGAGAAACCCTGTCTCGAAAAACCAGAAAAAAGAAAAAAGAAAAATTAGCAGTCTGCATCTCATTCAGCCTTCCACTCTGGGAGTCTGCAGACACAAAGAAAAACCTAAAGGGTGAATTCATTCACAGCGCATATTAAAATGACTAGGAAGAAAAACCGGGTGTAGTGATACCTCTAATCCCATTAGTCTGAAGGCTGAGGCTGGAGAGTCACTGAGTCCAGGGGTTTGAGGTCAAGACACAATCTCCAAAAAAGAGTAGGGGCAGGGGAAAGAAGTGACCACCCCTATAGCTGGAGGTGTGGCTTCATTGGTAGAGTGCTTGCCCCTTATGCACAAATACCTACCTAGAATACACAGAGTTTTAGGTTCCATCCTCAGCACCATGGGGACCTGAGTATGGAGGCAGCAGGTACAGTACCAACCTGTATTCTGTTGAGACAGGAATATCAGAAATTCAAGATCATTTTTGGTTATATCTCCAGTTCAAAATGAAGTAAGGATATATGAAACTCTTATCTCCAAGAAAAAGAAACGGAAAACCAGAGACTACATACCCTTTTATTAGATGTCAGGATGCTACTCTCTAAAATTGTTCTTTCTGTTGTACATATTAGGAGTTATTTTCCTTTTTTTAATTGAAGGTCTGGAAAGAACTGTGTTTGGTATGCAGATATGATAGAAGACTGCCTGAAAGCTGCTTCCTTTGCCACTTCCTGTGGAGGCCTGTCTTTGCCATTTGCGGTTTCTTTCTTTTGGTAAGGGGAGGCAGGATCTGATTATAGGTTTGAGGGCTTTCTAGCTACACAGAGGAGTTGGTTGGCATTATCAGGTGAACTTCCTTAACTGGAGTGCATAGTACAACTAGTAGTTTGTCTTAAAGCAGTGAACTATATAATTCTATATGTGAGTCCAATTTAAGACAGTAGGAACTAAAAGGAAACAGGGAATGACTAAATCCACATCCCTAACTTAGGTAGAAAAGAGAATTTTACCTCTTCTATTTCCATTTGTTCACTCTGCTTTGTTTGTCTTGTTTTGTGGTGTTGGGAATCAAACCCAAGGCCTGACACATGCTAGGCAGGCGCTCTGCCACTATATCATACCCCGGTCTTCACTCTGTCTTGTAAAGAAAAGGCTACAGCTTCTGCAACTAATCCACTACAGAGTCTCTTACAGTGCTTATGGCTGTCAGTGTTGTCTTTAACAAGGAACCTCCAGGCTTTGCCTGCTCCTCCATCAGAGGGACAGGTGCACGTCTCTGCTGTTCTTCTTGTATAGGGAGCTTTGCCCTTTATTCCTCCCTGGTCTCCTTGCTACCCAGCAGAATTGAGAAGAGGCTATCAAATTAAGACTTTGGACCACTCCAGAACATCTGAGCAGGAGTAGTTGGTGTTCCACGTTGGGAGACTGAATTAGTACTCCACCATGTGGAAAGCATCTACTGTTCTGGTGAGAGCTTGTCTTGAGTGGTGGAAGTTTGATTTGCTCTTGTGTCATCATGCTAGGGGCCTGGGAGAGGGCCTGTATTGCAGATAAGTGATATTGTTGCTACCTCTAAGCATCGTTCCTTAGAAAACTATCTAGAGGTACAGACTGCAGGCCTTGACTTCCAGTTGCCCATGTGACAGGTCAGCTGCTACTGGTCTTTGTTGTCTTTTTGCTTTCTTTCACGTCTATGGGAGTAATCCCTCTATCCCACAGTACTTCTAACCTTGACTGCCTGAATTTGCATCCTTTTCTACCCTGTGATCTTGACTGGGACCACCTAGTAGTAGTGTTGATTCTAAGACAGCTTTCTAGAAGAATTCTCGTAAGTCCTCTCAAGTTGTTGCCTCTCAAGTTTCTTGGTCCTTGGCTTTGAGATTTACCTTTTTCATTTCATTAGTTTAGTTATTTATATCTAGTGAATTTTATATGCTCAGAGGTGTTTTTAAGGCCCTTAAATGTTCTAATTTTGTAATTTCTGGGAAGAATAACAGGCTAACAATTACCGTTTTTTAATTTTTTTTATTTTGCAGGTCAGCACCTTACAAGGACATAGTGACCTGTCCAGGGGTGAAACTGGGAAAGAACCGAGCTTGTATATCAGAGAAACATGTCCCGTAGGAAACAGACAAATCCAAATAAAGTTCACTGTGAGTACTGGGCTTTGTCTTTTGAAACCTGGGTTGGAATGAAAGAGAAACCTAAATTTTGCGGGAGAGGCTCACACTCATTTGTGAAGGAAAAGAAAGGGTTAAAGATTTCTAGCATGGATTTGAAGTATAAAGTTACTGGAGTGATGTCTAACTTGTCCAAAGGGTATGTATATGTGCTTGATTCACCCTTAATATGAACAATTACAGGAAACGTTTTGTAAAAAAGTTTATTAGGTATCAAAGCAATAAAACAATATAACATAACTAAACTGTAATACAGCTACACATACAGAAGAAACATAAAAATATAAGCTAGTATATGTTATTTGTCCAGTAGTTGCAGTATAGATTATGTAACACAGATGTTAAATATAGGACAGTTTCAGTGCCTGGGGTAGCAATGCAGTGCTTAATGGAAGAGACCCTAGACCACGAACTTAAACCGGCCTTAGAGGATGAGAGGTGGACTTAGAAAGAAAGGAAGAAAAGGAAGACAAGGGGGCCAAGTTCCAAGCCCCATCAAGCAGCAGAATGTGGCAGCTTTGGCCACGTGGTTCTGGCTTTGGGGCTCTAAGAGAGGAGTTGTAGAATCCCCACCTCAGCTAAGGAAAGCTGCTGAGACTCAGAGTGTATCAGCCGTGTCCCTTCTATATAGCGAGAGAGAAACAGCAACAGAACCAAAAACCAAAACAAGTGCTTGTTGTACAAGCGTGAGGACCTGAGTTCGGGTCTCCAGAATCCATGTGAATAAAATTAAAATAATTAAAAAAAAAAAAACCCTCAGGGGTCAATGAGATGGCTCAACAGATAACCTGCTTTGGCAGCTGATGATCTGAGTTTGATTTCTGGGACCAAGATGGTGAAAGGAAAGAACCAACTCCTGCAAGTTGTCCTTTAGCCTACCACATACATGCTCAAGTATGTGCTCACATACATGCACAATCATTTTTTTAAAAAAGATAGGTGTAATAGTATGAATTAGTGTGAATAGTGTGAATTTGCAACCCCAGTGCTGGAAGAGGGGGCAGAGACAGGTGGATCCTGGAGACTTGATGGTCAGATAGTCTAGCTGACACAGAAAGGCTTAGTTTCAGTTAAATACCCTGTCAAAAAAAAAAAGAGAGGGAGTTCCAGGACAGAGTGAGTTCCAGGACAGCCAGGGCTACACAGAGAAACCCTGTCTCGGAAAAAAAAAAAAAAAAGAGAGAGAGAGAGAGAGCAATAGAGAAAGCCATTGACCTCTGGCTTCTACACTGTGTGGACACATACACACCAAACAAAATAGGTAGTTACTATCAGACTTGTGATAATTAGCCATTTTCCTGTATTCAGGTTAGAGAAGCATTCTTAACTGAATGTTCCTAAAATAGACAGGTGGCTAATATGAAGTACAGTACATCAGCAGGAAATTCAGAAATGTGTGTGATCTTTCTGTGACAGGCCTTACCCGTGGTCAGTAGGTACTCTACCACCCAGCTACAGCCTTACCCTGTAAGACTTTCTTTTTAAAGCAATAAACAAAAATATTGGAGAGGAGTTATTATATAAGAATTAAGATGACTAAAATTTATTGAAAACATTATGACCAAAGTTATGATAGCTTTGACATCTTACATTAATGATACCAGGTAGCAAACTTTCATATATGATCATTGTTTAAGTCCTGGGAATGGCTGGGCGGTGGTGGTGCACACCTTTAATCCCAGGACTTGGGAGACAGAGGCAGGCGGATTTCTGAGTTCGAAGCCAGTCTGGTCTACAGAGTAAGTTCCAGGACAGCCAGGGCTACACAGAGAAACTCTGTCTCGGAAAACCAAAAAAAAAAAAAAGTCCTGGGAATGTTGAATAAGATAGAACCAGGTGGGTGCTTCCAGCATTAATCTGGGATAGCTAGATTTCCAAGGCTGCTTAATATTACGGGTGAGTAATTTAGGAAGATTTAGAAGTTGCTCCTTAAACAGATGTAATATGCCTGCAGGTAAAGAGAAAAAGAAGCTATCTCCTGTGTAAATCACCCACCACAGGGTTCCCAGAGACTGAGTAAAGTAGCTTGTGGGGTGACAGCACAGTCGTACTAAAGCCAGAGAACAAGCAAAGCTTGAGCAGCCTATATGCCTATGTCTACATAGCTTCTATCTGTTAGGTATAGAAGCTATACCTCGCACCACAGACAGCCAAAACCGAGACAGAACTAGAGTCAGAAAACTTGAGGCCCTGTCTTTTATTTTTAATTTTGTATTTATTTTACATAGTATAAAATGGGTGTTTTATCTATATGTCCATGCATCACATGCATGCCTGATGCCCGCAGAGGCCAGAAGAGGACATTGTATCCCCTACAACTATATTATAAACAGTAGGTGTTCTGATTGAAGAGTAGCCATTTCCCCAGCCTCTGAATTACAGAAGGTTGTGAGCCACCATGTGGATGCTGGGAATCAAACCTGTGTTCTCCATCTAAATCATCCAAACAGCCCATTCCTACCTCCTTAGCAGATTCAGTGCAAAATTGAGAACCCAGAATTACTCATTGTGAAGAAGTTGCCACTGAGTTGAAACCTTGTGTTTTAGACCTCCTCCCTTACCTGCTTTCCCACTTCTTCCTTTCTGAGTACAAGTCTGTTGACTCTGGAGAATTTGAAAATGCAGTCCTTTGTATGCTTACATTTCATGTCCTGAAATCAAGGAAGCCACCAGGTAAAAAGCTTCCCTCATGACCCTTGGCTCTCAGGTTGCAGGTACTGAGGCTGGAGAGCTGCAGGGGAAGGAAGCTCTGCAGGTGTAAAAGCACCGGGTCCTTTCTTTTCTGAGAAGCCAATGGGGAGGGGGGATGATGTCTCAGTTCACACTGCTAGCCTTCCTGGGATGGAACTGCTGTTCTCCACATAGATAGCACTACTCAGAGTGCCAGCTGGGAAAGAATCTGAGGTGTGCCCCCTTACCATATCTCCCCACCCCCCACACCACTCCCCACTCCCGCACTGATGCTTTTTCTGAACAGACATCTGCTCACTTAGAGAATATGTTCAACTGGGTAATTTCAGGAAACCCAGACTTGAATTTATTAAACTAGACTAAGGACCCAAAGGGAAAAAGAACAAAATCTTTGTCCTTTAAGACTTTTAACTTGGTCTTTTCAGCTTTTTTTTTTTTTTTCTTTTTTTTTGGTTTTTTGAGACAGAGCTTCTCTGTAGCCCTGGCTGTCCTGGAACTCACTCTGTAGACCAGGCTGGCCTCGAACTCAGAAATCCACCTGCCTCTGCCTCCCAAGTGCTGGGATTAAAGGCATGCGCCACCACCGCCCGGCTTTTCAGCTTTTTTTAAACTGGCTTTCATCGCCTTGTTCGTCACTGGTCTGTGAATCCCTAGGCAAAAGTGAGATAAATACTCTCTGCATTTCATACCAAATTTAAAGAGAGAGAAAAGGAGAAAGAGAAGAATGCCTGTAGTTTATTGTAGAACATGGCTATGGATAGGCAGATTAATGCCCACATTTAATAAGAAGGTGACCCTACATTAATATCTGGGAGCTATAGGATTTTTGTTTTGTTTTGTTTTGTTTTTTGTTTTTGTTTTTCGAGACAGGGTTTCTCTGTATAGCCCTGGCTGTCCTGGAACTCTGTAGACCAGGCTGGCCTCGAACTCAGAAATCTGCCCTCCTCTGCCTCCCAAGTGCTGGGATTAAAGACCCAGTGTGACATATTTCTTAGCAGCTTTCACTACCTTCTCTCCAAAGGATAATTCTGGACAGTTGGATTTGAAGTTTAGATAAAAGTAACTACTGGACAAATCATTTATTCCTGTTAGGAAGTTTGATACAATTGCCTTTAAGATTTAAAAATACAGGGCTGGAGAGGTGGCTCAGTGGTTAAAAGCAATGACTACTCTTCCAAAGGTTCTAAGTTCAAATCCCAGCAACCACCTGGTGGCTCACAACTATCCATAATGAGATTTGACGCCCTCTTTTGCTGCATCTGAAGACAGCTACAGTGTACTTAGATATAATAATAATAAATAAATCTTTAAAAAAAGATTTAAAAATACAAATATATTGTTTTATGTTTATTGTTTAAGATAGGAACAGTCTTAAAGAATAATATTTGTTTTAGGCTTTTCCATAGTCAGGAATGAAATGAAAGAGTAGTGTTTCTGCATTGCTGTAAAAACAATGTTTCCCAAATTCCTTAGCTGAGAATGCCAGAAGGAATCTTAGTTAGGTAATAGTGAAGAGACTCTATTCTAGAAAGGTCTGAGTAGTTAATAGAATTTTGAGTTCATGTTGATAAAGATTAAACTGAATTACTGGCTCATTTTGAAAGACTCATCTGCTTTTAGATATCTTTTAAAATTCAATTTAATTTTATGTGTATGGGTGTTTTGCCTTGAATACCTGGGTACCCATAGAGGCCAGAAGAAGTGGGTATTGGATCTCTTGCAACCAGAGTTTACAGATGGTTGTGAACCACCATGTAGGTGCTGGGAATCAAACCTGGGTCCTCTGCAGAGCTCTTACCCACCGAACCATCTCTGCCTGTCTTGTAGGTGTCTGTTCCCTGGTGCAGTGTGACAGGGAAAATGTTTATTGTTCATTTTAGGCATGTTACAAATCTAGCTCAGCTGGGCAGTGGTGGCACATGTCTTTAATCCCAGCACTTGGGAGGCAGAAGCAGGTGGATTTCTGAGTTTGAGGCCAGCCTGGTCTACAGAGTGAGTTCCAAGACAACCAAGGATACGCAGAGAAACCCTGTCTCGAAAAACTAATAAAATAAAATATAAATAAATCCAGCTTGGTTCCTTATAGACCTGAAGTGTTATTGATGAGAATTACTGACTAATTTTTTCCTTAGTGCCTGGTCTGTCTCTGGCTTTTAGGTCCAAGAACATGAACCATTGTAGAGGAATTCACTATTAGAGTTGTCCATGGTTTTGCTGTTTCAGTGGGATCAACTGGAAAAGTTAAATACTTTTGCAGAGAAGGAAGAGAAAAACTGTAGTTACTTTTGCCTTCTCTCTCTCTCTCTCCTTTTTTTTTTTTTTTTCGAGACAGGGTTTCTCTGTGTAGCCCTGGCTATCCTGAAACTCACTCTGTAACTCAGAAATCTGCCTGCCTCTGCCTCCCAAGTGCTGGGATTAAAGGCATGTGCCACCACTGCCTGTCTGCCTTCTCTTATATTGTCTTAGTAACATGTGTTACTAACACATGTGTTGCCTTAGAAATTATGAACACAGGCTGGGCATGGTGGTTGCACACATTTAATCCCACTACTCAGGTGGCAGAGGTAGGTATCTACCTGTGAATGAATATTCAAGCCTAGCCTGTCTTACATAATGAATCGCAGGCCAGCCAGAGCTTCATAGAGATAACTCATCTCAAAAAAAAAAAAAAAAAAAAAAAAAAAAAAGCCAACAGCAAAAATGTGAACGTGGTTTTAATTTGAGGTCTATATACCTAGGAAAACATTCTAACCCTCTCTACCTCCATAATTGCCACAGGTCAAGTCATGATTGTCTTAATGTCAGTTTCTCTAATCTAGGCATGGGGACTCACGACAGTGCATGATATCAGAACTCTCTTTTTTCCTTTTGTCATATTGTAGCCTTGAAAACATTATTTTGATATTTGTTCTTTTTTTCGAGACAGGGTTTCTCTGTGTAGCCCTGGCTGTCCTGGAACTCACTCTGTAGATCAGGCTGGCCTTGAACTCAGAAATCCACCTGCCTCTGCCTCCCAAGTACTGGGATTAAAGGCGTGGGCCACCACCTCCCAGCTATTTTGATATTTGAATAGTTGTTGCATGATATGAAGATACAGCAATACTATGATGACAGCCAGTACACTACACAGAGCCTGGAAGCCATGTCACATCAAATTCGTACCTCTGCTTCTAGCATATGGGAAGTCAGGACTGTGGAGGATAGGGTTATAGCTGAGGGCCAAAAGCTATGCATGAGACTGTAGGCTTTAACCCCTGTTCTAAGAGAAAGATCAAGAACGGGACCCAGAAAAGACATTATACTTACATAGACCCCAATACTTGGTTTCACCATAGACCTTAGTTTTCATCCATTTTTAGAAAGTGATTTATGTTCAATTATGTGTTTATAGGTGAGTTTATGTTCACGTGAGTGCAGGACCTTGTAGAGGCCAGAAACTTCATATTCCCTGGAGCAGGAGCTATAGGTAGCTGGGAGCCTCTGACATGGTGACTGGAAACCAAACTTAGCAAGAGCAGTAATACACATTCTTCACTGCTGAGCCATCCCTCCATCACCTTTGGTTATCTTTTTTTTTTTTTGGTTTTGTTTTGTTTTTGTTTGTTTTGAGACAAGGTTTCCCTGTGTAGCCCTGGCTGTCCTGAAACTCACTCATCTATACCTCTCTACACATAGGTAATAAAAAGTTAAATTTAAAAAAGGGAAAAAATTAAGGTGAGGACTATATATAGTACTTCTAAAGCCTAGACTAGCACATAACACATAGTGACTGTAATTGTTGTTTAGTGCGTAGCATATAGTAGCAGTGTTTAAGGATTATTTGCTGAATGAGAAAGCAAATAAATCAGATGGAGTTGACCCCTTTGTCAGTTTTTACACTGACTAAGGAACAACTAACTTCGTTAATCTTGTATTGTCTCTCAAATCTTAGCCTGCCTACTGTCCTTTCCCTTTTCAGTAAGAAAGGGCCTGGTCTATAAACATTTCCCTGGGTTTTTGATTATACTCCCTTGTTGACTGGGAAATTGGGCCTGTAGTTCCATTCTTAATAAGATAAGAGAAACCTACCTCTCTTTCTCTCTATACCTACCTCCTGGAAATTAAAAGGCTCTTGCAGGTTAACTCTTCAATAACATGGATCATAGGCAGAGTTCATGAAAAGTAAATGCAAGATCAGGGATGGCCACAAGGCCACACTGACCCAAGGACATAGATTGGAATGAGTGTTGTAGAAAGATGGGTTGGAGAGTTACTCAGAAGGATTACAGAAGCATGTGTGAAATGAATGAGATAGAGGGAATTAGGGTGTACTGTAATTTCAGGGATATGTTTGCCCAGCCTCTTCCTATGCTCATTCCACTGCTCTTCCTCCCTGTCTTCCCAGTACTAATGGAAGGTTGCAGCAAAATTGAGATTCTGCAGTTAAGTTTGTAAAATAGTGATTAATTACCTTTCCAAGGGTCAAGAATAGGAAGATTTAAGATAAGCTAACTGCCCAGGAAGAGCAGCTACACCCAGAACCAGTTAGAGCTAGCAGCATTGCTTGGAGATAAGTGGATCGATCCACACAGGGTACTTGCCTCTCTTCTACCTTTGAATGATCTGAGCTTCCAACTAGTTTGCCTAGGTGTGTACTGTCCAACTGGTAGCCTGACTATTTTTCCTTGTGACCACCAGGGGATCAAGTATTTGCTGGGCTAGAAGAACAAGCCCGACAGGCAATGATGAAAACCGACTTTCCTGGAGACCTTGGCAGTCAGCGACAAGCTATGCAACAACTAAGAGATCAGGACTCCAGTAGCAGTGAGTTCTGCACCTTCTGGTAATGACTCAGGGCAATGGGAGAGGAACTAATAGAGTGTGTGCTGTGGGGTTGTGCATGGGGATTGGGAGGAAGATCTAAGAAGGTATATTGATCTCAGGTCTGAATATGTTCACTCCAAGAAAGGACAGTTGGCATGATTTTATAATTCATGGACTCTAGTACTTGACACTGCTGTACCATATACAGAGATAGTTTCATGGGGACTGTGATATAGGACATTCTAAGACAAATGGTTAGTGTTCAGGCAGCTTGTGGGCCAGGTCAAATAAAAAGAAAAAAAATCCCTTTGCTTCAGGTCTATTTATTTATAGGTAATAAAGTATGAGTGCCATTAATGAATTTTTGCTTGAGGTCCTAGTTTTAATGTTTTACAGATTTGATAAGTGATGAGATTATGTAGCATATAAAATGCTGAAGTCCAGGTTTTTCCACACCAAAGTCCTTACTAGATGTCTGTGTTTGGGAGATCAAAAAAAAAAAAAAAAAAAAAAAAAAAAAAAAAAGTCTTTCAGGCTCGTGGACTGTCTGTTCCATGATCTGCCTGAATAGACTCACTCTGAGCTATTTTACTTCCCAGAAAGGCAGAAAGGTCTCTACACTTTCCTGATTTAATGTCAGTTTAGAGTAAAATCTCTGGTTTTTTGTTTTTTGTTTTAAGTGAAATCTCTGTTTTTGTTTTGTTTTTTAACCAACTGAAAGCTTGGGGAGAACAAAGAGAAGAGAGATAGAGAGTATGTGTGTTCTTAAGTCTATAGAAAATTCTACAGTGTTGTGCAAACTAATAATTAAACGATAGCAAGCACATGTGTTGTCGTGAAATTAATCAGGTAGAAAAAAAGAAATGAACTCTAGAATTTTTCAGAATCCTATGGAACATAGCAGTTTCTAATAGGCTGTTGTTCTAAAAAACTAAAAAGTTGTACCTTCCTTCTAGACAGCATATTTAAAAGAAAAATGTTCCTGCTAGAGATACTCAGATAATTGACAAATTACAAAAGTGTATTTTATGCAGCAGTGCTTTAGACTAAACCTACACGTGTTCCACACTGGATGCTGGTGGGGAAATGATTTAGTCTGGGCCGACCCTTCATAATTGAGATGGATTTGAGTGAAAGAAAGCTTTAATGAAAATATACCATACTCTTGAGCACCCAAATGAGGCCTGGCACGTGACTGATGCATCTGCATAGGCACAGAGCCACCAGCAGGTGATCTGGTAGGAGTTTTGTCAGGAAAGGAAATTTAACCCAGTGTTGCCCAAAAATAAATAATCTTGTATTGCAGATTTAGAACTTATGCAAAACAGAAGGGAAACGAGAAGCCCTGGGAACAGGAAAATGAGTCTCCCTCTCCATGCAGGGTACTCACAGTAGCCCTCGGAGTGTGGAACCCAAGCAGGATTGAGAGGGGGCTACCACCTAAGCGCCTCTGTGATCTCTAAAACACCATGCGGAACATCATTTGTTACTGTGGGGGTTTGCTCCCCTCAATCATTTTCCTCCTCTATTTATTTTTTATTTGCAAATGATGGACAAAATCAGCTCACACAAACCGTGCAGATTCATTAGCCACAGGTAGATTACCTGACAACCACATGATTCCCTGCTAAACTAAAACAGTTATTTCTGTCTAAGGTGAGGAACAATACTTTCCCTTACTTCTTTCACATTTAGTTTTCCATTAGGTAAGCCAGAGAACCACCTGAAACAGGTTTTATGAGGTTAAAATGTACACTACTAGAGTATTACCAACAGAGTGGACAGCCGAGCACGGTGTGATACACCTTTGATCCCAGCACTTACAGGCAGAGTTCTCTTACAGGAAGTTCTCTTGAGTGTGAGGCCAGCCTAGTTTACATAGAGTTCCAGGACAGCCAGGGCTACACACAGAGACTGTCTCAAAAGAGGGAGGAGGGCAGTGGGCAGATGAGAAGGAGAGGAGAAGGTAAACTGGGACACTTTCTACCCCTATAAATATAAACTGTCCAGGGTTGGTTACTATGCTAATTCTATTTTTCTTCTGTAATGTATAGCCCTTTCCCTATAAACTGGTAGAATTTAAAACTAATTGATTCTTATATCCTTACTGATATGAGGAAATAAAATTCTGTTACTATATATGGAAGTATGTATTAGTGTTTGTTGTAAGAGAAAAGATTGGTGGCCTCAGGGTAGAACTATCTGAGGCAGCATGGGAAATTGTGCAGGTGGCTGGGGAGACAAGTAAGTAATGAAGTCAGGAAGAGTCTGAGTCAGAGATGATGTGTGGGGGCTGAATTTGGAATGGTGTGCTTCAGAGCTCTGATCCCAAGTGTTAAGATATGAGAACCATGAATAAGAATGGTTTTGTCAAGCATGGTGATGATACATGCCTAGAATTATAGCACTTGGGAGATAGAGGCAGGAGGATCAGAAGTTCAAGGTCACCCTTGAATACATAGTGGGACTGAAGCCAGCCTGGGCTACATGAGACCTGTTCAAAAGTAACTATTACTATTTTGGTAATGTAGGAAGCTAGTTACCGTTTTTAATGCAGATTTGCCTCACATTTTCCCTGTAGTGAATATATAGCATAATGAATGGTAGTTATAGCTGATTTGTACCCACCAAGCACTGATGCAAACTGTCATACCTGAAGTCTGAAAATGAATTTTTCATTGTAGCTGCAAACTGTTAAGTGGATAGCCGCTCAGGATGTATTCTTATAAAAATCAGAACAAGTGACCAGTTTATGTGTTCCAGGTGACAGTGAAGGTGACGAAGAGGAGACCACACAAGATGAAGTATCTTCCCACACATCAGAGGAAGATGGTGGGGTAGTCAAAGTGGAAAAAGAATTAGAAAATGCAGAAGCACCTGTTGGTAGTGGGGACGCACTAGTAGAGCATGAGGCAAGTGCACACAGTCTTGGCCTGCATGGCAGCTTTCCCTTCTACCCCAGCCCGCACCCCTGAAGCTTTGCCTTCGCTCCCAGCAGAGTGAGAACTACTCTCAGGAGCTTCTGTCTCTCAGGAGGATGTTTCCAGGTTAAATGAGAGTCAGGCTGTGTTGTGGAACCAGCTTCCAAATACATTGTATCCTGAGGACTCAGGCCAGGAGCATATAGAAGGGAATCTAGTCCTTTCCCTGCAGAGTCCAATGATCTCAGGACAGAAAGCCTTGAAAATTGAAGAAATGTAATTTCTTTCATTCAAACAATATTTTATCCTTCAGTCTGCAGTGGGAACCTAAGACTATTGAAAGAGGTGGGGCAGGGAAGAGACTAGTGAAAAGTCTTCATGACTTGCCTGTTTGGTGGATTTGCAGGTCACAGAAAACCTAAATTCTGACCCCTTACTTGAACTCTGCCAGTGTCCCCTCTGCCAGATAGACTGTGGGAGTCGGGAGCAGCTGATTGCACATGTGTACCAGGTACGGAATGGGGAGGGAGCTCTGGGGCTGAGTGCCAGCAGTGTAGAGCTCAGATGCTGCAGTGGCCTTTGCCTCTGCAAAGGAAGCTCAGGTTATTGGTTCTACTAGGACTTCTTCCACCCCTCAGAGCATCATGGAAAATAATGGTTGAGTTCCCAGACAGATACACTGTAGAATTGAGTATCATGGCTTTGTTTTACTAAATTGTTTAATAATCAGTAGTGAAATAGAAACTGACTTCTCTTAACAATGATGGCTTTTAAAAGTAGAGTAGGGCCAACATAAATTATATAATGTGAGTCAACAAGATGGTTCTGGTGGTAAAGGCACCTGCTACCAAGCCTGATGACCTGAGTATAGTCCTCAGGACCCACACGGTGGAAGGAGAGAATTGATTGCCCTTATTATCCTCTGACCTCTACACACACATACACACACACACACACACACACACACACACATATACACTATGGCATGCACAGGTGTAAGCATGCTTCAGGCACACAGATAAAACACAGAGTGACATATTTTGGGGGTGCCAGTGAAAGTACAAACAAGGAAAATAGCAAAAGACATCTTCTCCTAAAAGGTACACAACTAAGAGTGTGTCTACTCCTGGTGCTCTGTGTTCTGAGACAAGAGTACATAGCCCAGGTTGGACCAGGCTTTAGAGATCATACCTGTAAAGATGATTAGAAGTTCTTAGGTTCATTAGAAGTACTTCGTCAGAAGCTCTAGGAAAGACAGTCCATAAATACTTGTTAAAAGCCACTATTCCTGCCTGGCCCCTTCATTGTACTTTTAAAATGCACATGTATCGGTACACTATGAGCCAGGACAACAAAACTATCAAGAGCAGGAATTCCGCTAAGGCTCTGAGGTGGGCTTTGGAACTCCATTATTCCTCAAACCATTCATGTGTCCCAGAATATGGCAAGAACTCAAAGTAATAAAATCTGAGCAATGGGCTGAAAGGCTGGGCTCCTCTGGAAATCCACTAACACAACAGGCATGCTTTTTCCAGGAGCTAAACAAATAGTTCCAAGTCCCTCAGTCTAAGGGAAAGAAAAGGAAGGGTGCAAACTGTCGTGAAGCAACAAGAACTTGACAGCTTAAGGCTTTGTTTTACAGCATACTGCAGCAGTGGTGAGTGCCAAGAGTTACATGTGCCCTGTCTGTGGACGGGCCCTTAGCTCCCCAGGGTCTTTGGGTCGCCACCTCCTAATCCATTCAGAAGATCAGCGGTCTAACTGTGCTGTGTGTGGAGCCCGTTTTACTAGCCATGCCACTTTTAACAGGTTAGTAGAACACCTACCCTTGTACTCAGAGCAAGTTACTAGGTATAAGAAAGGTCAAAAGAGGCTGGGCAGTGGTGATGCATGCCTTTAATCCCAGCACTTGGGAAGCAGAGGCAGGCAGATTTCTGAGTTCGAGGCCAGCCTGGTCTACAGAGTGAGTTCCAGGACAGCCAGGGCTACACAGAGAAACCCTGTCTCGAAAACAAAAAAAACAAAAAACAAAAACAAAAGAAAAAAAGGTCAAAAGAAACACGAGATAAATAATTCAAATGAACTGACAAAATAATCTGGAGATAAAAGCAATGAGACTTGGAGATACAATAGACAGTATGTACTAGATATCCCTCAAGGGAAATGAATTGCTTTTTTTTCCCTATCAGACTATTTCCAACTAGAAAGTAATGCAGAAACATGCAAGAGCATTCATGGTAAGACAGACAGAAGTTACAATATGCTAAGAGGACCCTGGTGCAAGGACACACTGCTGTGTTCTGGGAAGACTGAAACACTGTCCTCTCATTGTCTTGTTTGTACAACGCACAAGCTACTTTTCCTTATGGGCAGTGTCAGATAGGAGGTGTGGTAAGGCAGTGAATTAATTGTACCTGTGTGAAGGAAACTTCATTCACACACCAGGCTTAGACCTGCACAGCTCCTTAAGAAATTGCCATTCTGACTTTGCCTTGTGGGGTTATTCTAGGTAGATTTCTATGGCAGGTGGCTCAGTTGCTAATTCAAGGTGGGCCTTAAAACATAGTAGGCACCCTAGTCCAAGGAACAGAAGGGGTCCTCCGAGCATTCAGACCAAGCGGTGGACTTGGGGCAGTTTGCCTAGTGGATAAGGAGTAAGCTTACCTACTTGCTACGGTGAAATACTAACCATCAAAAATCTTTACTTCTCAGTGAGAAACTTCCTGAAGTACTTAATATGGAATCCGTACCCCAAGTCCATAGTGAGGGTCCCTCCAGTGCTGAAGGAAAGGACATTGCCTGTAGTCCTCCAGTATACCCTGCTGGAATTCTGCTTGTTTGCAACAACTGTGCTGCTTACCGCAAGCTACTGGAAACACAGACTCCCAGTGTACGCAAGTGGGCCCTTCGTCGACAGAATGAACCTTTGGAAGTAAGGCTGCAACGACTTGAACGAGAACGCACAGCCAAGAAGAGTCGGAGAGACAATGAGACCCCAGAGGAGCGGGAGGTAAGACGCATGAGGGATCGTGAAGCTAAGCGCCTGCAGCGCATGCAAGAGACAGATGAGCAGCGAGCTCGAAGGCTGCAGCGAGACCGTGAGGCCATGAGGCTGAAGCGGGCTAATGAAACCCCAGAGAAGCGGCAGGCCCGACTTATTCGAGAGCGAGAGGCTAAGAGGCTCAAAAGGAGACTGGAGAAAATGGACATGATGTTGCGAGCTCAGTTTGGTCAGGACCCTTCTGCCATGGCAGCCTTAGCAGCTGAAATGAACTTCTTCCAGTTGCCTGTGAATGGGGTAGAGTTGGACAGCCAGCTTCTAGGGAAAATGGCCTTCGAAGAACAGAACAACAGCTCTCTGCACTGAACCACACCCTCTTGCCTGACCTCCCATCCACTCCAGCCCACGGGGATTGGTACTGCAGTCACTCAGGAGGCCACAGTCCTTGCTGCCACAGGCAGGTCCCAGTTGGTTGCAGGGAAACCTGTGTACCCTCTGCATTTGGGAACAGGATGGGGTCAGGAGGGACCTGGCTCAATGCAGCTCTGGACAAGGAGCAGGCACTCCAGAAACCTGGACTCTTCAGCCCACAGTGGCAGGCCAGGATTATGGGACTGAGGACCCAGTATGGTCATGAAGCTGTGAGGGCAAATAAATTAATTTTATCTTTCCTGGACCTTGGCTTTTTTTTGTCTCATTTCTGTTTTATCCAGTGATTTGTGGCAGTAGAGAACTTTACAGGGATTTGCCAGTATTTCTGGTGGCTCTTTCTTTTCTGAGGCAGAGAGTTAATCAAGTTAGGAGTCCAAGCAAAGGACTAGTGATAGGTGAGATCAAGTCATCTGTGGTGAAGACTAGAGTAGAACAACTTCTCATGCTTGCAGTTTGGCTGCCATGATATGTAGAAGATGAGCTACTCATCTCTCTCTGTGCTGGTACAAGATTAAGCATAGAACTTTGCTTATCCTGCATCAAAACTTACCTACACTTTGGATATTTATAGATCTTGAGGTCCAGAAGGATGTGCCCTAGTTAATTTGTTGCCAGAAAAATAACTATGCCAGGAATGTGGACCTCTTCCAATGAACAGGGACATTTGGATTCCTCTCCCACTGTAGATCTAAGGCTGTTTAAAAGTGTCAAATGAATCACAGCAATCTATGGGTAAGTCCTCCCTGACCAGCTGAAAAATGCTCTGAAGAACTATACTGAAGCATGGTGGCACACACCTTTCACCTCAGCACTCGGGAGGGCAGAGGCAGGCAGATCTACAAAGTGAATTCCAGCTAGGGTTGGTTGTTACACAAAGAAATCCTGTCTTCAAAACAAACAAACAAACAAAAACAAAAGACAGACAAAAAAGTTACATTGAAAAGAGAAAAGAGATTAAGTACTTAACTAATCCAAATGCCTTTCACTGAAGTCCTCCTTGGACTATATCAAATGACTGGATACACTGGGTCCCAATGAATACCTTGTCCACTTTACATGGGTTAGCTTATTCTTTTTTTTTAAGATTTATTGTATGTAAGCATGCTGTAGCTGTCTTCAGACACACCAGAAGAGGGCGTCAGATCTCATTACAGGTGGTTGTGAGCCACCATGTGGTTGCTGGGATTTGAACTCAGGACCTTTGGAAGAGCAGTCCGTGCTCTTACCCGCTAAGCCATCTCACCAGCCCAGGATAGCTTATTCTTTTCACAACATTCTGAATTAGTACAAATTCAGGAATCAGATACATGGGTTCAAAACCCCAGGTCAGTGGTTGCTTGCCTAACATGCTTGAAGGCCCTAGCTTTGATCCCCACCATTGCAAGACGAACCAACCAAAACCACAAAATAAGCTACGTGTGGTAATATACATGTTTTATCCCAGCACTTGGGAGGCAGAGACAGCCTAGTGTATACCAGTGAGCTCCAGAACAGCCAGAGTTATGTAAAGATACCCTATCTCAAAAACAAAAACCCACTGTCTTATTACTGTGTAACTTGAGCCAGTTATTTAATTATTGTCAAAAAATGCTGATAATACTAGCGATAGACAGTTGATAAATCACAGGATAGTTGTGGTACACAGTAAATAAATGTGCTTGAATGTCTCACCACGTAAGTCAGAAGCAGCGGCTATGATGGTGATTACTTCAATGTATGGCAGTATGCCAGAGAAAAGGACCACTTGGATAAATTCACAGTTAGGACATCTATGGGTCCTAGAGATTGATTCTGCCAAACTTAGTCTATAGGTAGATTTCCTAGACTCTGAAATCCACACCAGTGGGAGCAGACCATAGTTCAGGTAGGACCCACCATTTGCCAAGTTTACCAAAGACCCGCACCATCTTTACTCCAAGCCACCCAATGGCTACCCATCAAACTGAGATAGGAAAAAGGCGCAAACACCAAAAGGAAAAGCTAGTAGTTTATATAGATTGATATATAGATATATAGATATTGATATATATTGTGTTTACATAGTCCACAAGTTAAATGCAGGTATCCATAAGAAGAGAGCATTAACAATAAAAATACAATCTGTGTGTAGCCAAGTACAGAGACTTAAAATGGTAAAACAGCAAAAAGGATCTCACAAAAGTACAAATATACAGTACAAATTGATTTATTTAAAACAGTTACAAAAAAGCACAACAAAATAGAGATTATCCTTAGAATTATTAATGCTTTGTTAAAGATCAGGTAGGATTAGAGGGTAAGAAATGGTATTGGGTGGGAGGAGCACCTGACTAGTTCTAAGGCTTTAGATACAATGCAGTTGATTACATATTAATTCAGCCATTACATACTGGGGATAGTGGTTGGGGGAACCAGTAATTTATCTACAGGGAACTCCTACACAAACCAGATCCATCCAGACCTCCCCAGTGCCATTCTTCTCTACTTCTTAGGACTCTAAAGCCACCTGGATGACAAAATTCCCATCCTTCCTCCACCCCATTACCTATCCATTTATCTTCCCTCCCCTAAGGTGCTATGCAAGCTGAGAGCAGTCTGCTCTCTGCAGCTGGAACATATACTGTTTTGGCTACAGGGATCCTGCGTGACTAGGAAGTGTGTAGAGGACAGACTTATTTTAATACTTCAAGATAGCTGTGAGTACAGTCAGTCTCTTCCCCAATTCAATTCAACGAGTGCACTAGGAAGCAAATGAGGGGTCCACCCTGCCTTCAGCAATACCAGCAGCTCACCAGCCCTCACCATTTACAAGTACATGTCCCTGGCAGGGCTGGGGTGGGCATAAAACCAGTTATTAGTTCTCTCTCTGAAGTTCCTAAGACCCCCTAACATAAAGACAGACGAAACGCTTGCAAATCTGACATTAGGTAAAGGCACATGGGCTACCGCCACACACACTGCAGGCAGGAACCCAGTCTGGGGCTGTCTTTACTGCCAGGCATTTACAGTGGAATGGCTTTGGGATCACACAGACTGTTGAGTTTGCAATCTACTAGGGAAAGATCTAGGCTTAACAGGAGAACTAACAAAGAAACCTTTAGTGTGAAAAGTGCATTTATTACTATTATTCCTGCTGAGAAGGCTCAGCAGGGCAAGCCATACCACCTCTCCGTCTGCTCCAGGAACTGTGCATAGTCTGCAGGTAAGGAGAGAATGCAGCCAACTCTAGCATCAAGGGCCAATGTCACCCTAGGCCCAGACCAGATTTTTGGTCCAAAGATGGATCCTAGAGTGGAAAAAACAACTGACAGCTGCAAAGACCCAGATGCTTATTTTATTATTGCATAATGTGGGAGACCTTTCCTACCCTGGGGAAGCTAGAAGGTGAAGGCTTCCAAGCAAGGGCTCACAACATCCATCCATAGTAGAATTCAGCTCTTCAACTGTAGTGTTCAATTTTTCTGATCTAGAAAGTATAATAGCTTCAGTGTAGTTTAGTAAACTTAGTCCTAGGAAGTTAACATATTTCTAAACCATAGCCTTTGTCCTGCTCACTTCTAAGACTGTGGCCTGAGCTCCCATGTTCAATTGGATCAGTCTGGTTATCTCTACCCCAACGGCCTGAGCCTTCCCCAATACCCATCTTCAGCTCACACCACTGTGACCACCCAACTCTTCAATATTCCTGCTCAGTGTAGGTTTGAATTATGCTACCATCCTGTTCTCTTAAAATGCCTATAATACCCTCTGGTAAAAATAAAATGAAACCCAACTTGAGGAGCTATTTCAGCCAAACTTCACTTTCTCAACCCCAGAATCAGGCTAGACAAATGCACTGGGATGCTGGCTCAAGCACTAACTCAGTTTCTCATGTTCTGAGAAGTACCATAAAAGCGAGAGAAAAGACCTGTTTATTTTTGGAGCCTAGGGGTTCCTGAGCGCACTGCAGCCACATCCTTTCCAATCTACCAGCATGTCGACGGCATTCACACCTTCCCTGTTCAGTATGACTGCTATGCAGCCATGCTGGCAGAACACAGGTTAAAAATGGACAAGATGTCTGAGAGTCTACATGGCCAGAGACATAAAGGACAGGAGCTAAAATGAGCAACAGGCAGGACAATGAGCAAACAGCAGTGGCAAAGCAGCACAGAGCAAACAAAGCCCACAGTGTTAAGACCAAATGGGACTGTAAGTGTAGAGGGTCAGTCCAGCTCTTCTTGGGCTCCTATTGAATATAAGCGCTCAGCTCTGAGGACCCAAACCCGTTCCCCACTTCTCATCATGATAAGGATGCTCATCATCCTTTACCAAGTTCCCCTTCTGTATTGGCATAGGTATTTCTGATAGTTTCAGATAGCAGTTCTTTCTCCAAGTTTTGGGGATACCCTAATATTAACTAGAACCAGGCTGGTCTTTGTCAACTGCCCAGTCCCCCAAAGCTGACAGCTAACCACTGAAATGCTCACTCTAAAAGTCATGTCTCTTACATACTCAGGTTAAGTATTGCCACAGCTCTGACAAGCATTAGCAGTTTCTTTTCTAGGGTGCATACTTCAGGAAAGGTAGCTCTCAGCAAAATCAAGTTACATATGCATGGCGCACATTAGGGAGTTGCCATTTTTTATCAAACAGGGATAAGAAAACCATAGCACAAAGGTCAGTGCCCAATTTGTCAAGGCCCTCAACAATTTCTTTTTCCAAGGATTCAGCTACAAGCAGCCCAAGTAGAGAGCGATTTGACTTCAACTACTAGCCAATTACATGTTTGCCCCATGAGGAAGAAGCTCAGTGGTATCCTGGGTAGACATTTCTCGAGCATCTACAGTGCATGTCACTAAATTCCACAATGAACCTTCTGAGGAAGGGGGCCTTGTGAGAAACCCACATATGCAATAATACCTAGGAATGAGTTGTTCATGAAACAGTCGAGATGAGGCCTTCTCCTACGGCTCTCATCTGAGAGAATTCCTCAAGACAACCCCACAGGCCCCCACTGTAGGAAACAAGCCAGAGAAGCAGCAGAGAATGGGGACAACAGAAGGGGAAGGATGTGATCCCCACTGCAGCACAAGGTCGGTGCTTGATTCTGACATAAACCAGACTTCAGTACTTGCAGTCAGGTTAAGCAGCTTCCTTTGAATGCCCCCCAAAAAATCTCGCTGACCAGGTATCTGCTCTCAAGGTATCACACAGAATGTAGGATTTATAGCAAACTAGCCAGTTTCTTGTCACTCTGTTCCCAAAGAGAACAACCTTTAGCACCTGAACACTAAGAATGACTCCATTCTCAGAACTTCCCCTCCCCCCAGGAGGTAGGTAAGATTATTTATCCCCATTTGGCAGCTGGGGAGGAAGTGAAAGAGAGATCACAAGACTTGCCTTAAGTTTTGCTCATACTTCAGAAGTGTAGGACTCCTGATGACAGGCCAGGTCTTGGCTGGTCCAAGTCTATCTATGAAGGAAATGCCACAATCATTCCCTGGGAGAAGTCTAACTACATAGCTGGGTGGACAATACCCTGAGTTGCCTTCAAGAGTCTAAAGAACACCCCCCCCCCAAAAAAAAAACCTTCACAAAAAAAATTACTCAACCACTTGAAAGTTGATGGGGGGAGGGGAACCTAAATCCTAATACCCAATGGAATCCTACAGTCCACGCTGACACTACTATGAGCTGTAGGGAAATGTGGGAATAAGACAGATGGTAGCAAATACAACCAAGATAGAAAATACTCTTTCTAGAAGAATCCACCACCATACAAGGAAACATCTGCTAAGATGTTACAAAGACTATTCTAGACTTTCAGAGCTGATATTGGGAGGGTACAACTTAGGCCAAAATGCTGAGAGGCAATGGATTGCAATGGAGGAGGCTAAGTAAATCCACTGGAGTGAGAATGCCCAGCCTAGGGCATGGTTTCTTTCTTGTTTCTCCATTATATTGCTGCCAGTGGAAGAGGACATGATTTTGAGTTTCTAAATATTAAAATTATAGCTGATAGAGAAACCAGGGACCCTTATACACCAAAAACTAGAGGTCTTAGTGGACAAAGGCAGTGCAGCTACACATGAGGCCCAGGTCAAGACACCATGCAGAGGTCAGGCAGCAGAAGGGTAGGGGCAGTGCAGGCACTAAGGCACAACATAGACAGACAATGGAGGAGTGGAGGTGCCTGGGGGAAAGATCCTCCAGGTCTTTCTGGAGTTACTACTACAGACTGAATGAATTATCAAAGTGGGCCTGACTGGCTGAGTGGGAGTTTAGGTTAGCCACCTTTCAAAAGCTTTGCCTAAGTCCCAACATCTATCAGTCAAATCTTTTCTCCATAGGCCTGACTGGGTTCCTGGCAAGGCAGTCCTTCATTCTCAAACCTGAAGGGGCTTCTCTCTCTCTCTCTCTCTTCTGGCCCTACACTGCTAGAAAGACTTATAGCAAACTGGTGAGGTGAGATGGGAACGGGCAGAAGCAAGGGACCAAGCATAGTTCCGTAGATCATGGTGCTCCCCACCCCAGACCCACCATAAACATCTGTAACAAAATCACCCTTTAAAGTGCACGTCTCTCACAAGAAGAGTTCTGGGTGGGAACCCTCTTATTTTCAACCATTGGGCCTCCTGCCCTCCCACCACAAAGGAGGGGAGGGAGACAGGAAAAAAAAGAAAGAAAACAGTTTTACTGCTACTATAAGCTGTGATCATCATATTTGGCTCTTTCTTTGCTTCCTCCCTCTGCCACCTGCTCCCAAAGCCTGTACTTTCCCTTGTAGGAGCCAGGGATGAGTAGGAAAAAACAGGGAGGCCCTGATTTTGGAATGTGTCTTATCCTATGTGCACTCCTACCCTCTCTTGCTCCAGGCCTGCAATTCCCCATCTCAGCACCCTCTAAAGCTGTCCTGAGAGGGTGCCATGGGGTAATGAGCAACACATCCTGCTTTGGGAGGCTGTCTTAATGCCTATTTCCCCCAAATCTCACTGCCAAGAGAGCCATTCTCTGCTTGGCATGTGCAAATCCTCTCGATGCTCATGGTGAGGCTCACCTCTGGGGAGAAAGCCCCAGTCCTGTTTGGGAAAGAGGTTCATTTTCCTGCATTGGAACGCCCTTCGATGGACAGTTTTACCTCCTGTGGAATGAAAGAGGGACGGAGCAGCGCAGCCCGTGCCTCCTCCCCTTGCATGCTGTATCTTTGGAAGCTTGGGGCTGGCCAGCAGGCCTGAGCACCAGGCTCAGGCTGGGAGGGCTCTCCCACCCGGGAACCCTCTCCTGAAGGCTGGTTCTTCCCCTCGCTGTCACATAGGTCTCTGGGCCCCAAGACCGTCCTCTCAGGCCTTTCTCGGGGAGTACCCAGCTGCCCTGGGGGAGCACAGCTGGCCTGAGAAACTGAGTTACTGTTCAAGCTCTGTAAACTGATAGAGATGCAGACATCTCCCACCTGTAGCCGATGGCAGGGCAGAGAGAAGAGTTGTGCAGTCCGCCCAGGGCTGCAGGAGGACCAACCCTGGCCATATACAAAAAAGGGGTGCTCAGGGGGCACCTCAATGCTCACTTTGCTCTGCTGTTCACCAACCACGAAATGCAGCATAACAAATCCAGGCCACTGGCTCTCCTGAATGTCCACAACTGTGCTAGAGTCAATCTTCAGTCCCCCACTCACTTCAGCACTGCGCACAAAATCCTGGGTTTGGAGATCCTCTACCCGCTTCAGCTCCCCTGTAGCCAGTTGAATAATGGCGCCTTTCATGAAATGGGAGGGCAAGTGGGAGGAGGTAACGGGAGGTGGCGTTGGCTCCTTGTCTGGGAAGGTGGCTCTGGCCTGCAGGTCCAGACTGGATGCCACCAGGATCTCTGAGCCCACAGGCAGCAGGCTAGGGTCAGTTCCAGTGGGCACCAGGTTGCCATTGGCTACAACCATTGCTTTGGGTAAAGGTCTGTGTTTTACTGGTTCCTGATGGGACTGAGGGTAGAACACACGGGCCTGACTTTTCTCCACCAGTTCTGTAGGATTCCTGGTTGACCCTCGTCCCTCACCCTGATGGTCAAGGGTATGATGGGATAGGTTAAGAGGGCTGGGTTCATCTTTCCTCTGAGCTGCCACCACACGATAGTCCTGAGAAGCTAAAGCGCCGACTACCCGCTGGACCTCTAGGTCAGTGTCTGGGGTCCCTCGATGTGCTGGCGCCGCCACCTCCACTCGTGGAGTCTGAGAACCTGAAAACAACTGTCCATCCACCACGCATTCTACCACTGGCACCAGTCCTTGACCTTCACCCTTGCTGCTAGTGGAGTCAAGGGCTTCACTTTCTCGTCTTACACTTCGCTCTCGTTGTCTCTGTCCATTGGCAGCAGCTGCTTCCAGAGCAGACTGGCCCTCCTGAGGAGTAAGAATGGGGCTGGCACCTGCTGTTGAAGTTTCATGCAAGGTATATCCAGCAGGTAGCCTAGACATTTGATAATAAATGGGCATCCGGCCTGGAGCAAGATCCAGTGGTTGAGTATTTGAGTGATGCGGCAACTGGCCGGGTGGGGAGGTGGCAGAAGAGGATTTGTTAAATGACTGAGCTGGGGATGTGGCCTGTGGGGGAGGAGCAGCTTCTTCTGCTAGGAGTGAGGCATATGGCACAAAGTGTGGAAGGTGAGTGGTCGCAAGGTTGGCAGACGGAGAAAGGAGAGGACTGGGTAGGAAATTAGGTGGCACAGCATAAGGAAGGCTGTAAGGAGACCCAATAAACTGCAGTGAGGTGGATGGGAGCTGAGCATAGTGGACTGGGGGATAGTGGATTCCCGGATGTTGAATCAGTGAAGATGCTACATTAAATGTGGGGGGTAAGGGGCTCATGTTCACAACAGATGGGAGGCCAGTTGGTGAGAAGGTGGCAGGTGGCACAGCCACCTTGTACAGCATGCCATACTGATCTACCGTCAGACCAGTGATGGCCTCAGTTCCATCACCCCCGAGGCTGACTCTGGCTCCCGTCTGGCTCTGCCCAGCCACCACAACCCCTCGGGACCATTCAGAAGCATCACTGGAGGGTGTGTGGTTTGTGGAGCAGCTGGTAGTTCTTCCCATATCCTCGCTGGTCACAGGGAGGTCTCGTTTCTTTGGTGGAAGGCATTCTTGACTCCGCTCATGAACAGGTTTCATATTGCTTTGTGGTGTTCCTGGAGCCTGGATGGAGTTTACTTGCTCCTTCAGGCATCAGAAGTGACTTCTCTGTGGTTTCCCTGCACCCCGCTCTGCTGCTGGCTGTGTCCACATCTGCTAGGGAATAAAACCAGAGGCAGAGAAAAGTAACCTAGGGAATCAAGTCAAACAAAGCATCAAGAGTTACACCCAGAGCAGGGTGGCAGTGGCATGGTGGCGTGGTGGCATGGTGGCGCACACCTTTAATCCCAGCACTTGGGAGGCAGAGGCAGGTGGATTTCTGAGTTCAAGGCCAGCCTGGTCTACAGAGTGAGTACCAGGACAGCCAAGGCTACACAGAGAAACCCAGTCTCGAAAATCCAAAAAAAAAAAAAAAAGAGTTACACCAAAGACCTAAGGAGAGCAGTACAAAATGGAGGTGAGAGGGGGCAGAGAAGGAGGCTGCCTGCTCACCTGTCAGCCTATCACAAGAAGACAAGAGGGAGAAAACCACTAAGAGCTACAAGGATGCACAGCCAAGATACATAAGTACCCCTAGGGCTCCAAAATCTCTTCCCCACCACCTACTGGGTTAATCATGCTTTTCCTGAGGCCCTTCCCTCTTCTCAGTCTGCTCCCTGGAGCAGGGCTGGGAGCACACGTCTGCTACTGGCTCTTTCCTAAATTTCTCCTTTTGCTATCAAAGACTAATGTGCCATCTTCTTTCCCTGAATGTATGACCTCATTCTTGCTTCCTTTCCCCAGCTTAATTTGGGTTATGACCTCACCTTCTCCCATCTCTTTAACCTAAGACTGGCTAAATTCATGTTACTAAGTGCTGAGGTTTGTAAGCCTTGCTCCCTAAACATATTATAAAATGGAGTGGTTTTGTTGTTGTTCAAAGAAACTCTACATTCCAGCTTTGTCCCCGTGAGAAGAGTGACTATGGTAGCTTGCTCTATAGCTTGCTTCTCTTCCACCCTCTCTGACGAGCAACCAAACAATTCTGACCTCCAGTCTAAAAGACTTCTTTCTTCTCACTGATCACCTTCAATTGGCCTTCTTATTCTCTTGTTTCTTTTGCCAGAGCCTCCCGCCCTACCCACTGTAGCTCTGCTCTGGGTATTAAGTCACACAATTCTATTTCCATGTCTCCATACTTGGAAGTTTACTTCTCTCTCCCCTTTCTTAGTGCCGCTTTCTATACCTCTCCCCGCCTTTTTTGTTTTTACCAGGCAGGGTTTTTCTGTGTAGCCTTGGCCATCCTGGAACTCTTGCTCTAGAAACTAGGCTGGTCTCAAACTCAGACATCCTCCTGTTTCTGCCTCCCAAGTGCTGGGATCAATGGTGTGTGCTAACACACCCAGCTTCTGTAATCACTTTTATCCACTGTCAAAAAGTATCGTTTTAGAACCCTTGTGATGGTGCATGCATATGGTTCCAGCACTTGAGAGATGGAGATAAGAATTTAGAAGTTTGAGGTTACCCTTACTGAGATACTGGCCTTAATGAAAAACCAGCCTGTGTTACATGAGAACCTATTTTGTTTTCTTAAAAAAAATAAATAAACAAAATCAGAAAGCATCTTTTTCATATGAACACTTCAATGCATATAAACTTTGACAATGATTTTTCCAATGAGGCTGAATTCTGTTTTTCCAATGTCACATGCCAGGGTTGTTTTTTTCTGAAACAAGGACTCCAAAGTGCTTGTCTTACCTGAGCTTCTGGTGGTGCTTCTGAGCAGCTGCAGTAAGTGTCCTCCCCTCTGGTTTGGGAGTCTAGAAGACATAAGGCTGAGGTAAGCTGGAGGCAGATCTCTCCAGGGCCATCATGAAAGGTAATTCCAAAGCCACCAAAAAACAAACCAAACCAAAAAAATTGAACTTCCTAAGTTCTTGCTTCATTTGCAACCCAGTGGTAATAGCACATTTACCCCGAGTGCCCAGGAAACTGAAGCTTAAAAAAAATCCAGGGCTAATGAGATGGCTCAGTAGGTAAATGCACTTGCTGACAAGACGTGAGTTCTATTCCTGGGACCCAAGTTGCAGGGACTCCTAAAAGCTGGCCTCTGGCTTTCATACACAAAACCAAAACAACAACAAACAAAACAAAACCGAAAAAAATCTCTTACGCTTTAATTTTTGTAAGACAACCCTGGAAAGAAATTTCCATGTGTTAATTTCAATGGTTCCTTTACCATCCTATTCTTCATTCTCTACCCCACTCCCCAATGAGTAAGCTCATTTCCAATCCAAATTTTGCTTAAATGCACAAATGAAAACAAGAGACTTAATACTATCTGCATGTGAGCAATGAGAAGATGGGTGGTTCTGCTTTATTAAGGGCCCATGAACACACAGATGTAAAGATTATTTAAATAAGAAAGCTGTCACTAAACGAAAAGGAACAATTATTTATGTTTCTGGGGCAGAAAAAGAGGTCAAGGGGGAGTTACTCAAAGTGAAAGCTATATTAACAGATTTTCTAAGTAAAAATAAAAACTCCTGTGTGTTTTCTACATGACAACTTCACACTAAGTACTGAATGAATCGTGAAAGAAAATGAAAACGTCATTTTGCTTCTATGTAGCTAACAATGGGGAACAAAACTATTACTAAGCTACCAATATCTGAATCTACACTTGCCAGAAACATCAATAATTAAAGAACATGGAGTTTCAAGGTTCTGGATGCAGCTCAATTGGTAAAGTGCCTGCCTAGCATGCATCAAGCCCTAGGTTTGATCTCCAGCAGCACACAGATTGGAAATGGTGGTGGACACTTATAATCTTACTACTTTTGAGGTAGAAAGAGGAGGATCATAAATTCAAGGTAATCACCAACTACATTCGATTATATAGCAAGTCAGAAGTCAGCCTGAGCTCCATAAGACCCTCTCAAAACAAAACAAAAACCAAAACCGGGGCCAACAAAGTCTTAACAACTCAACTAGCAGTACTGACTAGTACCAAGAAACAGCCTGTTCTGTCAAAGTCAGAATACTGCAAGCTCGATCCAACTGAAGGCAACGTTTACTTAAGATAGGCATGGTTCAAGGGTACAAAAAAAAATGGAAATGTGGAAAAACAGATTCCTAAGGCCACAAATAAATCACAAGGTGGGTAAAAGTCACACATTCATTCTTCATCAAAGTTTAATTGACGGCACTTAGCTTTCTTTCATTTTCTTAATTCCCAAAAATGATGCTTGCCCTCTGTAGCTAAAAAAAAAAAAAAAAAAGGTAAGGAAAAATCTGTGTATGGGTCACCGAGGAGTTAGCAAACACAAGATAATGAAAGGACGGAAGGAGGCAAAAAGAAAGCTCAGCCTGCCCACCAGGTTCCCACAAGGCAAAACACTTCAAAATCTGAAACCCGGGGGTGGGTGTATGGAGCAGCTTTGAAGAATTTCTCATGAGAAATGACACAACTTGTGAACCTAACTGAGCTAAGGGGCAACGGAACCATTCCAGAGACCTGCCAACGTAGCCGAGAAGGCAGCTCCTCTTCACGCAAGGAATGGAATCAAGAGACTGCACACTGAGAGGGACCCAAATTCACTGAGAGAGGTGCGCCCCACAAAAAGGGAGCAGCCTGGTAGAGAGACCAGGGATGATGGCTTTTGATGATCCTTGTTCCGACACGGGTGAAGGCCTGACCTGGGGGATTCTACGTTTAGGGAGTCGGGGGTCGGACGTGGAGCTGAGGCCAGGCCCCGCTGGCGACGCTTCCTTGTTTGGGGGCCCCTTCCCGCCCTGAGAACTCGGACATCCTGGCCCGCGGGGACGACACCGCCGGGGCATCAGGGCCTGAGGCCGCCTCTGGGCCAGGCGGGAAAGCAGCATTCTAGAGGGCTAGGCACGGCCTCTTTCGCTCTCTCTGCCCGCTGTTTAGGGGGCCCTCGGCCGGGGTGAGGCAACGGGCTTCTAGGGGGCCCTTCCACTAGAGCTCCGAACCAAGGCCTGCTTGGCCTCAGGCCAGCCCAGCGGCCACCGCTGCAGGCGACACTCACCGGCCCATCTCACGGAGCTCCCAGGACTCCTCCCGTTCGTCCCGGAGCCGCCGCCACCGCGGCCGCCGCCATCCCCGGCCCCGGAGCCGCCCCACACCCAGCGGCCCCCCCCCAAGGCGGGCGCCCGGAGATGGCGTTAAGCGCATCCCGCCCCCGACGCGGGAAGATGACGTCACTCCGGCCTGGGACCGCCGCCTACCTCACGAAGGAGGAAACTGGCCGCCTGCCCATCATGCCCAGCGCCCCCCTTTGGTGGGAAAATGAACACCTATCCCACTGAACGGGTCTAGTGAATAGGTGATGTTTCCATAAGCTCCCAGACCTTTATTCCCTAGAGAAGTTTTCACAAGCTATCACTAGAAATCCAGATAGGGGAGATCCCTGAGGAACCCTGTTTAGGAAGCCCCAGAATTTACTGGAATGGAAAGATGGAAGGGTCATTATAGGGTCAGGGTGAGAGAGCTGGGCCCAGACCTTTTCAAGGGTCAAGAGACTTAGAAAGTTAGAAATAGCCTGAGGCAGCCAAAAAAGTGCACCTGTGCAGGACCTAGAAACACGTACAAGTACTGAAGACCTGGGAGTGGATGGGTCATAAGAAGAAGGGATCCTTAGTACAACGGAAAGCAGGTTGGTTTCCTGCTGAATACAGGTCTTGGCTATTGGTTTGAAATATTGTCACCTGTTAATTCCAGTTCATACTAACTCTAATTAATGCTTGAATGAAAGTTTGATTGGCATAAGTAAAAGCAAAAATGAATGGCTGATTTGGTTTGCTGATTGGAGGGGGAAGATTTTTGTTTATTTGTTTGTTTTTAAGACAGGGTCACAAGTGACTCAGACTGGTTTTGAACTCACTGTGTAGTTTAGGGTGAGCTTGAACACTACATCCTCCTTCCTCTATCTTCCAAGAGATGGTATTACTGTTGCTTTTCTGTTGCTGTGATAAAACACGATCCAGACAACTTACAGAAGAAGAATTTATTTGAGTTTGCAGTTCACTTTGAGAGGGTTAGAAGTCCCTTGTGGTGGGAAAACACAGCAGCAAGCAGCAACCATAAAGGCTGGAGCAGAGAGGAGGGTTCATGTCTAGAACTGCAAAGCACAAAGCAGAGAGAGTGAACTGGGAATTGCCTGTGGCTGTGAGCTGCAAAGCCAGGTCCCTAGGGACATACTTCCTCTAGCACGGCCATACTTACCTTAATAGTGTCACTAACTGGGCACCAAGAATCAAACATCTAAGCCTATATCGAAGTTTCTCATGCAAGCCACCACAAGAGGCAAGCATCACATTTGGCCAATACTTGGTCCTGTGTTCAGATTACAACTATATTGAAAAAAGTGGTTATGCATGTTTTACTAAAAAAAAGAAGATGGGCAGTGGTGGCACATGCCTTTAATCCCAGCACTTGGGAGGCAGAGGCAGGTGTTATTTCTGAGTTCGAGGCCAGCCTGGTCTAC
>NW_022196905.1:247867758-247897225 GCF_008632895.1 Mastomys coucha
AGAAGCTGGAGGGGAAGTTGTAAAGACTAGAGGATACTGAATGGGTTTATCTTTCCCCTTGTTGGTGGCTGTTCAATAAAGAAATAGCTATTGAGTTTGTTGTGTTTAAAGTCCTAGTGACTTGAGAATGTAGCTTAGTCCAGTGCTTGCCAGCATTCATGAAGTCCTGGGTTCATTCTCTAGCAATGAATACAATGGAACATGCTGGGGTGTGTGTCTATAATCCTAGCAGTCTGGCGATAGAGATGAAGAGGGTTAGGAGTTCAAGGTCAACCAGCAGCCACTGCAGGAGACCCTGTTACCAAAACAAACAACACCAGCAACACACACGCTCATTTAACACACACACACACACACACACACACACACACAAAGTACAAGTACTAACTGAAGAAGCTGATGTCTAGTCCTTAATATATGATTGTCTGACTTTATTTTTTGACTGCTTTTCTTTCAATATTAAATGTGTGGGAGGAAGATGTAGAAAGAACTTCGAAAAGAGCCACACATACTTCCTTATAATCCTAGCACTTGGGAGGCTAAGACAGGAGGGTTGCTGCAAGTTCAGGCCAGCCTGAGCTACTCAAAACAAAATCTTTTCAAACATTTTGTGAACTGACAAAAAGTAGCAAGAATGTATAGTATAGTATCATGTATTTAATATTAAAAGACATACTGTAGTTATTGAGATATATGTGTGTGTGTGTATATACATATGTATATGTATATATATAATATTAAAAGATAAACTGTGCCAGGCGGTGGTGGCACATGCCTTTAATCCCAGCTCTTGGGAGGCAGAGACAGGCAGATTTCTGAGTTCGAGGCCAGCCTGGTCTACAGAGTGAGTTCCAGGACAGCCAGGGCTATACAGAGAAACCCTGTCTCAAAAAACAAAACAGGGGCTGGTGAGATGGCTCAGCGGGTAAGAGCACCAACTGCTCTTCAGAAGGTCATGAGTTCAAATCCCAGCAACCACATGGTGGCTCACAACCACCCGTAATGAGTTCTGACGCCCTCTTCTGGTGCGTCTGAAGACAGCTACAGTGTACTTACATATAATAAATAAATAAATCTAAAAAAAAAAATTAATAAAAAACAAAACAAAACAAAACAAAAAAAAGATACACTGTACTAATGTATATAATATTGAAAGATACACTGTAGTTATTTATGTATACATACAGAGAAACATAACTAGCATTTCTGGAGAGGAAAGTGGAACTGGACCAATGGTCAAAAAGAAGAAAAGTTTCTTATGTTACTGTTAAGAGTTATTGCATGAGACAGGGCTACACAGAGAAACCCTGTCTCGAAAAACCAAAAAAAAAAAAAAAAAAAAAAAAAAAAGAGTTATTGCAAGAATAATTATCATAGAAAAAAATGGAGGTGGTATCACATGCCTGAAGTCCTAATACTTGAGAGGTGGAGGCAGGAGTTTGTCATCACTAATTATACAATAAACTTGAAGCCAGCCTGGATTACATAAGAGAAACCTAGCCCCATTAAAAACAAGCAAATAGGCTGTGTAGTGGTGATGCACGCCTTTAATCCCAGCACTTGAGAGGCAGAGGCAGGCAGATTTCTGAGTTTGAGGACAGCCTGGTCTATAAAGTGTGTTGCAGGACAGCCAGGGCTACACAGAGAAACCCTGTCTCGAAAAGCCAAAACTAAACAAACAAACATACAAACAACAACAACAACAACAACACCAAAAAATCAAGCAAATAAAACTCCCAAATACCTAACTAACTACCAACTCATGTGTGTGTGTGTGTGTGTGTGTGTGTGTGTGTGTGTGTGTCTGATATGGGTGTTGAAACACAACTCCAGCCCTCTTACTTTTAATTGCTGAGTCATCTCTCCAGCCCCTCCTGCCAAGTATCTTGTTCCTTTTCCCTGGGTTTTGGCTTTTAAAAAACTTTTATCTTTTAGCTATCTTTCTACAATCTGAAAGTCCTTCAGTTTCTTCCTCTGGTTTTCTGTTGCTGTTAAGGGTTTTTGTTTTGTTTTGTTTTTTTAAGGTATTTGGGTCATGTGGATACTGAAAAGTTGAACTTAGGTAAGTTTTGTCTATTTCCCATTCCTGGAATATGTATTGAATTCCTTTGTAGTGTGAAGTTGGAATTCTTATGATTGGAGAGCCCAAGGTCTGCAGTAGAAGTAAACACGACAGAAACCTTGCTATGCTGGTTATTCCTCTTCCTAAGACAGCAGGAATTTGAAATCCACACTGGTCACCTAGTTCCTCTCTGATCTCTGTGCACCTGCAGCACAGTCAGAGGAAGCTCAGATAACTTCCCCAAATCTGCCTGATGGAACCAGCGAGAGCACTGCTAACTTGGGAAAACACCCACTTCATAACAAGAAGAGGAGGTGGCTAAGATGACAGAGTTTCTCTGTGTAGCCCTGGCTGTCCTGGAACTCACTCTGTAGACCAGGCTGGCCTCGAACTCAGAAATCTGCCTGCCTCTGCCTCCCAAGTGCTGGGATCAAAGGCGTGCACCACCACTGCCCAGCAACATGACCCTTTCTGCCTGCACTGTCTCATCTTCCTTTTTCTCTGCCTCAGGATGTAAAGTGTCATTTTTGGAAAGGAACTGGCTGGACACCAGTATCAGAAACAACTAGTCACAGACACACTCTGAGATGTCAAGTGAGCATTTGTGCCTGGCATTACACTGTTGTTTTTCTCAAAAGCTTTTCTCATTGCCTGGGTGCATATATACAGCCTGCAAGTTCTGTGTTACCAACTTCTCTGTGAATCATCCTTTCCTTGTGCTTTTAAAGGTCATGTGACCTCTTCAGGTTGCAGAGGAGATTTCCCTTTCAAAAATTCATTAAGAACTTATTTAGGAAGTTTTATAATTTTCACTATGATTAATTTGCCCTTGAGGGGAAAAGCTCTCTCCCTTTCGCCTGTTTGCTCATATTTTTGCTTAAGACTCTGCACATTTTGTCAAAACAACCTTCAGAAGTTTCAAAGGGTACAGTAAAAGCCATGGATTCTGGCAAACTCCTACAATTGCAGTACTTGGCTGAGGCAGGAGGATTGCCACTAGTTCAGGACCAACTTGGGCTACATATGAGTCCAAACAAGGCAGCATGACCAGACCCTATTTCAAAAAACAAACAAACAAAACCAAAAGAATCCCACTGATAATTAGAATAAACTGAATGAGACCTAATCTTAAAACAATTATCGCTGGACAGTGGTGGTGCACGCCTTTGATCCCAGCACTTGGGAGGCAGAGGCAGGCAGATTTCTGAGGTTGAGGCCAGCCTGGTCTACAGAGTGAGTTCCAGGACAGCCAGGGCTACACAGAGAAACCTTGTCTTGAAAAAAAAAAGATAAAAAAAATAATAATTGGGGCTGGAGAGATGGCTCAGCAGGTAAGAGCACTGACTGCTCTTCTGAAGGTCCTGAGTTTGGATCCCAGCAACCACATGGTGGCTCACAACCACCCATAATGAGACCTGACACCCTCTTCTGGTGTGTCTGAAGACAGCTGCAGTGTATTACGCTGGAGCGAGCAGGGCCAGCAGAGGTCCTGAGTTCAATTTCCAGCAGCCACACACATGATAGCTCACGGCCATCTGTACAGCTACAGTGTACTCATACACATAAGATAAAATAAAATAAATCTTTAAAAAATAATAATAATAATTATCACCAAGCCTAGGTATGGTGGTACATGTCTTTAATTCCAGCACTCAGGAGGCAGAAGCAGGATGATTCTGTGAGTTCAAGGCCAACCTGGCTTATATAGTGAGTTCCAGGACAGCCAGGACTATGCAGAAAAACTCTGCTTCAAACAAACAGTATTACAATGATGTGTGTGCACGCGCACATGTGTGTGCATGTGTGTAGGGGTACAATGTGAAGGTGAAGGACAACTTGCAGTTGGTTCTCTCCTACCAAATGAATGCCAGGGATCAAATTTAACCTGCTAGCCATGTACAAAATCTTTATTTGAATTAAAAGAGTTATATCTAAGCAGTTAGGCCATAGAGAAACTAATACATTCAGGCCATTGTTGAGCCACCAAGAATGCCTTACATGCAATTCCTTAAAATGAATGGAGTGGATGTGGGAAAACCATGGTCTCTCAGAGCACACTTTCTACTTGCTGTAGGATTGCTCAAGAAGGCGATTTGGGAGATGCAAGACCTTGAAGTATAATCATGTCTCTGTCTGTCTGTCTGTCTGGCTCTCTTTTTTGGTTTTCTTTTTTGTTTGTTAGTTTGTTTTTTGAGACAGGGTTTCTCTTTGTAGCCCTGGCCGCTGGCTCTGTAGATCATCTCCAACTCACAGGCATCTGCTTGTCTCTGCTTCTGGAGTTCTGGGTGGGGCTCCAGTTCTGCTTTGAAAGCTGATTGCCTTTGTGTTAACTTACAACTGGGGGGGGGGGTTGGACAGAGGGAGAGGAGGGGAAGAAAGGTTAAGTAACTATTTCCTCCCACCTGCTATCGGCCTCTTGTGAAATCCCCAGGGTGAGGTATCTTTGAAGACCTCACTTAGAAATTTTGGGATTTAAAGGAATCTTTCTGGCCTCCAGGAACTTTCTAGTTGCTTACTAAGGTGATTCACTCATTTTAAAGGTCTCCACAGACTGTCCTGTATCTTGACTGGATCGGTGACAATGCTCTGGCTCTAGTAGTCCATACCGGTTTCGCAAGATACTGTCTTTGGAGAAAACATACAGAGAACTCCTGTTCTCTCTGTATTATTTCTTACACCATGAGAACCACATGTAATCTCTAATTATCTCAGAAACAAAGTTTAACCTCAACTTTCCAAAGGTTTAAAATGTAACATGGCCAGATTCCTGGGCTTTTTTCCACTGGAATGGAACATTATCTAGTCAGTCTTGTCAAAGTGACAGTACCTATCAATGCTAAGCCCCCAGGGCAAATTTTTCTGGGGTGGCTTCTTAACCCTTCTCAGAAAAAACGTTATTCCTTCTGCCCAGTGATAGCATATGTGGAATCACAGTCATGAACAAGGAGAGTAAAGTGCCTTCTCTCTGGATTTCCTGTTATCTCCACTGTTCCCTCATTGCAGTGCTTCACAAACCATTACCCTCTCAGTTCACAGCAAAACTTAACATCTTATAAAGATCGTTCAGGTGGGGCTAGCGAGATGGCTCGGGGGTAAGAGCACTGACTGCTCTTCCAAAGGTCCTGAGTTCGAATCCCAGCAACCACATGGTGGCTCACAACCACCTATAATAAGATCTGACGTCCTCTTCTGGTGTGTCTGAAGACAGCTACAGTGTACTTATGTATAGTAATAAATAAATCTTTAAAAAAAAAAAGGTCTTTCAGGTGAAAGAAGTATTATACTTAAATACAGTCCTTTGGCTCCTGTAAGCCAGTAGTAATCCAGCTACTCAAGAAGCTGAGGCAGAAGGGTCACAAGTTCAAAACCAACATGAGCAACTTAGGAAGACCCTGTATCAACAACAATAACAAAAAAAGTCTGGAGATAGGGAGTCAGCCATCAATACCACGACAAAGAGAAATAAGGACAATCCCCTACCTAGGAAAAAAGTTCTACATCATCTGTTGGGAAGGAGACAGCTTTAATTTTAAAGTTCATTTACATTTTTATTTTATAGTAATAATTATTATTATTTATGTTGTAGAGTATTATTGTTTATATTCCATATGTGTATGTATATATATTTGCCTTCATGTATGCATATGCATCATGTGTGTACAGTGCCCAAGGAAGCTAGAAGAGGGTGCTGGAACCTCTGGAGGTGGAGTTATGGTTGACTGAGCAGTGGGTGTCAGAGACTGAGCCCGGGTCTTGTGGCAGGATAATAAGAACTTTAAACAGCTGAGCCCTCTTCTCCAGCCCTGGTTTTAACTTTATTACATTAATTTAAGATTTTTTTGTATGGATGGATGGATGTCTTGCCTATGGGTATGTCTGTACACCACATGCATGCCTACGAAAAGGCCAGAAGAGGACATTGGATCCCCTGGAAAGGCAGGTACAGAAGACTGTGAGCTGCCATGTGGCTGCTGATAACAGAACTTGGGTCCTCTGGAAGAACATTGATCCATGGATCCAGTTCCTTTTATTACATTTTTTTTAATTTATTTATTTATTTATTTATTTATTTATTTATTTATTTATTTATTTTGAGCTGGGGGTTGCTGGGTGCATGCTAAGACACATTAGTGGAAGTCAAGGAAAACTTTCATGACTCGGTTCTCTCTTTCCATCCCTTCAATCCTGAGGAGTGAACTCAGGTCACCAGGTTTGGTGGTTAGTTTCTTTACCCACTGAACCATCTCACCTACCAAAAAGAAAAAAAAAAAAAAAGACTTTCAGTTCTGGGGCTGAAGAGATGCCTCAGAGGTTAAGAGCACTGACTGCTCTTCCAGAGGTCCTGAGTTTGGATCCTAGCCACCACATGGTGGCTCACAACCATCTGTAGTGAAATTTGTAGCCCTCTTCTAGTGTGTCTGAAGATAGCTACAGTGTACTTACATATAATAAATTAAAAAAAAAAGTTCTAATAGCTGGGCAATGGTGGGGCATGCCTTTAATCCTAGTACTTGTGCCAGATTTCTGAGTTCAAAGCCAGCCTGGTCTACAGTGTGAGTTTCAGGACAGCCTGGGCTACAGAGAAACCCTGTCTCGAAAAACAAAAACAAAACAAACAAACAAACAAACAAATCCCAGCACTTGGGAGGCAGAGGCTGCCAAAGTCTACAGAGTGAGTTCCAGGACAGCCAAGGCTATACAAAGAAACCCTGTCTTGAAAAAAATAGGGGCTTGAGAGATGACTCAGCAGTTAAGAGCACCAACTGCTCTCCCAGAGGTCCTGAGTTCAATTCCTAGCAGTCATTTGGTGGCTCACAATATACATAAATAAATAAATCTTTAAGAAAAAAAAGAGCCAGGTGGTGGCGCACGCCTTTAATCCCAGCACTTGGGAAGCAGAGGCAGACAGATTTCTGAGTTTGAGGTCAGCATGAACTACAGAGTGAGTTCCAGGACAGCCAGGGCTACTCAGAGAAACCCTGTTTCGTAAAACCAAAAATAAATAAATAAAAATAAAAATAAATAAAAAAATAAAAAAGGAAATATTTTAAATATTATTTAAAGAAAAATCACTAATAGAGTATAGAGGTGCATACCTTTAATCCCAGCACTGGAGAGGCAGTCTGGTCTACATCATGGGTTCCAGGACAGCTAGTGCTGCATAGTAAGACCTGAGACCCTGTCTAGAAAAAACGAAAACAAATCAAACAACACCAGAAGATTGATAGCATACTGCTGTGTGATATGGGCAACCTGGGCTTATAGGCAAGCAGCACTGAGCCCAGCTCTGTAGGCAGATCTTTCAGATCGTAGAGCATTGTCTGGACTCTAGTCAAGCTTTGGGAGGAGGAAACCAACTCCTGCAGGTGTACTCCGAGTCTTCATGGGTGGCGTAGCTCAAGCATCCTTCCAAAAACATACACACAATAGATAAATGCAATAAACATCACTTCCATCATTTCCCTGCATGTATGTATCAAATTAGCATATCTTATTTTTTTAATGTGATAGAATGTTTGGTTTTAAATTTTTCTGTCTCAGGTGGCTGGAGAGATGGCTCAGCGGTTAAGAGCCCTAGGCTGCTCAAGCAGAGGAGCCACATTCGATTCTCAGCACCTTTGTGGCTGCTCACAGCTGCCTCTCACTCCAGTTCCAGGGTGTCCAGTACCCTCTTCTGACTTCTACTGGGACCAGGCACACATGTGGTGAACAGAAAAACATGGCGGGGCTGGGCAGTGGTGGCACATGCCTTTAATCACAGCACTTGGACGGCAGAGGTAGGTGGATTTCTGAGTTTTAGGCCAGCCTGGTCTACAGGGTGAGTTCCAGGACAGCCAGGGCTACACAGAGAAACCCTGTCTCAAAAAACAAAAAAACAAAAAAACAAAAAAAACAACAACAAAAAAAAGAAAAAGAAAAATACATGGCGAACAAAACATTCATATGATACAAATAAGTAAGGATATTTAAAAAATACTAGCTATTTAACACAGGCGCACAACTAGTCAAATTGAAGAAAGTAAGTGATGTGGAATGCTCCAAATAGAACATCTATCTTACCCACTGCCGGCACAGTTCAGGGCCATAAGGACAAGGAGGTGGGAAGATTAAGAACCAGAGGTCTGAGAGGACTTGCACAAAACACTGTCTCCTGGACATGACAGGGTTCCTGCACTTCCTGATCTCACACCAGCAGAGGCTGCCTGAACAAGATCTACACAAGATCAAGCAAGCCAGTCAACATTCCATCCCCACCCCTAGCTGTGAGCTATCAGCCATTGAAGGCTGCTGGAAAAGCACAAGAGTCGGTTTCCCTCAGGCGTGTGACCATACTCTAGTGTATAGCCCTATACCCATGTAAGTAAGAACAACACTAACTGGACTCAATGGGTCGTAAAGAAGGAGGGGGAGGAGGAGGAGGACAAGAAGAAATAATAATGAAGTTGGGAGGGTGATGTGGGACAGTCTGGGAGAAGCCAGTCTACGTTGTATACATGTATGAAATCCTCAAAGAATATATAAGTAAAACAAACACAAACAGACCTGGGAGATGACTAAGCAGATAAAGGCAGGTGGATTTCTGAGTTTGAGGCCAGCCTGGTCTACAGAGTGAGTTCCATGACAGCTAGGGCTATACAAGAGAAATTGTGTCTCGAAAAAAACAAAACAAGCGGGCGGTGGTGGCGCACGCCTTTAATCCCAGCACTTGGGAGGCAGAGACAGGCGGATTTCTGAGTTCAGGGCCAGCCTGGTCTACAGAGTGAGTTCCAGGACAGCCAGGACTACACAGAGAAACCCTGTCTCGAAAAAACAAAAAAAAAAAAAAAAAAAAAAAAAAAAAAAAAAAACCAACCAAACAAAAGAGCTGTGAGCTCCCAGGGGTCCGGGTTAGCTGACACTGGGTTATCTTCCTATGGGGTGTAACCCCCCTCAGCTCCTTCAAACCTTCCCCTAACTCTTCCATAGTGGTCCCCAACCTCAGTCCAATGGTTGGCTGTAAGTATTTGCATCTGTCTCAGTCAGCTGCTGGTAGAGCCACTCCAAGGACAGCCATGCTAGCCTCCTGTCTGCAAGCACAACATTGCATCAGTAATAGTGTCAGGGTTTGGTGCCCATCCATAGGATGGATTCCAAGTTGGTCCAGTCACTGGGCAGCCTTTCCTTCAATCTCTGCCCCATTTTTGTACCTGCATTTTTTTTTAGACAGGAACAATTCTGAGTCAAAAATGAGACACCAACCAAAGAGCATACACAGCTGCTCTGAGGCCCCGCCTGCCTCATATGTAGCAGAGGAGGACTGCCTTGTCTGGCCTCAGTGGAAGAGGATGCACCTAATCCTGGAGAGTCCTGAGGCCCCAGGAAAGGGGAATACCTGGGAGGGGCACCCTCTCAGAAGTGAAGAGGGGGAAATAGAGTGAAGAACTCTGGGAGGAGGGATAGGGCAACATGCAAACAAATAAAATAATCAATCAAAAAATAGAATAAAATAATTTAAAATTGAAACAAGAGGGGGAGAAATTACAACAAATTCAAATGAAATTCAGAAAATCATAAGAATCAAGAGAAATGGATGAATCCCTAGATACATGAAACATACTATAAATTAAACCATGGACCCCCACACATATCAGCTGTCCAGCAGTCAGGCAAGAAATGTTGAAGTGTGTTCGTTGTGCTCTGGCATTTTAAGAGATCTTGATCTATTTTTTCCAGAGCACCCTTCAGGGAGTCATTAACCTACAGCCTACTGCCTACAGACACTGAGGTCTCCTAAAGGCGCCAAGGCACACACATGACGACCATCTCATAACAAATTCCATCTACTCCCTGATAAGATATCTCTAAGCTTTTTTTTTTCTTTTTTTTTTTTTTTTTTTTTTTTTTTTTTTTTTTTTTTTTTTTGGTTTTTGAAAAAGCTGAAATGGAGCGCATGAGAACACTTCCCAGCAACTCTAGCCCGTACTTTGTCTCCAGCAAGCCAGTGTAGTAAGCAGCTTTAGGGCAAAGCAGTTGGATTACCTCCAAGTCTACACCCAAGAAGCAAGGAATGGAGCTGGGTGGCGGTGGTGGCGCACGCCTTTAATCCCAGCACTTGGGAGGCAGAGGCAGGCAGATGAGTCTCTGAGTTTGAGGCCAGCCTGGTCTACAGAGTGAGTTCAAAGGCAGCCAGGGCTACACAGAGAAATTCTGTCTCAAAAAATTAAAAAGAAAGAAAGAACTTATAATGTAATATAGATTCTTTCAGCATATATAAAAATGTATATGCATACATGATTACACGTGTATATGTGTATAAAAAACACACATATGTATTCACAATATGTTTACATATGGGTTTATTTTTAAAAGAATTCTTGCTGAGTGGTGGTGATGCGTGGCCCTGCCTCTCCAGTGCTAGGTTTAAAAACAGGAGCCACCACAGTCAGTTTCCATGAGGTGTCCTTAAAGTAAGGGAAAGAAGGCAACATTGGATTTTAGGTTTCATAATTTTGTGTTTTTCTTAGAGAAGTGGATTCTGGTTTGGCTGAATTCAGATTTGAACTAATCTGGGCAGCTGCTAGGCCTGAGGTGCCTGAGTTGGAAATAGTAAGCTAAACCAGTTTGGACAGTCTGGGGAGGGTGTTCCATGGTGGCTTGTTTCAAATAGAATTTGGAGAAATCCTTTTCTCTCTCAAAAAGAGAAACAATTATTTTTTTGTGAGTCTATAACAACAACAAAAAAAGTACTTTTTTTTTTTTTTTTTTTGAGACAGGGTTTCTCTGTGTAGCCCTGGCTGTCCTGGAACTCACTCTGTAGACCAGGCTGGCCTTGAACTCAGAAATCTGTCTGCCTCTGCCTCCCAAGTGCTGGGATTAAAGGTGTGAGCCACCACTGCCAGGCTAAAAAAAGTACTTTTTTTGTGGTAATGATGAGAGAAAATAAACAAGCTTTAAAATCAAATGAAACTGGGCTTCTCTCAGGGATATAATAAGTATCAAACGTTATAAACTGTGCAGGGTGAGGCAACAAGGTTTTAAGCTATGAATTTATCAGTACGTAAAAGCAAAGTGTTTGTTGTTATTGTTTAGAAGCTAAAAGAGCATCATTCCAAGAGGTAACAGGAAGGCGAGTTTTGATTTCTTGAGTTCGTCATCTAAAGTAAATATCACTTAATTTGATGCTTTTTCTCTCCCTCTTTCTTGGAGAGATATGATTAGCCATGTGCAAAGGGCATCAGAGAATATGGCCAACTGTGCAGACAAAGAGCTCAGAACTGCTAGCACTTGGGTAATACCATTTTCAGAGGCATAGATTTCTCTTACATACCAAGTCTAAGAAAAGCTGAGCAAGCTCAGGACATCTCATTTTGTGCATACCAAACAATGTTTAGGAATACATTTTCCATAGAAAGCAGAGAGACTTGGAAATAAGTCTTGAGCTGGAGACTCAATAGAAAAGTCAGGAAACATGAGAAGATTTCTTTTCTAAGATAGCCTGCATTTTCCTCAGTGTAACTGACCTGCAATTTGAGATACGGTTTCAGAGATGTGCCTGCCTGCAATTGGAAGGTAATAAATGAAACTTAGTTATTTCAACTTCTGAACATATGTCACCATGACCACATATATGTAACTCAGGACTAACATCCAGACTGATTACAGATATATGCCATTAATTAATTAATTAATTAATTTGGCTGGGGATAGGGTCTCTCTATGTAGCTCTAGCTGTCTTGGAACCCTTTATGTAGAGCAGGCTGGTCTCAAATTTAGAGATCCTCCTGCATCCACCTACCAAGTGCTGAGATTAAAGGCCCACGCCACTGTGATGGCCATTCCTGGTTGTCAACTTCACTACATCTGGAATGAACTACAATCCAGAAATGGAGGGGCACACCTGTGATCCAGATCTTGCAGCTGGAAGACACAGGTTTCTGACCTGAATCTTGACATGGAATAACTACACACTTTTGATCCAGTTCATGAGGTGTAGTGGCCATGAGAAGTTTAGACCCAGGCCAGGTAGTACACATCCTTAGTCCCAGGAGACAGAGGCAAGCAGATCTCTTGAGTTTAAGGCCAGACTGGGACAGAGCAAATTCCAAATCCAGGTGTGGTGGTCCACACCTTTAATCTGAGCCACACCTTCTGCTGGAGGCCCACCTAAGGACAGTGGAGGAAGGAAGGCTCATTCTTCTTTACCTGCTTACGATTACATGCCAGCCCATCTGTTGGAACCTACTTCTTCAGGATCCCAGCTTCTACAGAAGACCAGCTGAACCCCCAGCCTTGTGGGACTGAGCAACTCCTACATCCCTGGACTGCAGGCAGCACATCTTTGTAATAATTCCCTTTGCTATAGAGAGGCACTCCATAAGTTCTGTGGCTCTAGAGAACTCTAATACAGCCACCAGGCAGGCTTTCAGAGTGTAGATATATGACCACAGCTACTGGACAGAGTCATTGGCATTTTCATTGTTCAAGGAGCCCATTGTTCAGGCAGCTTCAAGCTACAGCAAAGGGAGGACACTTGGTATCTTCCTTGACTTTTTCTCAGCTGTCCTACCCTTCCACCAGTCTTTCAGCAATCACTATCACTCTGCCTTCTAAGTGAACGGACATCAATGTCACCCTCCTTACTGTTTTTACCACTGGTGTTCTGGTCCAAGGAGACATTATCTCCTGAATGAATTGTTGCAATTCTCTTAACCAGTCATCTCAGTCAGCTTTCTGTCAGTGTGACAAATATCCAAGATAAACTGGGGGTGGGGGTGGGTTCTATTTGTGTTTCAGTTAGTTTTATGTCACTTGCCACAAGTTAGAATCATCTAAGAAAAGGAGACCTCAATTATGAAAATGTCTCCATAAGGCAAGCCTATAGTGCATTCTCTCTCTCTCTCTCTCTCTCTCTCTCTCTCTCTCTCTCTCTCTCTTTCTCTCTCTCTCTCTCCCCTTTTGGTTTTTCGAGACAGGATTTCTCTCTGTAGCCCTGGCTGTCCTGGAACTCACTCTGTACACCAGGCTGGCCTCGAACTCAGAAATCTGCCTGTCTCTGCCTCCCAAGTGCTAGGATTAAAGGCGTGCGCCACCACTGCTCGTTATGGGCATTTTCTCAATTAGTGATTGATGGACGTGGTGCCACCCCTGGGCTGGTGTTCCTGGTGCTATGACAACCTGGGCAACACATAAGGACCAAGCCAGCAAGCAGGACTCCTTCATGGCTTCTGCATCAGCTCCTGCCTCCAGGTTCCTGCCCTGTTGAGTTTCTGCCCTGACTGCTTTTGATGACAAACAATGATGTGGAAGTGTAAGGGAAATAAACTCTTTCCTCCCCAAGTTGTTGGTTTTTTTTTTGTTGTTGTTGGTTTTGTTTGTTTGATTTTTTTGGTCATGATGTTTTATGACCGCATCAGGAGCCTCAACTGACACTTGGACTCAGTTTCAGAGATTTCATTGCTTGGTTGCCTGGCCAGTTGCTTCAGGACTGGGAAGGTAAGTGCCTTGGAGGTAATCTTCACAGCAGGAGCATGTCCTGGGGCAAAGAAGCTACTCCTGGTTCCTGGCAACCAGGAAGTGAAGAAGAGAGCTTAGAAGGCTGGTAAGACGCCTCCCTGGGTAAAATAAGGTTTACTGCCAGCATGACTGAGTTTGATTCCTGGGATCCACGTGGTGGAAGGAGAGAACGGACTCCCATGAGTTGTTTTCAGACTTTTATACTTGTGCGTGACACATATAAGCATGCACACAGAAATGAGAGGGGAGAGAGGGGGTGGGGAGGAGGGTAAAAGGGGGAGAGAGAATCAGACACAGAGACAGAGAAACACAGAGAGAGGAACCAAAGCCCCATTACAGCCATCAAGGACACACACCCAGGGATTTAACTCCCTTCCTCCAGACCTCCAGATTGGAAGCATCCTCTCCCAACAGTGCAATCTGGTGAGACCAAGCTTTCCACGAAGGAGCTTTTGGGGGAACGTATGATATAATGTGCACGCTAGTGACACAATCAGCACAGAGGATCCTCAAACAAACCTAGAACTACCATATGACCCAGCTGTGGTATCTAAGTCAGCATATCAAATCAATGCACACGGCACACTGCACTAATCATGCCAGCCAAGTTACAGGACCAACTTAGGTGTCCATCAGGGGATACATGGATAAAGAATGTGATACATGTACACACAATGGAGTTTCCTTCAGCCATGAAGAAAAGGGAAAGTATGTAATTTCAGGAAAATGGGTGTTTGCTTCTCTGTGAGGCCTTCCCTACTTATTACATTACCGAACTCTGGAGGTCATCAGAGTAAGCGAAGAAAACTAGACTCAGAAAGACAAGTAGTGCGAGCTCTCTTTATATGATCACAGATACATAAGGGGACTGCTTTGGGAAAAGAAATGGGTCTAACAGGAGTGGTGGGGTGCCACGGACTGGGGTTTTCTTGTGGGGACCCCTTGTTCCATGGGGTGATGAGAGTTTTTGGCCAGGTGGTCTAGGAATTCGGTGCATGACAGACAGAAATGACACAAGGGAGTGCAGATTCTGAATGTATTTTCACAAAATGAGAATCAGGCTTATATAGTATACAGAAACAGGATGAATGTCAGGGATCACGCAGGCAGATAGTAGTCACAAAGTCAGTAAAATCAAATAGCCAGGTGTAAATGATTTCTTTGGAAGAACAATAGTGCTCTTCCCCGATGGGCTATCTTGGCAGCCCTAAGCAAACTCTCTTGTGGTCAGAAGCAGGTAAGCACCAGGAGGTCCCATTCTAGCAGCTCCTGGGAATGGTTTGGCTTGTAACACAAACATTAGTTCAGGAAGCTTTTCGACTACTCTCTAGTTTGTAACGCAATTCTGCCTTGTGTGGTACTGCTCTTAGAGTTCTAACTATGTTTACAGATAGCAATAGTGTTTGACTACCATCTCTAATTCTGGAGATACCCTGTCTGATAAGGCAGTTTCTTTGTGGGAATCAGTAGGTAATAATGCCTGACCTTTGTTGCTAATTCTAGGGACTCCCTGTCTGCTAAGGCAGCTTCCCTTGTAAAAATTCCAAGCTAATAACAGCTAGGAAATCAATTAGGATCATTGAAACACTGTGGAGGCCAGGAAACAATGTTAAATCTCAATTTTAGCTATAACAAAATATTTCTTAGGGAACCTTTATTCCTGAATAAAGAAAGCATGCAGATCTCTCCACAGACTTTAGCAGAGATTAATTTGGAACACATCTTGAGTTAGGAGATGTTAGTGACCAGCCACCTCAGGAGACTGGCTCACTGTGACTGCCTCACTGTGAAGCATGTGCCTCAGGTCTATGAACAGGTTTTTTAGACCTGTCATGCAGACGAAACTGAAGTAGAATAGTGCTGCGTAACAGTGGGGAAACATGTAATAAGGGGTGAATATGGTCAAAGTATTTGGCATACTTGAACAAAATTGCTGTAAAAAAAAATCATTACCTTCAATAACAAGTAAAAAATAACAATTTTATTTAAAACATGTTTTCCACTTGACTTTATTTATTTTTAAAGATTGTATTTATTTTATGTGTATGAGTACACTGTAGCTGTACAGATGGCCCTAAGCCATCATGTGTGTGGCTGCTAGGAATTGAAGTTAGGGCCTCTGCTGGCCCTGCTTGCTCCGTCCTGCTCTGTCCTGTGTAATTCACTACAGCTGTCTTTAGACACACCAGAAGAGGGCGTCAGATCTCATTATGGGTGATTGTGAGCCACCCGTAATAAGATCTGCTGGGATCCGAACTCAGGACCTTCGGAAGAACAGTCAGTACTCTTACCATTGAGATATCTCGCCAGCCCTTGACTTTATTTATTTATTTATTTATTTATTTATTTATTGAGACAGGGTTTCTCTGTGTATCCTTGGCTATCTAGAACTCACTCTGTAGATCAGGCTGGCTTTGAACTCAGGGATCCACCTGCCTCTGCCCCCTGAGTACTGAGATTAAAGGCATGCACCTCTACTACCTGGTCCATTTTAATTTTCTATGTATGTATGTATATATGTATGTATGATGTATGTATGTATATGCATGTATGCAATATGTGTGTATGTGTATGTAATATGTATGTATGTATATGTATTGTATATGGGTGTTTTGCCTGCATGGATTATGTGCATTGTATGTATGCCAGTGCCTTCCAGGAACTAGAATTACAAAGATTGAGGAGGTGCCTCAAGGAGGGTAAGAATTGAACCAAAATCTTCTGCAAGAACAGCAAATGCTCTAACCACTAGGATATCTTTCTATCTCATTTTTACTTTTACTATATAAGCTTCACTATCTAAAAAAATTACAAATAAAAACATCACATCAAAATTACCCAGGCCTGTCGGGCGGTGGTGGCACACGCCTTTAATCCCAGCACTTGGGAGGCAGAGGCAGGCGTATTTTTGAGTTCGAGGCCAGCCTGGTCTACAGAGTGAGTTCCAGGACAGCCAGGACTACACAGAGAAACCCTCAAAAAACCAAAAAAAAAAAAAAAAAAAAAAAAAAAAAAAAGAAAGAAAGAAAGAAAGAAAGCCTGTTTCAATGCTCCCCCCACAAAAGGTTGAATAGTTAAATGAGCATGCTCTATTTTTTTCTCTCTTGAAATTATTTCTCAGAACTGTACCTTGTATGCTGTTCAGCTCCTACTCTTAGGGTTTGAGACAATCCTAGCACTCAGCAGACAGAGGCAGGCAGATCTCTGTTAATTCAAGGCCTGCCTGGTCTTCAGAGTGAGTTCCAGAATAGCAAAGGCTACACAGAGAAACCCTGTCTCAAAAAAACCAAACCAAACCAAACCAAACCAAACCAAACCAACAAACTAACAAAGAGGGGGCTGGAGAAATGTCTCAGCAGCTAAGAGCAATTGTTGCTCTCACAGAGGATGAGGCATGGTTACCAGAACCCACATGGATGCTCACAGCCATTTGTAACTCCACTTCCAGGGGGATCCAGCACCCTCATCTGACCTCTGAGGGCACCAGGCACTCACATAATTACAGCAGCCAAACAGGTGCACGTGAAGTAAAAATAAACCTAAAACAAACATATAAAACAGACAGCCAGGCATTATGGCCCATGTCTTTAATCTTAGCCCTCAGAAAGCAGAGTCTTGGGGGGATCTGAATTTAAAGCCAGCTTGGTCTCCATCTCAAGGATCCAGGTCAGCCAAAATTCCATAGTTGAGACCCTGTCTCAGCAAGTGAATGAAAAGCTAGAGCATGGTGGCCTAGGCCTTTAATCCCAGCAAGCGGCAGCCATAGGTGGCTCTCCATAAACTTGAGCCCAGCCTGGTCTCCAGAGGGGGTTCTAAGACAACCCAGGTTACCCAGAGCAACCCTTTATTGAAAACAAAACAAAACAAAAACAAACAAAAAGGTAAGTAAATAAATAAATAAACAGCAGGCTTTGTTGTGGAAAATGTAGAGATATAGTAAATTCAAGATGAGACTATAAGGACATGTCAGCTGACACATTCGTTGTCAACAGTAGTTAACGTTCTTAACCTTAGCTCAGGTATTTTTTCTAACATTTCTGGAGGAAGGGCAAAAGGACAATTTAAAGCAGATTACACACATTAACAAATTTCCACGGCGAACATTTCAGTCAGCCACACATCACTTAATGACAGGATGCATTCTGAGAAATGCATAGTTAGACCATGCCATCATCTCAGCGATGTCACAGAGAGCGTTATGAGAGCCTAGAAGGTCCAGGCCGATCACTTGTCTTGGCATCTGGCTGCAATCAAGAGGCAGTAAATATAAGCTGTGTGACAAAGCTTCCAGGGCAAGACAGCAGGCGGCTTCATTTTCATTTTTTGACACAAGTTTTCACATAGAGCAGGCTGCTCTATGTGGCTGAGGATGGCTTGGAACTTCTGATCTCCCTGCCTCTATCTCCTGAGTGCTAGCATTGCAGGTGTGGGCTACCATGATCTGTTTATGTGGTACAGGGGATGGAACCCAGGAACTCATGCATGCTAGGCAAATACTCAACCAACCGAACTACATCTCCAGTGCTGTTTTAAATACACTTAAAAAGAGGAGGGGAAATGGTGGTGCATTATCTTTTTTGTTTTTGTTTTTTTTTGTTTTTTTTTTTTTGTTTTGTTTTTCAAGACAGGGTTTCTCTGTGTAGCCCTGGCTGTCCTGGAACTCACTCTGTAGACCAGGCTGGCCTTGAACTCAGAAATCTACCTGCCTCTGCCCCCCAAGTGCTGGGACTAAAGGCGTGCGCCACCACCGCCCGGCTATGGTGGTGCATTATCTTTAATCATGGCACTCAGGGGGCAAAAGTAGAGGCAGGTGGGTCTCTAGTTCGAGGCTAGCCTGGTCTACAGAGTAAGTTCCAAGACAACCAGGACAACAGACAGAGAAATTCTGTCTTGGGGGGGAAGGAGGAGGGCGCTTTTCTTATCACTTGGAAGGCAGAGGCTGGCAGATCTCTGTGAGTTTAAAGTTAGCCTAGGTCTACCTAGAAAGTTTCAGGCCAGCCAGAATACATACTGAGGTCCCATCTCAAGAGAACAAAAATTCATGTGACTGTACGTGTAGGTGCCAGTGAAGGTCAAAAGAGGTCATTCGCCGGGCAGTGGTGGCGCATGCCTTTAGTCCCAGCACTTGGGAGGCAGAGGCAGGCGGATTTCTGAGTTCAAGGCCAGCCTGGTCTACAGAGTGAGTTCCAGGACAGCCAGGGCTACACAGAGAAACCCTGTCTCAAAAAAACAAAAAAATTAAAAATTAAAAAAAAAAGAGGCCATTGGATCCCATGGAGCTGCAGTAGGCAGGTTGTGAGCTGCCCAAGCTCTTAACCATTGGTCTGTTAACTGTCCAGCCCCCCAAAATAAGTTTGTATTAATAGGAATGTGCTCTAAAAATAACAACAAAAATATACTGCAAGCAAATGAATAAACTAGTAATGCAGTTGTTTATTGTTATTATTATTATATACTGTACATAATTGTGTGTGGGTGAGTTTTTTGTTTTGTTTGTTTTCGTTTTTTGAGACAGCCAGAGTTTCTCTGTGAAGCCCTGGCTGTCCTGGAACTCTCTCTGTAGACCAGGCTGTCTTGGAACTCAAGATAACTTCCTGCCTCTCCCTCCTGAATGCTGGGGTTAAAGTTGTGTGCCACCACTGCTTGGGGAGTGTTTTGTTTTGTTTTTTTTTTTAATGTAACTGGTGGCATAGTAGCTTTGTTTACTCTAGCATCAGCACCATCATGCGAGTAATGCTTATGAACTATAACATTATAGTTCATTGTTCATCAAAGCATTGCTATATGATTGGTGTGTGACTATATGAAGCTTTAATGTGTGTCTGTTGTTTTTGTACTCAAAATCAGCACCATCAGCTCAGTACAGTGGAAACAACTCCTTCACAGTGTATAACACTTAATCCATGGCAAGTCTCCCTGAGTAGCTCAAAAATGAACTTCTCTAAGTTATTATGTTGAAATTAAGGTCCTGGGCTGGAGGGATGGCTCAGCTGTCTGGAGTTCTGGCTGCCTTTCCAGCAGATGCAGAGTTGAGTCCCAGGATCTACACGGTGGCTCACAACCATCTGCAACTCCCAAGGAATCTGATACCTGCCTCTGACTTCCACAGGCAGTGCACACATGTGATGCCTATACATGCATGCAAAGCAAAACCTACACATAAAGCAATAGAATATATAAATTATGGGCTGGAGAGACGGCTCAGCAGTTAAGAGCATAGACTGTTCTTCTGAAGGTCCTGAGTTCAAATCCCAGCAACCACATGGTGGCTCACAACCATCCATAAAGAGATCTGACTCCCTCTTCTGGTGTGTCTGAAGACAGCTACAGTGTACTTATTTATAATGATAAATAAATCTTAAAAATAAATAAATAAATAACCCTTCTTTTTTTAAAAAAAAGGGACAGATTTCTGAGAGCCACAGCTTGTGTTGCCTGACATCGCTGAAGCCCCTGACTTCTAGGTTCCTGCCCCTTCCCCTGTGGGATTTATTTGTTGGGAAGATTTCTTGGATTTTATTAAGCTGATTCATGTTTCAAAGTAACATCTCTAGAGCCTGCCATGGTGGCACTGGCCTTTAGTTCCAGCACTAGGGAGGCAGAGGCAGGAGGATCTTTGTGTGTTTGAGGCCAGCTTGATCTACTTAGTGTATTCCAGGTAGCTAGGGCTACATAGTGAGTCAGTCTCTCTCTCTCCCTCCCTCCCTCTCTCCCTCCCTCCTTCCTTCTCTCTCTCCCTCTCTCTCACCTCTTTAGACCTGCCATCCTTTTCCTCTAGTGGTGGGATTAAAGGCATGCTCCAGTTTGCCTGACCCAATCAATGTTTTGAGTATTATTATTGTTATTCTTTTCTTTTTTCTTTTTAAAGAAAGAAATATTTATTTGGGGCTGTCACGATAGCACAATAGTCAGAGCACCTGCTGACACACTCGATGACCTGACTTAGCTCCCTAGGACCCACGGGGGGTGGGGGGGAAGCAGCGGCTGCAAGTTGTCTTCTGACCTTCACATATTCATCCTGACATATTTCAATCCTTGTGTGCATACCCACACACACATGCACACACACGTGCACACATGCACACATACATGCAAACACATTTATAAGTAAATAAGTGTGTTAAAAAATATTTTGCTGTTTGCAAATTGCATTGGGAACTTCTAGCGATCGTTCCTAATGATCTTCTTTCTTCCTTTTAGGATGATGGCTGTGATAAGAGTGGCCTGCTTTCTTTACCGTTTATCAAGTTTAGAGGATGCAGGAAGGAGCTGGAGGCCTTTTATGTATTGTAAGAATATTCCTTCCTTGGCTGGGGGAGTATGCTAGTGGTTTCCATGGGGTACAGATTCCTTTGTAGCAGCTAACCATTTATGATATGGGTGTAGGTCATGTTTTGAAATTCATGATGCAGTTCTGGAGGTATGGTCCTTCCAGTTTTGAAAACGTTCTAAAACTGTAGGAAAATGAAGGTCTTCTCACCAGAGCCTTGTTGCTGGAAACCTGGCTAATGCAAATAGACAGAGCTCCTGTGAGAGGCTTCTTAGATAAATAACCCTGTTTGCATTCAGGGAGGGTTTCTTATCTTCTACATGATGGTCAAGTTTCTGAACACATAAGGGTGATGTCTGTTGCTTTGATCAACTTTTAAGGAATTCTTTTTCTCCTTTTCTTTTTTAATCTTAAGAAATTCTTTTTTTTTTTTCCTTCAAGACAGGATTTCTCTGTGTAGCCCTGGCTGTCCTGGAACTCACTCTGTAGACCAGGCTGGCCTCGAACTCAGAAACCTGCCTGCCTCTGCCTCCCAAGTGCTGGAATTAAAGGTGTGTGTCACCACTGCCCGGCTCTTAAGAAATTCTTAAGTATAGATAACACTCAGAGCCACTATTGCAGTAAGTCATTCTGACATGTTTTCAAAGATTGGTCCTTAAATTGTTCATTACTACCATTTATTTTTTAAAAGATGATGACAATGATTATGTTGTTGCTGTTGCTGGTGATGATGTGTTTATGCAAACAACTGGGTGACTCTGTGCACATACCTGAGGAGATCAGAGGTGTGTCAGATCCCCGGAAGCTGGAGTTACGAGCAATTGTGAGATACTTGAATCACTCTGCATGAACAATACATTCTCTATTGCTGAGCAATCTCCAACCCTTCTTATATTTATTTATTCATATGTTAGGGGGGCATGCACAGTGTGTGTGTGTGTGTGTGTGTGTGTGTGTGTGTGTGTATCAGAAGGTGAGACTCAGAATCAATTCCTTACTCTGTCAGGTTTTTACCCACTGAGCTGTTTTCCTGGCCCCTACACTTCATATTTTATTATTTTTAAATGTTTTATATCTATTTATTTTATTTTATATGTTTGTATGTTTTGACTGCATTTATGTCTGTGTACCACATGCTTACCTGGTGCCAGTGCCATCCTTAGAAGAGGATGTTGGATCTTCTGGAACTGGAGTTACAGACAATGATGAATCACCACGTGGTTACAGGGAATGGAACCCAGGTTCTCTTGTAAGAGTAACAAGTGTTCTTAACTGCTGAGTCATTTCTCTAGCCCTCCTGCCTTTATTATATTATATTTTATTATTATTAATAATAATAATTATTATTATTTTGAGGGTTTTGTTTTGCTTTCTTCTTTTTCTTGTTTTTGTTGTTTTTTGTTTTTAATGTATTTATCTATTCACTTTACATCCCAATATTGGCCCTCTTCCACCTAAACACCCCTCACACAAATCCTAAGCCCATTCTCCCCTTCTTCTCTGAGAAGAAATCCTTCTGGTACTGCTTTCCTCTGGCTTATCAAGTCACTGCAGGACTAGGTGCATCCTTTCCCACTTAGACCAGACAAGATTTAAAAGTTTGTATAAACATTTTATTTTATTTTTATTTTAAACAGTTTGCTCTGTCTTCATGAACACCAGAAGAGAGAGTCGGATCCCATTAGAGATGGTTGTGAGCCACCATGTGGTTGCTGGGGATTGAACTCAGGACCTCTGGAAAAGCAGTCAGTGCTCTTAACTGCTGAGCCATCTCTCTAGCACCTGTCTTTACTTTTTTAAGAGCAGTTTTAGAGTCTCTGCGACTAGTAAAATTAAAGTTTGCTTTTGTTTTAAGACAGAGTCTTGTCATATAGCCCTGAATGCCTACAAGTTGCATGTAAACCAAGTACCACATTTATTTTTTTATTTTTTTTAATTTTTAGTTTTAGTTTTTTAGAGACAGGGTTTTTCTGTGTAGCACTGGCTGTCCTGGAACTCATTCTGTAGACCAGGCTGGCCTTGAACTCAGAAATCCACCTGCCTCTGCCTCCCGAGAGCTGGGATTAAAGGTATGCTCCACCACTACCCGGCCACATTAGTTATTAAATACAATTACTCATTATGTAAAAATCTTTATTTCAGAAAGTTCTTTTCTTTGTAAAAGAGAGCTTCTGTTGCAAGAATGGGATACCCACAAACTAGTGTCTTTCTTTGAAAAATATTTCACCCTCTTTGTAAGAAACAAGTTTCTAATTAGGGTTAGTAGAGTACTTGCCAAGCTCTGAGTTTAACTGTAGTATGTGGAGAATATATATTTATCCTGTAGTGTTAGTGGAAGGGCCAGGGGGCAATGTGGCAGAGCCAAGCTGCTCCTTCTCTGCGCACATGTACACACACACACACATACACACACACACACACACACACACACACACACACACACACACACACACACACACACACACGACCTCCCAAGAGCATCTGCTAGAGTCCTGGACTAGCCTCTGGCACAGGTGAACTGTTGGGCGCAGAAGGAGCTTGGTGTTCCCTGAACTGGCCACAAGAGAATGGATGACCCAGTTATTGCTCTCTGGTTGTTTTGGAACTCACAATCGAGACCAGATTGGTCTTGAACTCACCGAAATCCATTTGCCTTTGACCTCCTGAGGAGTGCTTGGGTTGAAGACATAAAATAGCATTATTGATAACTCAAAAACACTACAAACACAGAGGCAGGTGGGAGAGAATACTGTGATGCATAGCATCTTAGGTAGGATTTTGAGCTGAGCAAAGAAGCAGTGTTAAAGAAGTGTGGTCCTTCTGGGCTTTGGCCTTCTCTCAGACAGAACATAAACCGGATGTCCAATGCTCTTATAGGTTTATTGTTTATATTGTGTGTGTGAGTGTTTGGCCTGCATGTATATATGTATCCTGGAACTGCATGGAGGTCAACTGGAGTTACAGATAGTCGTAACTGTATCTGGATAGGTGTATCCAGACACCATGTGGATGATGGGAGTTAAACTTAAGTTCTCTGTAAGAGGAGGGAGTGTTCATAACCATTGGGCCATCTCTCCAGCCCCTTTAATTCTCTGAATATGAGGTCAAATAATGTCTGGCATTAGCTTTTGGAATTGCGATGTTTTACATCATTCCTGGTGCGTGCCATACTAAAGGATTAATTCCTAAGTCCCTTTTCCCCGGTCAGGACGTACTTTCAACAGGGACCATGCTAAAAAGAAGCATGTAAAATGTTTCTTGTGTGTGTATGAAAACAACATAGACTAATTCCTCTCTGACATTCAGTCTTATTTATAGACTCTTGTGACTCAACTGATAACAAAACCAGCCAGCAATGGGGCCTCTTGGACTGACTCACTGTGTCCCTTGTCACTCTCTCAGTTGAAGTCTCTGGCATTCAGAGACACAGGAAATGTTCTTGGTCAAACTGCCTGACTGCCTTTCTTCAGAATCAGCTGGCACTGTCTGGTCTAAAGGCCAAGTAGGTTTCAGCTGCGGATACCCTAGGATTCTCAATAGATTCTTCTATTGGTAAAGAGACCCATCGCATTGCCGGGCATCAGGTTCTAGACCTGTACATGGGAGGTGGGGTCAAGAGGATCAGGAATTCAAAGCCAGCTTTAGCTACAGAGTGAGTTCAAGACCAGATTGGGCTGCAATGAAACCCTGCCTCAAAAAACCAAGAACTAGGGCAAGATGGCTGAGAGGGTAAAGGTACTTGACAGTGACCGTGATGGGCAACACGAGTTCAATTCCCAGGATCAACGCTGTGAAAGGAGAGAACAAACCCTGAAAGGTGTTCTCCGATCTATAGGCACGCTATGGTACATAGAGGTATATGCACCCACACACATACTAAATAGATAGTTAGATAAATGTAAATGTTTGTTTGTTTGTTTGTTTGTTTGTTTCGAGACAGGGTTTCTCTGTGTACCCCTGGCAGTCCTGGAACTCACTCTGTAGACCAGGCTGGCCTCAAACTCAGAAATCTGCCTGCCTCTGCCTCCCAAGTGCTGGGGTTAAAGATATGCGCCACCTCTGCTTGGCTTTTATGATTTTTTTTTTTAATTTAAAGTTTTTCTCTTAAATCATGTGGATATGTCTATGTGAGTCTCTGTGTGAGTACATGTCCACGAGTGTGGGTGCCCATGGAAGCCAGACCCATCAGATTCCCCGGAGTTGGTGTTGTAGGTAGTTATGAGTTACTTGGTGCTGGGATCCAAACTTGGGTCTTCTGAAATAACAGTACACAGGCTGAACTTCTTTTTCTTTTCTTTTTTTTTTTTTTTCCCCGAGACAGGGTTTCTCTGTGTAGCCCTGGCTGTCCTGGAATTCACTCTGTAGACCAGGCTGGCCTTGAACTCAGAAATCCTCTTGCCTCTGCCTCCCAAGTGCTGGGATTAAAGGCGTGTGCCACCACCGCCCGGCTTCTTCTTTTTTTTAAAAAAAGATTTATTTATTTATTACATGTAAGTACACTGTAGCTGTCCTCAGACACACCAGAAGAGGGCACCAGATCTCATTACGGGTAGTTGTGAGTCACCATGTGGTTGCTGGGATTTGAACTCAGGACCTTCAGAAGAACAGTCAGTGCTCTTAACCGTTGAGCCATCTCACCAGCCCTCCCAGTCTGAACTTATAAGCCATCTCCAGTTCCATATTTTGTTTTTTATTTTATTTTATTTTATTTATTATTTAGGGACAGTATCTCACTCTGTCCCTTTAACTGACCTTGAACTCACATCCGACTGCCTCTGGCTCCCAAACTGCTGAGATTAAAGGTGTGCACCACCACCCCCAGCTTCATATTTTTATTTTTAGCAAGGACTTATCTGATGGAGGATAATATCAGCAGTTTGGAGTTTTCCCCTTGCATTTGTGCATTATTTAAAACTAGTTTTCCTCAATGAAAATTTAATTATCTAGATGGCAGGGGGAAGTCTCTTTTGTAATGTCTATTATGGTTTCTAGAACACCTAGAGACACATGGCCTAGTGACATCAATCAGGCTGCAAATGGATGGAATGCTTACTATATGGACTAAAAGAGAAGTCCAGAATTCGTAGATCTAGATTTGAGTCTGGTTTCTGCTGAATGAGAGCCTGGCAGGGCTGTCCAGGTGGATCCATGAGTGTCAGCAGCCATGGTGTCAACCTGATGGCTTGAGCGCTCGCTCACACATAAAGGTGCAAGGAGAGAATTGAGTCCACCAAGCTGCCCTCTGACCTCCTCAGGAGCACCCTCATGTACCCCTCTCATCCTCTGACATCACACATTTACACACAGTCATAAATATGTAAGCAAATAAATAAATAGGATTATTTGTATTAAAATGTCTTCTTAAATTTTATTTACTTATTTGCATGTATGCAGGCATTTACCATGCCGTAGCATTTGCATGTAGGTCAGAGGTCAACCAGCAGAAACCAGCTCCTTCCTTCCAACATGTGGGTTTTAGGGATTGAACTTAGGTCACTCCAAGACCAACTCCTTTCACCACAAAAGGGGGAGCAAACCATTTTACCTATCTGAGACCTTCTGTCCATATTTCTAAACATGGGATAAAAACTTATCTTAAGACGGCTATGGATTTTGCTGACCACTTAGCATGTGCAGGCTACTGTTCTAGTTTTCAAAATAAATAAAATTAAAAATTCATTTATTTTGAAACAGGATTTCATTATGTCGTCTGGGCTGGAATTCCCTCTGTAGACAAGGCTGACCTTGAACTAACAAAGATCCAACTGGCTTTGCCTGTTCTATGATGAAAAGCTTGCGTCACTACACCTAGCTGCTAGCTACTGTTTTATGTGTATCAGCTCATCTATCAGATTCGCTCAAAGATGCAAATATTCCTGTGAGCTTCATTCAGAGATTGAGACATTGAGGGTCAGGCGTGTTCAAAGATGTAAAGTAACTCAACAAGGATAGGGAAGCAGGGTTGATTTTAAAAAAAGATTTATTTTTACTCTCATATGTACATTGCATGTATGCATGCATGCATGTATGTATATATGTATGTATGTATGTATGTATGTATGTATATATATATACCATGTGTGGAATGCTTGTGGAGGCCAGAAGAGGGTGCAGGATCCCCTGGAACTAGAGTTAGAGATAGCTGTAAGCTGTCTTGTGGGTTTGGGAACCAAACCTGGGTCCTTTGCAAGACTAGCCAATGCTTTTGCGTCATCTATCCAGCCACGAAGGTAAGGTTTTAAACCTAAGTAGTCTAGTACCAGAAACCAAGATTTTAAACAATATCTTTGTGGCTTACAAGCTCATGGTGCATGCTGAACAAGTGCATCAACCTTTGTGGAAATACTTGTGTAAGTTGTAAGCTACAATGTGCTTCTGTTAGGTAGAATGTGCAGCCTTATCGATTCTGGTGTGATACAAAATCCTTTTATGCTTCTGTCCTTAAAGTGGTTTAACTTTCAAAGTGCCCTCATTTGTTTCCCTTTGGATAAAATTTTCTTTAAATCCATTTTGGAACAAGGGAAAGCATAAATAAATATGGCAAAGCTGAATTATAGGCCCAGAGGTGTTAAACACCTCGGCTGGACTACAGAGTGAACTAAGCCAAGCAAAACTAGAATGCTAGCCGGGCGTGGTAGCGCACGCCTTTAATCCCAGCACTTGGGAGGCAGAGGCAGGTGGATTTCTGAGTTCGAGGCCAGCCTGGTCTACAGAGTGAGCTCCAGGACAGCCAGGGCTATACAGAGAAACCCTGTCTCGGAAAAAAAAAAAAAAAAAAAAAAAAAAAAAAAAAAAAAAAAAAAAAAAAAACTAGAATGCTGACCGTCTGTCTCTTTAGTTTTATTTTTAGCTTGTTGTTATTATTTATGAGACTGGAGGGGCTGGTGAGATGGCTCAACAGGTAAGAGCACTGAGTGCTCTTCCAAAGGTCAAGAGTTCAAATCCCAGCAACCATATTGTGGCTCACAATCACCCTTAATGAAATCTGATACCCTCTTCTGGTGTGTCTGAAGACAGCTACAGTGTACTCATTTATAATAATAAATTAATTTAAAAAAATTAAAAAAGAAAAAAAAAGAGACTGGAGCATGTAAAATAAAAATGGCATTCTTCTCTCTCAGCTGTTGCTTCTTCCTAAAGTTTGTTTCCTCTTGAAGACTGTCATTAAAAAAAAACAAAAACAAAAAACAAAAAACCCCAAACAAACAAAAAAGAAGTCAGTCAGGCAGTGGTGGCGCATGCCTTTAATCCCAGCACTTGGGAAGCAGAGGCAGGCAGATTTCTGAGTTCGAGGCCAGCCTGGTCTACAGAATTAGTTCCAGGACAGCCAGGGCTATACAGAAAAACTCAAAAAACCAAACCAAACCAAACCAAACCAAACCAACCAACCAACTAACCAACCAACCAAACCAAACCAAACTAAACAAAACCAAAAAAGAAAACAATGAACTATAGAAATGATCCATGGCTCCAGCTGCATACATCTGGCAGAGGATGGCCTAGTCGGTCATCAATGGGAGGAGAGCCTTGGTCCTGTGAAGGTTCTATGCCCCAGTGTAGGGGAATGCCAGGGCTAGGAATCGGGAGAGGGTGGGGTGGTGAGTAGGGGGAGGGGAGAGGGGATAGGGAGTTTTTCGGAAGGGGAAACCAGGAAAGGGGAGAACATTTGAAATGTAAATAAAGAAAATATCTAGTAAGGAAGAAAAAAAGAAGAAAAAAGAAAAAAAAAAAGAAAAAGTCGGCTTTTGCAAGCTAGAGTTTAGTGAGACTTTGCCTATCACAGCAACATTTATTTCAAATAATATCACCTATACAGAAAATTCTGTCTTTGTCAGCATATAGCCTGTGGTGGATTGAATGAGAACTGCCCCCATAGGCTTGTATACTTAAATGTTTGGTTCCCAGTTGGTGGACTGTTCTGGGAAGGATTAGGAGTTAGGGCATTGCTGGATGTGGGGCTGTGTCACTGGAGGTGGGTTCTGAGGTTTCAAAAGCCCATACCAGGCCCAGGCCAAATCTCTCTTTGCCACTTGCCTGTGGATCAGGACATAGGTTCTTACCAACTGTTCCAGTGCCATGTCTGCCTGCCTGTCACCACTCTTCCTCTTATGATGATTGTGGACTAACCCTCTGAAATTGAAAGCAAGCTTCCCATTAAATGTTTTCATTTATAAAAAAGAAAAATAAAAAAAATGAAAGCCAGGAGCTAGGGGCATAGTTCAGTGTGAGCTTTCCAAGCATGTAATTATTTTCATGATTTTATTTCTTTTATTTCTTTTCATGTATGTATATAATTTTAGGAAGCTCATCCAAAAGACTTAAAGTGTTCACTTATGTGCGTGCATGTGTGTCTGTTGTCCCTGGAGGCCAGGAGGAAGTGCCAGACACTGAGGAGCTGGAGTTGTAGGCAGCTGGAGTGGCCTGACACAAGAGCCGGGTTATGAGCTTGGGTCTTCCTCAAGAACAGCAAGAGCTTTTAACTATCAAAACATTAGCCGGGCTGTGGTGGTGCATGCCTTTAATCCCAGCATTGGGGAAGCAGCGGCAGGCGGATTTCTGAGTTCAAGGCCAACCTAGTCTAAAGAGTGAGTTCCAAGGCTACACAGAGAAACCCTGTCTCGAAAAAAAAAAAAAAATCCCCA
>NW_022196905.1:247897334-247899694 GCF_008632895.1 Mastomys coucha
CCCCCCCCCAAAAAAAACTATCAAAACATCTCCCCAGCATCTCACATTTAACTTTTATAATACTGTTTGAATATCTGTCATATTAGGGTAGTAAGATTATATCTACAGGTTTTTTTTTATGCTTTTAGAGCACACAGGTGCCCCTACAGTTTTGTTTTAATCTTTTTTGTTGTTTTGTTTTTTGTTTTTTTTCTTTGGTTTTTCCAAGACAGGGTTTTTCTGTGTAGCCCTGGCTGTCCTGGAACTCACTCTGTAGACCAGGCTGGCCTCGATCTCAGAAATCCACCTGCCTCTGCTTCCCAAGTGCTGGGATTATAGGTGACCGTCCGGCTGTTTTAATCTTTTTGAGATAGAGTCACATGTAGTTGAAGTTAGTCTCAAACTTGTTATGTAGCCAAAGATGACCTTGTACTCTGATTCTGTCTCTACCTCCTAAGTGCTGGGATTCTGTTGTATGCCACCACAGCAGGCTAAACTTAAATAAAGGAAAATGTAAGTGAAGAAAGTAACAACAACAACAAGAACAACAGAGAAGGGGTTTAAGTTGCTCTTTTCCTTTGAGTGTTCAGCTTTTCTTGGAGGGAAGGGAGGTTGTGAGATCAGTCACTATGCAGCCAAGGCTACCCTCCAACTCAGAATCTCTCTGCACCAGCCTCTTAGAAACCGAGCTTACAGGTGCTGCCACCACAGGTGCCTCCAAGTCCTCTTTAAGAAGACATTTTTATTTTTTTATTTTTTTGCCATTAATCCCAGAACTTAGGAGTTAGAGGAAGAGGCAGAGGCATGGCAGATCTCTGTGAATTTGAGGCCAATCTGGTCTACAGAGTTCCTGGACCTCCAGGGAAAGACAGAGAAACCCTGTCTCAAAAAGAAGGAGGAGGAGGAGAAGGAGAAAAAAAAGAAAGAAAGAAAGAAAAATAAAAGACTTCTTTTGTTGTTTGCTATGGTAAGCACTTAATTTTGGCTCATAAAAACTATTTTAATGTTCCATGTGGAAAACTTGGCTACCTTTGCCTTGCATCTCTGCTTGAAGATTTCCTTTATGGAAATTTCACAGTGAATTTGGCATGTTTCATGCATAAGCCTGGCTCAACGTAATCTGTACTGTGCTAGCATTATGATATTCTTCTAGTCTTAAGCTGTAGATTGGGCTGTCCTGTACAGATGCACTGAAGAGAGGTAGGAGAGTCTGAATTCCATAAGCATTCTGTCCTATAAACCAGTAGGTCTGGGTTGGAATATGTATATGGGGTGTGGTGGGTTTTCTGTGTAAGATGACATCTTAAGACAGACCCCAGTGTGGGAGACAGTGTTAGTTTCTCTCAAGGTTTTTTTTTTGTGTTTGTTTGTTTGTTTCTCTGTATAGCTCTGCTGTCCTGGAACTCACTCTGTAGACCAGGCTAGCCCCGAACTCAGATATCCGCCTGCGTCTGCCTCCCATCTTTCAAGTCTTAAATCTCTTTATTTGTAAACTTTGGTAACTTACTTTGACTCAAGAGATTGCTTAGAGGGCTAGGTTGTACATACGATGGTGCCTTATGATCAATGTGACGCCAATATTTAATAAATTCGATCATGCCCTTGGCGTCCTCTCTTTCCAGCCACTTGGCATGCTCCAGAAATTCAAGGTCAAAATTGTATGGCTAGCCTTACTCAGTTCAACGTCTGTAAAATATTTTGAAATCCTTGCATGAAAAACGAATGCCTAAAAGGTGCAACTTCCTGTTTATGACACTCAAGTCTGAAACTCAGGATTTGTGCTTAGTTCCTGGTCTTTGGTATTCAGTCTAGTCTTGTGTTTTATTCACATCTGGGATGACTTTGTTGCCAATCTATCGGAAAGACTTTATTCTAGGTAGGTCACCTTTCCTTTAAATGGGCCAAGATATCAGGGATCTCTAGGTTCACATGGAAAAGACTTTTGTCACAAGTTAGTAATTATTTATCACTCCAGGAACTGTCTATCACTCCAGGACTGCTTCAGGTCATTAGTTCATTCAATCATAGATTGAAAACCTATTCTGGAAGAGTTTTAGCTGTCATTTGTCCAGATTTTTTTTTCCCCCACAGGAGGAGCCTGAATCGTAGGAGAGATTGACGCACAAGGCGATGGAGGTAGGCTTGGAATCCATTCTTAGGTTTCATCTTCTATCTGTTCTCGCAAAAAATTTTATGAAGATACCATAAAACCATAGACTCCAAAACCACTCGGAGCATGTTTCTAAAGTTGATTAGAAACCACTGGTCAACAAGGAACACTTAGGAATCCTTTCGGACTAAAGAGGGGCTACACAGTCTGTGCTTGCTTTGGCCTCTTCTCTCGGACTTCCCCAGCTACCTTGCTGAGCTCCGCCCCCTCA
>NW_022196905.1:247899704-247916343 GCF_008632895.1 Mastomys coucha
AGCTCAGACTCCTCGCAGCGGTGACTCGGCAGCCGCGTCTAGCGTCATCAGTGACAGCCCCGACCCTTGCTACGCTTTGCGTCGCTCTGCCAGGCGCAGTCGCCTCCTCCTCGGCAAATAGTCCTCAGCGGGGTCCGAGTTCTCGGGTCATCCGAGGTGGGAAACCGCACAGGTTGCAGTTGGAGGGACGCGGAGTGGACGAGGAGAGGGAGCCGAGGGGCGGCGTCTTCTCGAGAAGCGCGAGAAGTGAGTTAGAAACTCCCTCTTCGCCTGAGATCCCTCCGCCTGCAGTAGCGGTGGTGAGGCCGAGGGAGCCGCCATTTTGGATGTTCGGTTCCTGCTGCCACTGCTGCCGCCGCCCCCGAAGCTGCTGGTTTCCTTCGAGGTTTCGGGCCGGTGAGTGTCACTCGCGGCACCGAGAGCTGCTTGTGTCTTTGGCTTCGCCGCAGCAGCGAGCGTTTGGCTGGAAACCTCCTGTCAGTCCCAGGGGTCCGGTCTTAGCCTGTGGGGGGCGAGGAGGACCCAGGTTGGGTCAGAAGGGACCAGGGAGCCCCAGGCTTGCTCGGACTTCCTGAGGGCCGACCCTTGGAAGCTTCGGAGCCGGAGCTTCGGTGCGCGGTCGCTTTCCCTACCTTGGTGTTGTCCGGCCGGTGCAGGCCTCCTTGAACCCATTGACTTGATCAGGCTGCGATCCTCCTTTGAAAGCTGGTTCAGGGAGCCTAGGATTTAGCGGGGCGGGCCCCACCCCCGCGTGTCCTCTCTGAGCCACGTATCAGCGTTCTTGTGTTGGGGACTCGGGTCAGATCTGAGAACTCTGAGCATTTCCCACGCAGGGGTAATGCTGCCTGTCCCTGCAGTGCCGTCCACTCAGCCGGACATCAGCCTCGCCTCCCTCTAACCTTCCAACTAACTTCTGGTCCAGAAATTTTCGCTTTTTTTTCCTTCTCTTCCTCCTTTTAAAGAACTCACCTGAGACCTCACTGTTCACTCTTCTCTCCAACTCTCGGTTCTGCGGACGTCAGTTTCTAGTAATTCTCAGGATCTTCTTCCTCATTGCCTGGAACTGTCGGTTATGCTTCCCAGTTAGGGCTTGGTGTCCGAGGGCCGTCGAACCACCTAGGGTGTATTTCAGCAGTAAATGGGTTTAAAGCAGGCCAAGCGGCTTTGGGTGCGAAGGAGCTGTCAGTATACTTTCTGGATTTCCTTTCTGTTCTGAAAGCTAAGCATTGGGGCACTTACTGATACTTTTTTCTTTTGGTGTTATATGTGCTTGAGCACGGGAAGCTACCCTTGGAGAATAATAATCTGACGTAGGTAGAAAGGAAAATAACTTTTTTGGTTCCTATAGGGATTAGTTAACAGAAGAGCGAGCTGAATGGTCTCTTAGTGACCGCACCCCTCAGGTGTTTGTATAGTAATGATCTTTGCTGACTTCGTATGTTGACTTTTCTCAGAGTAGTTAGGTTTTAAGCATCCATTTCCACCATTGCCTGTAGTATTTGCCAGATTATAAACTTCTTAAGGTTTGGTTTGAAACCTGTGGATCCTCAAAGTAATGATAGCTTCATTAATTCTGTTCTTAAAGTCTGTTTGCAGTCCAGTATGCGTGAATAAACAACATTTCACAATAATTCACTGTTATTTCCTACATTTCAAGTTAGGTGAGTGAGGTTGAATCACCCCCCCACCCCCACCCCTGTTTTATCTCCGCCTAGGTTTTTACATCTGCAAAGAGAAATAACTTCTTTGAGATCACAAGTGACCGGAAACCTAAGTTTATAACTTGAACCAAGTTAAATCTCTCAATATTTGTAAACTTTATATTGATGCTATATTTAACATTTTTTGAAGATTTATTTATATTTTTATGTGTGTGAGTGTCTTGCCAGCATGCATATATGTGCATCTCGTGCATGCTCAGTTCCAGTGGAAGTCACAAGAGGGTTTTTGGATCCCCTGGAAATGGAATTCTAGGCAGTTGTGAGCTGCCATGTGGGTTTTGGGAACTGAATCCATGTCTTCTATAAGAGCAGTAAGCGCTTTTAACTGTTGAGCCATCTCTCCAGTCCTGTGATGCTTTATTAAGCTTTTAAAATGTGACTACAGGTAAATTCTTTACAGGTCGTACAGTGGCACAAAGGACAGTATTTTCAGTGTAGACATGCTGTGCTCTTGTTGTTTTAAGAAGCTCCTTCAGAACTGTTAATTCTTGTTAGTTATGAGTTCTGTGAGTGTGTTGCTCTGAAGTTGTTCAGTTTTCTTTTGCTTTAAAAAGAACTCAGGCATGTGTCTTCTTGTATGTTACCGCTGACATTTTCAGTTTTTGAGTTTACTTTTTGAACAAGTATTGAAAGAACTATCGAAGTTATTTAACTCAGTTCATGTTATGGTTTAACATACTGGGATTTAAATGTCATTCATTCTTAGATGGTTTGCAGTTTACCTTGAGAAAGTACCCTTTTGCTAAACAAATTATTAGCAAAGTGCCGTTCTGTGTTCCATTGATCAGCACATATATGAATGTCTACTTTGTCTTGGCTGTTGAGAATTTCACTAGAAGTTAACATTTGTATTTAGTAAACTTCCATTTATCTCCTTCCTTCTTCTCTGCGCCCCCCCCCCCCCAAACGTGGTTTTGCTCAATTGCTCAGGCTGGCTTTAATTTGTGACCCTCCTACCTTATCTGAGTAGCTGAGATTAACAGGTCTGTGCCACCAGGACTGGCCCAGCTTTTGGTTTTTGAGACAGTCTTCTTATGTAGCTCAGGTTGGCCTGGAACTTGTATACTTAACTCATCTTCCCAGGGCTGGGGCTGCAGGCATGTGCTGCTCCAAGGGATGTAGTATGTCCAGCCCCACTCATTTTCTTTGGTAAAGGTAAATGTTTTTTTGATCCAGTCTGTTTTGCTGACAGCAACCATATATTCTAAGGGTGAATTTTAGAATGAAACTAAAGTGTAGAAATTTCCAATAATGCCTTGCTGATATTTAACCCTGGCTTATTTTTAAAAAGTCAGATAGTGGGATGTAACTCCATGGTAGAGTGCTAGCCTAGCATACTTAAAGCTATAGGTTCTATCCTACCCTACCTCCCAGGAAGTCAGAATCAAAAAAAAAAAAAAAAAATTAAAACTAGACATAATACAAAGCAGATAAAATAGTTTAAATGAATCATTAAATCCTTATGCAGGCATAATAGGTCAAATGAGTTCTTTCAAAAGTTATTTTTAATTTGAAAAGTTGAATTGGAATCTACATATCTAGACAGATTTCAAAATGTTTAATCCCTTTTTGCATTTGATAGAGACTTAAATTTTTGTGTATATAATGGGAGATAGCTGATTAAAACTTGAAAATTCTTAGATTTAGTTGACGAGAATGTAAAAATAAAACCTTTATTGAGAGAGATGAGTGGTTAAGAGCACTCACAGCTCTTCCAGAAGATCAAGGTTTGGTTTGGTTCCCAGCACCCACATGGGTGCTTACAATTGTCTGTGACTCCAGTTTCAGAAATCTGACTCTGGCTTCTAGGGTGCTCCAGGTGTGTGTTGGTCCAAACAAATCTATCTATCTATCTATCTATCTATCTATCTATCTATCTATCTATCTGTCTATCTAATCTACCTACCTATCCAACCTGATCTATCTATCTATCTATCTATCTATCTATCTATCTATCTATCTATCTCTTTATGTTAGGTGCTTGCATCTTAATTCTATTAATTTCTTTTTTTAAGGCTGGATTTCTCTTTGTAGCCCTCTTCCTGTCCTAGACACATTATATAGACCACACTGGATTGGAACTCGAGTTCTGACTGCCTAAGCCTCCTTCCTAGGATCAAAGTATGTGCAACCACACCTGTCCTGCATTTTAATCTTAATTCTGTATGACTTGTTTTCAAGTCTTGATTTTAGGCTTTTAAGAAATCTCCATACTGTAAAGCTTGTGGGTTGGGCTGGAGAGACAGCTCAGCGTTGAAGAGCACTGACTTCTCTTTCAGAGGTCCTGAGTTCAATTCCCAGCAACCACGTGGTGGCTCACAACCATATGTAATGGTTTGCACTCTTCTGGAGTGTGCCTGAAGACAGCTACAGTGTACAAATATAAATAAAAATAAATAAATCATTAAAAAAGCTGGGCAGTGGTGGCGCATGCCTTCAATCCCAGCACTTGGGAGGCAGAGGCAGGCGGATTTCTGAGTTAGAGGCTAGCCTGGTCTACAGAGTGAGTTCCAGGACAGCCAGGGCTACACAGAGAAACCTTGCCTGGAAAAAAACAAAAAACAAACAACAACAACAAAAAAACAAAACCAAAACAAAACAAACAAAAAAAACCCACCAACCAACCAAACCAAAAACTCCATTACTTTTATCTCTTACTTATCACTTTATATTTTAAAATTTTATTAACTTTGTGTATGTATTTGTGAATGCATGTATATTTATGCTGTGGAGAGTGTGGAGGTCAGAAGACAACTTAAATTTAAGCAAAAAGTGTATTTTATTTATATTGGCGTTTTGCTTGTATGATGTCTGGGCATCATGTGTATACTTGGTACCCACGAAGGCCATAAGTTGGAGTTACACAGACAGTTGTGAGTCACCATGTAAATGGTGGGAATCAAACCACAGTCTTCTGCAAGAGCAGTCAATGCTCTTAACTTCTGAGCCATCTCTCTAGCCTCCAGAGGGCAACTTTTGAGGGTTCTTGGCTTCTTCCTTGTTGAGGTAGTCTCTTCTATCTGCCTTCCATCTTGGGATTATAGATGAGCCAAATATATTTTGTGGATAGGTTCTGAAGAGTGGGCTCAACTCGTCTTGCTTGGCAAGTGCTTTTAACTGCTGAGACATCTCCCTGGTACTTTGTAAAGAAAATTTTAATAATTGATTTTTTATTTTTGTTTTTCGTTTTTTTTATGAGACAAGGTTTCTCTGTGTAGCCCTGGCTGTCCTGGAACTCACTGTGTAGACCAGGCTGGCCTCGAACTCAGAAATCCGCCTGCCTCTGCCTCCCAAGTGCTGGGATTACAGGCGTGCACCACCACCGCCTGGCAAGGTAATCTAGTTTTTTGTTTTTTGTTTTTGGATTTTCGAGACAGGGTTTCTCTGTGTAGCCTTGGCTGTCCTGGAACTCATTCTGTAGACCAGGCTGGCCTCGATAATAACTGATTTTTACTTTATGCTTATTGGTGTTTTGCCTGCATATGTGTCTGTGTGAGGGTCTCAGAAGTCCTAGAACTGGAGCTAGAGCAGTTATGAGCTGCCATGTGGATACTGGGAATTGAACCCTTGTCCTCTGGAAGAGTTGTATTGCTCTTAACTACTCACCACTTCTACAGCACCCTTTTATTTCTTTTTGAAACAAGGTGTTACTGTGAATCTCAAGGTGGCCTTAAACCCACAAACTTTCTGCGGGGCAGTGGTGGCGCACGCCTTTAATCCCAGCACTTGGGAGGCAGAGGCAGGCGGATTTCTGACCAGCTTGATCTACAGAGTGAGTTCCAGGACAGCCAGGGCTATAGCGAGAAACTCTGTCTCGAAAAATAAAAAAACAAAACAAAACCCTACGACCTTTCTGTTTCAGCCTCCCTAGATCTTTTATTACAGGCATTTGCTTTCAGGCTCTGTCTTCCTCAGTTTCTTAGGCAGGATATTTAAAGTAGCAAGCAATTTTAGAATTAAGAGACTATGTAAAGCTGGGCATGGTAGTTTTTGCCTGTAATGTAGCATACAGGAAGCAGAGGTATAAAGATCATTGCAAATTTTAGGCCAGCCTGATCTGCATAGGAAGTCCAGTGCCTGCTAGGGCAAGCTTCAAAACTGGACTCCATAAATAACCGTAACAACAGCCACAATAGAAAGAGAAAGTTATATAAATTCATATTTCTTGGCTTGTATGTTTTGAAAATCTGTTCTTAAGATTTTTCCAAAATAGGTGTGTGTGTTTATAGAAAATTTAATTTCAATGAGGGTAGAGAAGAGAAAAGTGAAAAAGGAATATAATTTCTCCTTGAAAATACCTACAAGCTGCTTTTTCGTCTCTAAAAGGATAATATAAGTATCTTGGCATGAGTTTTGGTTACTAGGAATATGAAAGTGTGAAAGGTTTAGGTTGTCAAAGCTGTTGAATCAGCATTAGCTAGCACTTTAATATCAAAGATTAGGGTGAGATGATTGGCCTGAGAAATGCTTTTTCACTAAGCTTTTGGAAGGTTAGCTTGTTAGTGCTTATTGAAACCATTGGGAATAAAATTAACAAGTTAGAAACGTCATAGAAGAGTAGGTTAGGAAGAAAAAAAAATTTTTTAAGATGAAGAAAATCTATGAGATCCTTGTACTTTCTAAATAATTAAACACATCCTAGAGGCAATAATTTTTTCTCCCATTCTGTTGCTAGCACACAATGGTCACTTTTGCTTAATAGACAGTTGCTTTGCTAACTCCAGCTTGTTTGTTGTCGTTCTTTGTGTTCTTGCTTTACTGAGCATCCCAAACTTTCTAGCCTGTCCCACACTTTGGAGTTAATATTACCGATTGCTGATCTAACAGATATGATCAAGGATCTTTGGAGCTGTGAATTAACTTTGTTTTCTTTTCTTTACAAGCTTTTGGGTTAAATTAAGATTGGCACAGAGGAAGAATAAGAGCATTCTCTCTATAAGTACCCTCATCAGACACAGGATTTTGGGAAGTAGCCTCCATCATTCCCTCCCAGCCATCTAGGCCCCAGTGGAACTGCCTAAAGGCCCCAAAGCACAAGTACAATGACATAAGCACATGTGCCACTTAGTACAAAAGTCAATGAGAAACTGTTCATTATCACAATTTTAATATGTGAGATAATTTACAAAGTAGTCAGATATGCCACTGAGGATCTAATTTGTCTATAAATTATTTCTTTAAAAATAAAGAGGAATCAAAATTTATGTCTAACCATTTAAATGTATTTGCTGAACAAAGAAAAAATATTTTAATTTCATCTAAGCTTTCAAAACCAAGTAATCTGCCTTCTCATTTCCATAATATGCCTAATCCAGACAGACACTTAACTTAATGCAAAGTTACCTTTTTTCTTAAGAGTTGGAGGTTTTCAGAAGCTTTTCTACCTCTCCTGCAAGATCTCTGCACATCTCTGAGGAGCCCATGCAGCTGGGCATGGTAGCATATGCCTTTAAACCCAGTACCTGGGCTTCACAGAGAAACCCTGTCTTGAAAACCAAAACCAACCAACCGAAGACTAGATGATCTGTACTATTTCGTTGTAAGAAGAGTCCCAGTTGTATTCTTACAGCTTAAAATTAGGGAAGTTATTTTTAAATTCTCACTATTAAGAAATTTTAGTCATGACCAAGGCTTAGTGGCATATGCCTTTAATCTCAGCATTCAGGAGGTAGAGGCATATGCATCTCTGAGTTGGAGGCCAGCCTTGTCTAAAGAAGAAGTTCCAGGACTGCCAGGACTACACAGAAAAACCAAAAGTAAAAATAAAAATAAAAATAAATTCAGTTTAAAGCTAAAGAAAAGGAAGATAAACTAGTGTTTAAATTCCTTTTTAAAAAAAGTCTTAGCCAGGCAGTGGTGGCGCACGCCTTTAATCCCAGCACTTGGGAGGCAGAGGCAGGCGGGTTTCTGAGTTGGAGGCCAGCCTGGTCTACAGAGTTCGTTCCAGGACAGCCAGGCCTACACAGAGAAACCCTGTCTCGAAAAACAAAACAACAACAACAGCAACAACAACAACAACAAAAAAACCAAAGAAAAAAGTCTTAATACAAGGTTTCTCTTTCCATGCTTTGAAATACTTGAAAATATCTTAAAAAATATGAAAATACTGATTTGAGATGATTGGAAAACTAAAAATAAGCATACTATATAGAGTTAACTGAATCTTTGTAAATGTTAAGTTTTGATATGATTATTGAGGGACAAAACTTAGTTTTAAGAAGAAAAGAAAAGAAAAGACCTTTCCTGGGAGTATATCTTTGCTGCTTAAAAATCTTATTTATTTATTTTTATTTATTTACTTATTTATTTATTTGCTCATGCATGTGGGCATAGGCAGAGCCCAGGTGCTGATTATTTCTATTTGATTATACTATTTTGTCACAAACTCTGATCTTTTTGCTGTTCCCTGGTATGTTCTCCCTCTCTCTCTCTCTCTCTCTCTCTCTCTCTCTATCTCTATCTCTATCTCTATCTCTATCTATCTGAGACAGGGTCTTACTATGTAGCGCTGGGTGTCCTGGAACTTAGTCTGTAGACCAGATTGGTCTTGAACTAACAAAGATCTACCTGCCTCTGCCTCTTGAGTGCTAGAATTAAAGGGATAGGATACTATGGCAGGTCTTCATATTATTTTTAATGTAACATTCCAGCTATACTTGTAATGCTTTTCTTCCACCTGGAACCCCCCCCCCCCCCGGAATGCAATATCGTTCCAGGTGAGGGAGCAGGACAGATTTTTTTTTAGTACATGCTAAATGGTTTTTATATTTTGAGCTTCTAGAAACCAAAATTCAAATTTGTGGCATACAATGTAATGACTGGCACTTAGTGCTTGGTCTTCAAAATGGATGCTGTAGGTGAAAATAATATAGAATTGTTCAGGTACTCTTACATATAGTAATTGGTCCAGTCTAGAGCAATTGACTGCTGTTATGCAGGTCTATTATTTGTGATACAAAGAGCTGATGCCAGCCAAAAAGTTTGTCTTCAGGTATGCAAAATAGCCTTTATCACCTGTAACACACTGGGAGAGCAGGGCATTTACAAGCATAAAGTCAGAACACTGCCCTAGAGAATCATACATAGAAAATTACATTGAAATTGACATTAAAAGTTTTTGTTTTGGCCTGGCGGTGGTGGTGCACACCTTTAATCCCAGCACTTGGGAGGCAGAGGCAGGTGGATTTCTGAATTCGAGGCCAGCCTGCTCTACAGAGTGAGTTCCAGGACAGCCAGGGCTACTCAGAGAAACCCTGGCTGGAAAAACCAAAAAAAAAAAAAAAAATTCAAAACTATTTCTAATGTGTAAACACCAGCAACAAAACAGAAAGCAAGTAATCTTATCTGTGTTTCTTTGAAATGTTTGGGTATTTAGATGTTTAAATCTAAAGTTGACATTAGCCAGGGACTCTTACTAATTTATCTATTGGAAGCTTCGGTGTCAGTCAAGAAGTCTCACGTCTCACCATCTGCCTTTCTTTTTTTTTTTTTTTTGGTTTTTCGAGACAGGGTTTCTCTGTATAGCCCTGGCTGTCCTGGAGCTCACTCTGTAGACTAGGCTGGCCTTGAACTCAGAAATCCACCTGCTTCTGTCTCCCAAGTGCTGGGATTAAAGGCATGCGCCGCCACCATGCCCGGCTCCATCCACCTTTCTTGTCAGTATTTGCTATGTAATTTGTTTTGTCAAGAAAACTCTTACCAGCAGTCTTAGCCTCTTTTCCAGATTTAGAGTCTTTTCTTTTACAGTCTTACAGAGAATGTGTTGGAAGTTCATTGATAAGTTATTGACTCCCTTTCATGTTTTGTCTGTTTTTGAGACAGTGCCTCACTTTGTAACCTTGACTGGCCTGGATCTTGCTACGTAGACTAGGTTGGTCTTGATCTTATAGAGATTTGCCTGCCTCTGCCTTCTAAGTCTCAGCTCCCTTGTGTTTTAATAAAGTACTTTTATGATTCTGAGATTTTTTTTTTTTTCATTTTTCATTTGTTTTTTGAGACAGGGTTTCACTGTAAGTCTGGTTGGCCTAGGACTTGATATGTAGACAGACTTAGCTGGCCTCAAACTTACAACATGCCGCTATATCGATTAACACGGTGTGTCGATTAAGCCTAGTTTTATTTTTCTATAAAAATATAACCTATTGTAATAAGTGAACAAAATTGAAAGGATTTTAAGGAAGCTATTGATGATCTTCCATGGTTGCTCTCCAACTGTTTTGCCTAGAGGATGGGCATCCTTCAGTGTTTCTGGGGTCTTTTTTTTAATGATTTTTTTTTTTTTGAGATAGTGTTTCTCTGTCTATCCCTGACTGTCTTGGAGTGCTGGGACTAACACTGTGCACCACCACTGCCCAGCTGTTTCTGAATTTTTACATACTATGTTGACATAAATGTGCATATGTAGTTATTTTTACTAAAGAAAGGTCAAACTATATTACTCCATAAAAAACTTCTCATAACATGTTGAAGTCAGTAGATACATTGCCATCATGATCTTTTAAATAGTTTCATTATGACTTCTAGCATAGCTTTGTGTTTTCCGAGACAGCGTTTTCTCTATGTAGTCTTTGGCTGTCCTGGAAAGCTCTGTAGACTAGGCTAACCTGAAACTCAGATGTAGGCTTGCTTCTGCCTCCTGACTTCTGGGATTAAAGGTGTGTGCCACCACCACTAGGCTAGAGCCTAGTTTATTTGACTATATTTTCCTGTTGACATTTAGGTAGTTTCCAAATTAAAAAAAAAGATTTATTATTTTTGTGTATAAATGTTTTGCTGGCCTAATATTTATATGTATACCACCTCCATGCTTGGTGCCTGGGAGGCCAGAGAGGGTGTTGGATTCTCTGAAGTGGAGTTTTGTTTTTTATTTTTTTGTTTGTTTTTCGAGACAGGGTTTCTCTGTATAGCTCTGGCTGTCCTGGAACTCACTCTGTAGATCAGACTGGCCTCTGAAGTAGAGTTTTGGATGGTTATAAGCTGCCATGTGGTTCTAGAAACCAAACCAAGAGCCCTAACCATTGGGCCATCTCCAGCTCTTAGTCCATATTTTTGTCATTATAGACAATTTGTACTTATAGGTGCTAGCATATTTGCTGATATTTTTTAATTCTATAACTAGAATCTCAAACATGGGATTTTTAGGTTTAACAGAAGTATATTTTAGATTGTATTATTAATTATGTGTCAGTGTATAGTGTTGTATATGTGCCCATGGCGGCCATAAGAGAGTGTGTTGGATCCTCTGGAGTTAGAATTACAGGTAGAACCTGGGCACTGGGAACTAAATATTGGGTCCTCTGAAAGAACAACAAGTGCTCTTATGTACTGAGCTGTTTGTAATGCCCCCAAAAGTTTTTTTTTAAATTTATTTCTATTGTCAGATTACTCTAAATAGGTTGCTATAATTTATACCTTGAGGTGGCTCAACAGGTAGAGGTGCTTGCTGTACAAGTCTGTGTTAGTAGTGAGCTTTTTGTAATGACATAGGTTTCTAAACATTAGATATATAAAACATGACAAGTGACATTAAAGTAATTGAGAAAAGAATGGTTTATTTAGTCCTAGAATAACCTGGAGTTAACAAATGGTCTGAGATTTGGGGTGTTCTGTAGGCCAGTCTAAAATCCAGGGTGTAATTTTGACTGGCTTTACGCTTTTTCAGCCAACAGTGTGTTGGGATCACAACGTATGAGCCACAGTTCCATGTCAGTGTAAGGTTCTTGTGTGACTTATTTAGAGAGCCAGCTGGTCAGGACTAAAGAAATCATTTTCCTCAATTATGTTGTCACTTAGGTTTTACATTTCTGTTCTGTTGTTTCATTTCTTTTCCTAGTATCTTTGCTTTGTTCCCTATTTTTAATTAGTGTGTGTGTGTGTGTGTGTGTGTGTGTGTGTGTGTGTATCAGAGGACAAGTTGCAGGAGTCATTTTTTCTTTTGTGAGTCCTAGGAATTGACCTTAGGTCATAATACTGGGCAGCAAGTGATTCTGTCTGCTGAGCCATCTTATTGACCATGCTTTGCTGCCCTGAATTTTTTTTAAAATTTTATTTATTATTATAAATAAGTACACTGTACCAGAAGAGGGTGTTAGGTCTCATTTTGGGTGGTTGTGAGCCACCATGTGGTTGCTGGGATTTGAACTCAAGACCTTTGAAAGAGCAGTCGGTCCTCTTACCCACTGAGCCATCTTGCCAACCAAAGATTTCTTTCTTTCTTTCTTTCTTTTTCTTTCTTTCTTTCTTTCTTTCTTTCTTTCTTTCTTTCTTTCTTTCTTTCTTTCTTTCTTTCTTTCTTTCTTTTGGTTTTTCGAGACAGGGTTTCTCTGTGTAGCCCTGGCTGTCCTGAAACTCACTCTGTAGAGCAGGCTGGCCTCAAACTCAGAAATCTGCCTGTCTTTGCCTCCCAAGTGCTGGGATGAAAGGCATGCGCCACCACCACCCATCTTTTGTCTTTCTTACTGGATTTATTCTAGGTGTTTATTTCACCACTGTTGTTACTCTTTTTTTTTTTTTTGTTTTTGTTTTTGTTTTTTCGTGGCAGGATTTCTCTGTGTAGCCCTGGCTGTCCTGGAACTCTCTCTGTAGATCAGGCTGGCCTCGAACTCAGAAATCCGCCTGCCTCTGCCTCCCAGGTGCTGGGATTAAAGGCATGTGCCACCACTGCCCGGCCTTGATGAAATTTATTGTTCCTTTTGTTAATATTAGGATGGGGAAGGTAAAATTGCTTCTTTATTAGTGTAAACTTTAATACTTACCTGATTTATGTATTGCTGTTTACTTGACCTTTGTTGATGTTCATGCATCTTAGTACTACTCAGTGGTTTGGTAATATGCTTGCATTTTCACATCGTTTTTTTTTTTTTTTTTTTAATTTCAGTGTCCTTGAATTTTGGTATGAATAAGTTAATCATAAGAAAGGATTGCTGTTGCAGTTAAGGGAGAATTGAACTTAAGGCCTCTTAGAGGAATGCCAGTTGGCTGCCCTTACAAGGCTGTGGTGCTATTTCTGTGTGGTTACATATTCTACCACATACTTTTTTGTTTTGAAGAGCCAGAAATTTCATTTTAGTAGTTTACCTAGGGATGACTCAGGTCACACTGACCAGGTGGAGAGTCAGAATTGTTGAAGTGTAGTTCACAGGAGCTGTGTTCTTCATTGGAACTCCATGTCTGGTTCCCACAGTGTGCTCTGCCTTGTATGGAGGTTACTTTGGGAGTTGAATAACTTGGGGCTGATCAATATTAGGAAGTTGTATTTTGAGCTGGAAATGAGCATATAAAATTAGTCTTTAATGTTGTTGCATTGAATCATGTGAAACCCGATATATTAACTAACCTGTTCTTCAAATATATTTAAGCTCTTAGCAAAACAATAATGTTCATTTATATTTGTATAGGTGTTTTTGCATGTATGTTATATGACATTTACATGCCTGGTGTATGCAGAAGCAAGAAGACGGAACCAGATCCCTTGGAACTGGAGTTACTGATGTTTATAAACTGCCATGTGTGGTGCTGTGAATCCATTACATGTTCTTTTGTTCATTCATTTATTCGTTCATTCATTCATTCATTCATTCATTCGTGTGTGTGTGTGTGTGTGTGTGTGTGTGTGTGTGTGTGTGTGTGTGTTTGTGTGTGTGGTGGAGTGGTGTACATGAGGAGGTCAGAGGAACTTTGGGGAATTGGTTCTCTCCTTCCACATTGTGAGTCCCAGGAATCAAACTCAGGTCTCAGTCGGATTCACAGCCCCTATACAGCAGTAAGCACCTTTTATTTGTTGAACTATCTTGTTGACCAAGTTATGTTCTGATACTAACCTTCCTTAACGCCGTAGACCTTACTTTTACAAACACATTTCTTCATATTGAGGAAGTAAGTATCTTCCTTCCCATGTTCTCACCTCATTCTCCATTGCCTGAGAAAAGCACTAAGACACTGGGAGATATTAGAAAGGAAAATCCCACCGGGCGGTGGTGGCACACGCCTTTTAATCCCAGCACTTGGGAGGCAGAGGCAGAAGGATTTCTGAGTTTGAGGCCAGCCTGGTCTACACAGTGAGTTCCAGGACAGCCAGGGCTACACACAGAGAAGCCCTGTCTCAGAAAACCAAAAAAAAAAAAAAGGAAAATCCTGAATTTTTTTTTTTTAAGCCAGTGGCTCATATAGACCAGGCATGCTTTTGCACTTTTTTTTATTAAGTTTTATTTTATTTGCCTGGATGTATGCATGTCTGTGTACCATGTGTGTGTCTGGTGCCCAAGGAGGCCAAAAGAGGACAATTGGACAGATTGCAGTGATAGATAATTATGAGTTGCAATGTCAATATGAATTGAACGTCAGCCCTTGGAAAGCATTCATTGCTTTTAACCACTGAATCATTTCTCTGTCCTTTGACTTTGAATTTCTAAGCTTCTAATCCTCTGTTTGGGACATGTATTTACCCCATCCCTGATTTTTATGGTGATGGGGATTGAACTTGGGACTTTGTTAATGTTAGGCAAGTGCTCTACCAACTGAGTTCAATCTCCTCTCTGCCTTCCTCCCTTACTTTATTTATTTATTTATTTTTAGACAGGGTTTCTCTGTGTAGTCCTGGCTTGTTGGTTTTTCCAGACAGGGTTTCTCTGTGTAGCCCTGGCTGGCCTCAAACTCAGAAATCCGCCTGCCTCTGCCTCCCAAGAGCTGAGATTAAAGGCGTGTGCCACCACTGCCCGGCCGATTCTCATTCTTAAGTTTCCCCATTCTTGCTTCTTTTCTTTTAAAAATTAATTAAATTTGTTTTTTTGTATGGATGTACACAGGATTTATAGACCACTCTCATTACCTTCTCCCAGCCTCACTTGTTTAGTGCCCTGCTGCAGTCAGAGTGCAACTTGCAAATGCACTAGCTTAGTTATATATATGAAACAAAAATCTGGCATCATTAAACATAAAAGTATGGACCGATTATGAGAGGGAAATTATGGGGTGGTGGTTTGTTTAGTTAATTTAGGCTCTTAACACACAGTCCATGCCTGGATATTATGTAGCAATCAGTAGCAAAGGAAGCTGCAGTCTCATTCCTTAGACAAGCCCCCCCCCTTTTTTTTTAGCAAGAAAAACCTATTCAAGAAAAATCCTCCTTGTTGGTTAGAAAAGCGAGTGGTTTTAATGTTGAAAAGTTGGCTTTTAATTTAGATTTTTTTAAAAGAAGATTTAAGAGTTCAAATGTCTTTAGGTTGAGAAGACAAATGACCTTGTAGCCTTAGGAGCTTTATCAGCCTTTTGGTTTGTGTTCTTGGCTTTTGGCTGTCAGTAGCTCAGAGCTCTCAGCAGGTAGTGAGTTCTGTTGTGGGAAGAAAGTTATCTAGGCCAGGAACTGGGCTGAGTCCTGGCTGCCCTTTTTGAAGCAGAGCAGCCCGCATACCTTCACTTCACGTGCTTTGGAAGAACAAATACATATTCTTTAGATAAGACTACTTTGGTATTCCAGATTCAATAAAAACAGTATTTATTGTGCTTATACTCAGAGGTGAGGAAGAGATAAGGGGGACTATACAAGGATGACCTTGGGGATATTGTCCTGGCGTGAGTGAGGAAGTGAGCACTTCAGGGGACACAAGTGGTCATCCTGGCTTGAGAATGCTCTTACTCCTTATGGGGCTCTTTATTCCTTGTGGAAAGTGACTGTTTTCTTCATTTGGGTCATAACTTTTAGAATCAAAACAGTCAGTTGTTCAGCTTTTTTCCCTCTGAGTGTTTATCTGTAATTTAATATGTTGGGTTTTTTTTTGAGATTTATTTATTTTTATTTTATGTGTATGGATTTTTTTGTTTGTTTGTTTGTTTGGATGTTTTGTATGCATGCATGTCTGTACCACTTGTGTGCAGAAGAGGGCATTGGATCCCCTGGAATTGGAGTTACAGTTGTGAGCTGCTGTGTGGGTACTGGGAATTGAGCTTGGTACTCTGGAAGAGCAGGCAGTGCTGTGGTCATAATTCTAATTACACTTTGAATATCGAAAATAACCTCATTTAGCTTAAGCCCCCAAACCCAATTTCACTTAACTTTTGGACAGAACATTTTCTAAATGGCCGGACATGGCTTTGTATACTTGTAATCCCAGCACATGAGCAGGAGGAATTTTAGTCCTAGTTTGGGTTGCAGAGTTTTCTAAAATAAATTTTACAGGTTGAAGATGTATTGCTTGCCTAGCATGCATGGGTCCTTAGGTTTGATTTCCCAACACTGAACAAACCAGGTGGGGTTGAACATAGCTTCAGGAGTTTAACAAACTGAAGAAAGACTTAGGACCTTAGAACGCCATTGGATGCTTTTTGCTAGCATACTAACTAGATAGCCTCAATTCCTTCCCTTCCATGTGCGAATGAGTGTGTGAGTGAACCTTCAGATCTTACTGTTCTCCTCCTAGTCTTTTGGGACATGGTCTCTCAATGACCCTGGAATTCAATCACTGTCTTTTTGCATAGGCTTGTGGCCAGGAAAACCCAGTTTTTCCTGTCTTTGCTTCTTTTCCCTCCCCAATCCTCAATGCTGGCGGTACAGTCATGAGTGTGCTATGTCTGGGGCTTGTTGGTGCTGAGATCTGAAGTCTGGTCCTCATGTTTGTACAACAAGTGTACATTTATTTATTCGTTCTTTCATTCATTCATTCGTGTGTGTGTGTGTGTGTGTGTGTGTGTGTGTGTGTGTGTGTGTGTGTGTGGTGGAGTGGTGTACATGAGGAGGTCAGAGGAACTTTGGGGGAATTGGTTCTCTCCTTCCACATTGTGAGTCCCAGGAATCAAATTCAGGTCTCAGTAGGATTCACAGCACCTATACAGCAGTAAGCAACATAAAAATCAGGCATGGGGTAAATACATGTCCCAAACAGAGGATTAGAAGCTTAGAAATTCAAAGTCAAAGGACAGAGAAA
>NW_022196905.1:247916786-247918456 GCF_008632895.1 Mastomys coucha
AAAAAAAAAAAAAAAAACCAAACCAAAACAAAACAAAAACCAGGGCAGAATATGGAGGAGGTGCTGATGCAGAGGTCATGGAATGGTGCTGCTATACTGCTGCCAGTCTACCTGTCTCTCCTTTTTTTCTTTCTTTTCCTGTTTTTGTTTTTTCTTTCTTTTGAGACACGGTTTCTCTGTATAGCCCTGGCTGTTCTAGAACTTGATTTATAGACCAGGCTGGTCTTAAACCCAGTTATCCACTTGCCTCTCAGCTTCTTAAGTGCTGGGATTAAAGTTCAGCGCCACCACTGCCAGGCCTTAGTCCTCTTTTCTATAGAACCCAGGAGCACCTGCCCAGGGGTGGCAACACCCACAATGAGCTGGGCCCTCTCCCATCAATCACAAATTAAGAAAATGCCTTACTAATTAAGAAAATGCCTTACAGCTGGATCTTACAGAGACAGCTCAGCTGAAGTTCCTTCCTTTTAGATAACTCTAGTTTGTATGTCAGGTTGACATAAGGCTAGCTAGCACATCTGGTAAACCATCTCCCCAGCATTTTTTGTTGTTGTTCTTTTGGTATTATTGGTTGAAGCCAGGGTCTTGTGGATAGTTGGCATCTGCTGTATTATCAAGCTACAACCCTGTCCCTTTGTGGTCTTTTAGTACATTGAAAAATAAAGCTTAGTGTAGTATAGTGCATATTCCAGCTTGTGTGTGTGTGTAGGGATAGACAGGCAGACATATTAGGAGTTGAAGGTCAGCAATTATAGAGCCAGTTGAAATCAGACATGGCCAACCAGATACAACCGGATAGTTTATACTTTCCAGATAATGTGATAACAGTGGTTACTACATGGATTAGATATATTTAAATTTAGAATTTATTTCAGGACTGGAGATTAATCCCAGGGCCTTTCTAATGCTATGCAAGACTCTGCCAACCCAGCCTCTGAGTTTAGTTTTAAGTATGAAATGTTTCAGACATAAACATGGTGAGCAATAATAAATATTTATTTATCCAGTATCCATCTAAGAAAGAAAATGTTACCCAAGATCCTGTATCTCATGCTGCCCCTGCTGTTATTCTCTCACATGGCACGGGTTGGGGTTGATCTTTATCTTTCCATGAATATGGTCACACCCTTCTGCACTGTTCTATTTTTTAAAGAAAATGATCTTTTAAAAAATGCTCAAAAAACAGGATCTTTCCATATAACACAGCTCAGACTGGCTTTAAACTTTATTGGTCCTTTTGTTCCAGACTTGTAAGTGCTGGGATTACAGGAGTGAGCAATCCTGGCAGGCTAGAATATGTTCTTTTGTGTTTATTTTATATGTGTTATATTGAAGTCTTGCAATAACCCTTTGAGATAGGTACTTTCTCCACATTTTGCAGATGAGGAAACTGAAGATGTCAGAGTTTAAGTCATTTACTCAAGGACACACAGCTATTAAGTGGTGGAGCTAGGATTCAACCCAGGTAATGGATCCCAAGGTTATTACTTAAAGCTCTCAGTATACAATTCCTTGTCTCAAGCTTAAAATTAAAGTTAACAACAGAAAACCAAGAACACTGAAAATGTGCAGGTTTTCATAATCTTTCCAATGTTTAAAAAAATCTGACCTGAGTGAGTTCCAGGATAGCCACGGCAATCCAGAAAATCCCTGTTTCGAAAAACCAAAAA
>NW_022196905.1:247918562-247919795 GCF_008632895.1 Mastomys coucha
AGCACTGACTGCTCTTCTGAAGGTCCTGAGTTCGGATCCCAGCAACCACATGGTGGCTCACAACCACATGGTGGCTCACAACCACCTGTAATGAGAACAGACGCCCTCGCCCTCTTCTGGTGTGTCTGAAGTCAGCTGCAGTAAATTACACTGGATTGAGCAGGGCCAGAGTGAGCAGGGCCAGAGTGAGTGGGGCCGGCAGAGGTCCTGAGTTCAACAGCAGCCACACACATGATGACTCACGGCCATCTGTACAGCTACAGTGTACTCATACACATAAAAAGAAAAAAAAAAATCTGACCCAAGTAGGCATGAACTTGTTGGTAACATTTTTTTCACTTGGTATGGCTGACTGCTTTTGCTTCAAAAATACCATTGGTAATTGAGGTTCTGTGTTAGATAGACATAGTGGGCAAATCAACATGCACAGTCTGTGTCCTCCATTATCTTCACAAAATGGAAAAACTCTCAAGTCTGTAAAAGACCTTCATTTCAAAAGGAAAAAAAAAAGGCCTGAATACTAAATTATTTTGGCCACGGCAAAATTTGAATTACTTATGTATGACCGTTTTCCTCTTTTGCCATTTGTTTCTTTTTATTATATGGCTGGAATTTAAATTCTGTCCTTCTCACTAGCCTTTTGAGTTCTAGGGTTTTTTGAGACAGGGTCTGATAGCCCTGCTGGCCCCAATCTCCAGACCTCTGGCCTGCACTTCGTAAGTACTGGGATTCCAGCCTCACTTTTGAGTTCTTAAGGATAAATATATTGACCATTCTGGGCCCAAGTACCTATTGGAATATCTGCCATAAAAAAGAGTGAGCAAATATTTGTTGAATGATTGGTATTATTATAGTAAAATTTATTTAGACTTCCTCATGTGATAGGGGGAACTCACTGATTTGAACATGGAAGATGTTATGTTATGAAACTGATTTTTATTCCATGTTTTTATATCCCCCCTTTTACTTTGAACAGGATCTGAACAGTGCTGTGTTGATGCTATTTTTTTGTATTCTGTTTTCTTGAAATGCATGACATAGTCTCCTGGGCACTAAACTGTTATTCTTTTAAATTTCTTCATTAAGTACCTGATCCTGAAGTTTTCTGAGTTTAAGATGCTCAGCTTTAATCACTGCAGTTCAGTTATGTACATAATATATAGTATGTTTGTTTCTTCTTGAAGTTTAGAGCAAGCCAGTCAGCCTGCCTCTCCTCCCTTTCCCTCCCCTCCC
>NW_022196905.1:247919887-247944108 GCF_008632895.1 Mastomys coucha
TTTGTGAAGCTCTGGCTATCCTGGAACTTGCTCTATAGACCAGGCTGGCTGGCTGGCCTCAATTTAGACATCCACCTACCTCTACCTCCCAAGTGTTGGGATTAAACGTGGGTGCCACTGCCCAGATTTTGTTTTTTGAACTTGTTTTGTTTTTATTTCCAGTGTTTTATTTCTATAGACAATGTCACTCTTTTTTTAGCACTTTGGCACAATCCTTATTGTTTTCCCTTGTAGATTTATTTACATAGAGTAAGGGTAAAGGGAAGTATGAGTCCCAATTGTTTATCTTTGTTCTGTCCTACATAGAAGTTTAAAGGGGGCATAACTTAATAGGCAACTTGATTTGAATGTTTGGAGGGTACTCTCTTTTAGTCAGTCACTCAGAAACTTCTTTCTGGACAACTTGACACATCTTGTTCAGATCTATAGAGACCTATCTTTTTTTTTTTTTTAAATGTTAAAGTTCTTTTTAAAAGATTTATTTATTTATTATATGTAAATACACTGTAGCTGTCTTCAGACGCACCAGAAGAGGGCGTCAGATCTCATTACGGGTGGTTGTGAGCCACCATGTGGTTGCTGGGATTTGAACTCATGACCTTCTGAAGAGCAGCAGTGCTCTTCCCCGCTGAGCCTAAGATTTATTTTTATTTATGTGTATGAGTACACTGTAGCTTTACAGATTGCTGCTGTTGATCTCAGGACCTCTTCCAGCCCTGCTTGCTCCTGCAGCTGTCTTCAGACGCACCAGAAGAGAGCTTCTGATGTTATTACAAGTGGTTGTGAGCCACCATGTGGTTGTGAGCCACCATGTGGTTGCTGGGATCCTAACTCAGGACCTTCAGAAGAGCAGCCAGTGCTCTTACCCGCTGAGCCATCTTGCCAGCTGGCTTAGAGGATTTTATTAATTATTAAACTTTTTCTTTTTTTGTTTTGTTTTGTTTCTTGAGACAGGGTTTCTCGGTGTTGCCCTGGGTGTGTCCTGGAACTCACTCTGTAGACCAGGCTGGCCTCGAACTCAGAAATCTACCTGCTTCTGCCTTCTAAGTGCTAGGATTAAAGGCGTGCATCACCTCTGCCTGGCTTCAAACTTTTAATATTTAATTTTATATATGTATAAGTGGTTTGCTCACATGTATGTATGTGTATCATGTATGTGCCTGGTACCCATGGAGGCAAGAATTGGGCATCAGATCCCCTGGAATTGTTAGAGACAATTGATTCTGGAACTCAAACTTGGGTCCTTTGCAAGAGCAACATGTGCTCTTAATTATTGAGCCATCTTTCCAGCTCCCCAATTATTTTTTATGGAGTTCTCATTATGTTGCACAGAATAGTCTCAAACTCATGGGATCAGATGATCCTTGTGTTCAAGCCAACATAGTTGTTTGAACTATAGGTGCACACCACATGCCTGGTTCTTATGTTTCTCATTTGTTATTTATTTCTCTTTGCTGAAAAAAAATTTACTTTTGAGACAGTATTGCTATGTAGCCCATACTGGGCTTGGACTCATCATCCTCTGCTTTACTTAGCATTTCTAGTGCTAGGATTACAGGTATGTACTGGTTCTCTCTCTCTCTCTCTCTCTCTCTCTTTCTCTCTCTTTCTCTCTCTCTTTCTCCTTCCCTCCTTTCTTCCCTCCCTTCCTCTCTCTTCTTTTTCTTTCTTTAAATTCAATTTATTTCTATTCTTTTTTTTTTTTAAAGATTTATTTATTTATTATATGTGAGTACACTGTAACTGTCCTTAGACACTCCAGAAGAGGGCGTCAGGTCAGATCTCATTATGGGTGGTTGTGAGCCACCATGTGGTTGCTGGAATTTGAACTCGGGACCTCTGGAAGAGCAGTTGGTGCTCTTAACCACTGAGCCATCTTTCCAGCCCTCTATTCTTTGTTTTTAAATTATGTTTTATTATTTATTTTGTGTGAGTGTTTGTGTGTGTATGCATGCTCGCACAAGAGTTGATTCACTTTTAGACATGTTAATTAATTCCAGGGATAAACTCAAGCTGAGCCATCATCCAACCCCTCACTGCTTTAAAAATAAATAAAAATAAAAAAGAATAGACTATGTTTTTAAAAATGTTGCCCAATTTTCTATGTGTGAGGGAATGGGGTGAGGGAGTGTGGTCAGGTAGGGGTGTGTTGTGTGTGTGTGTGTGTGTTCCATCTGACTTTAACTTTTGTTGTCAATCTGAGCCTGTTAAGACATTATGTTATATAAAGATATCAACTGTATGTAGTGAGTTATAACAACTCAAGGAGAAAAAGGTCTATTTTCTGTAAGCTGTAGACAGCCTAGTATTGTGCAAACTGCAGCATCACAGAGAGTGAGTCAAATAGGTAACTAATTCTCTGTTCTTATACATGGTATATTTAGCAACCAGGACCGGAAATTTGCTCCATAAAAACCTATTGGCATTTAAAATTGTACTTTGCTCTGGCTTCTAGTTCTCTGTCTGGGTCTTGTAATTCTAGTAACTATTTCTCTCACACTTCTCTTTCACTAGCCAAGGACTTCTTTCTTCACTTTACTTCTATGGTCAGTCTCTTAGATGGGCCCACTGAAGGGATTCCCCAGCTTCCGTACTGGAGACCCACCCCAGGAAGAAGCCACATTCTTTTATCCCCTCAGTTCTCTAAGGACAGTTAAGGCAGGCCAAAAATATTAACAGGAGAGAGCAACTGAATGGGCAGCTCAAGTCAGGGACACTGGGAGCAGTACTTCACAAATGTCCCTGGTTCTCTGGCTAGAAATGCCAGAAGAGAGCTCTGATTTCTTATCTCTTCTTAAGTTAGCATCCCTGCCTGGATGCTGTCTGTGAGGGAAAGGACTAAAACTTATGCCCAGATATTAATATTAATACCTTCTGTTGTGAAAAGCTTTGGAACCAGATTCCTAGATTGTCATGAGTTATATCCTCCAATTTTAGCCCATCTCATAAACATTTTTAGTGTTACATCTTCACAGGAGGAAATGTTACATTAAAGAATGAAACTTTCCTCTAGGTGGAGTCATGCCATTGTCTTGTCCTTTAACAATTAACCCAATTAGGCAGGTCAGTAACAAAGTAGGTTTGGCTGAGTATCTTCCTTAAGCTATGCTTAAGTAGTAGGAGATAGCACTTGGGAGGCAGAGACAGGTAGATTTCTGAGTTCTAGGCCAGCCTGGTCTACGGAGTGAGTTCCAGGACAGCCAGGGCTATGGAGAAACCCTGTCTCAAAAACAAAAAAAAAAAGAAGTAGGAGATATAAGTGTCTTCACAGCAAGTTACTTGTCCTCTCCAGAATTCTTGCCCTGTGCAGTCACGCTAGAGCCATCATGAAGTTCTTTTGAGTTTGGCCCTTCACCTTTCCTTTTTGTCTTTTGGGTACTAGCCTAAGCCCAAGTGTGACTCTGCTACTTTAGGCCTTTGTATTTTTTCTCTGCAGCTCCCCTCCTTCCTGGTCATGGCACTGCTCATTTGTCATGTGACTGGCCTAACTCAAATGGCATGGTTTTGTCTTTTCTCTCTCTCCTCCAGGCTGCTGTCAAGATTTACAGTTTGCCTTCTGGAGTTTTTCTTCAAACTCTATTAATAAATTGTCCTGGAGGTTAAAGAGAATCACGCTGGTGGCATGGACTTTATTTCTGTGATTCTGTGACTGATTACCTAGCTTAAGGTCTTGATTTTTTTTTTTTTCCAAGTTAGATTACGTACATGCTTTTGGACTAGATTTAAGCTTTTCTAACAGTCTTTGTTTGCTTTGTAGAGCCATTGGGTGCTTGTGGGGAAACATCATTTTCTAGCAGAGCTTCCCAGCTGTTGGTAGGTGCTGGGGCGAACCAGGGCGTTAGTGCATGCTAGGAAATCTCTCTACCACTCAGCTCTACTCCTGTTCTTTTCAGTAGTGTTTGTATCTATCCTTGAACCTGTACTGGTCCTCCAACTTCAGCTTCCAGGCTGAGCCACCATGCTTTGCTAGGTAACTTTTCTCTTCTCCAAGAATCAAGTTAAATAAAGCTTACTTTTTTGTTGTTGTTGTTGTTGTTTTTCGAAACAGGGTTTTTTTGGATCGCCCTGGCTGTCCTGGAACTCACTCTGTAGACCAGGCTGGCCTCGAACTCAGAAATCCGCCTGCCTCTGCCTCCCAAGTGCTGGAATTAAAGGCATGCACCACCATTACCACCTGGCCCCTGAGTTTTTTAAAAACTAAATTTCTTCAAAGGCAAAATGGGGATCATGATTTCTACCTTTAATTACAATGTGACCCGAGGAAGGCTGGGATGTAATTTACTTAGTAGTAGAAAGCTTGCCTAGCTTGCATAGACCTTTGGGTTTTATTTCTACTGACACATAAACTAGGCATAGTGGTGCATACTGTTTAATTCTAACACTCCTGAGGCAGAAACAGGACTATCAGGTTTAGTAGCAATTTCAGGCCAATATGAATAACAAAACGCTGATTCAAAACCAAAGGAAGAACAGAACAAATGAGATAATAAATATAAAAATATTTTGTAGATTTAGACCCCTGACTATTTCTCATAAAATATAACAATAATACACAGGTAGTATGGGGGTGAGGTGTGCTCTTTGTGACCCCATGGCAAGCAGATTGTTGATCTGCATGAGGCAAGAGGGAATCAACACAATTCAGTAACTGGTATTGATTTCAACTTCTGTTGTCTGATGCTGGCTTAGAATTTACTATGTATCCCAGGTTGGCCTTGCGCTCATGGTAATTTACCTACTTCTGCCTCTCTAATGTTGGGATTGTAGGAATGAACCAGCATACCTGACAAACATAGATGTTCTTATGTCCTGTCTTGATTTCTTTAGTAGTTAACACTTTGTAGTCTTTGTAGAAAACTTACGCAGTTTCAGGATTTGCACATGATATCTTTGGAACTTACAAGCAAACTTTCATATCGGAACCAGATTTAGTAAGTCTTGTGTTCTTAAAAACCAGCCAGTATTTTATATGGGAAGTTATATGAGTGGTTTTGAGAGCAAAACATAATAACATTTCTATTTTATGTCTTTTCCATATCCAGAGGATGCCAGCCCCCATCAGATTGCGGGAGCTGATCCGGACCATCCGGACAGCCAGAACCCAAGCTGAGGAAAGAGAGATGATCCAGAAAGAATGTGCTGCCATCCGGTCATCATTTAGAGAAGAAGATAACACATACCGGTGTCGGAATGTGGCAAAGTTACTATATATGCACATGCTGGGCTACCCTGCTCACTTTGGACAGGTAGGCTGAGTGGAGACCACATCTGGCAAGAACACTTCTTTTTAAATGACAATGACTTGGGGAATCAAATCTTTCCTGGCAGGGAGATACTTAGATAGCCTGTAGTTCTCAGTCTGATCATTGTGACACCGAGGGTAAGACGGAGAGAGCAGCTGTGTACCTGAAAGGCATGATGCCCTCATCTGCCTTCCCTTTGTAATCATTCCTTTGTGGATCAGAGGTTTTTTTTTTTCTTTTTGTTTTTAATGGTGGTTTCTAGCTTAAATATTTACTGGGATTAACCAGAGGACTGATTGTTCTGCCAGAGGATCTGGCTGTAATGAATATTTAATTAGTACTTGCTAAATGTTTTCTTAGTTACTTTTCCTGTGCGTGATATATGGAGAACTGCCTGGACAGATGTATTTAAGTTAAAGATACTTTGTTTTGTCCTGATTTCCTCAGGCCTTAGTCACGGCCACTTTTGTGCAAATCTTTGTGCTTGCTGATTCTCTTCCTGACACAAATGCATGCTCTTTGGCATTTTCCAGTATTGAATGTGATAGTCCAGTTGTGGGTGCTCTTGATGCTTATATTGTGATAAAGGGGGCTTAGGATTTAGTCATAGAAAAGGGTATATGAGCTGTTCTATAATTTCTAATTAGCATTTTTAATCTTAAATTCTATTTAAGAGTCGGTGCTAAGTAGTCTTTTTAAGGAATGGGCTACAAAATTAAAGAATGTGCAGTACCAGGGAAGAAAAAGACTACTCACCTAGCTTTTCTCAAAGATAATTTGATACATCTGTCATGGACAGTCAGCTTATGTGTAGCTCAGAAACTTCAGTGGAAGGAAATCTGCTACCAAACAAAGAGTACAGAGGTTGAAAATTTTTTTTAAAAGATTTTATTTATGAATGAGTACACTGTAGCTGTCTTCAGATGCACCAGAAGAGGGCATCAGATCCCATTACAGAGGGTTATGAGCCGCCATGTGGTTCCTGGGATTTGAACTCAGGACCTCTGGAAGAGCAGTCAGTGCTCTTAACCACTGAGCCATCGGTCCAGTCCCAGAGCTTGAATTTTATCAGACTGGTTTCAGTTAGTGTTATGCTCATGTTGGAGGTTGTAGTCTCTTTAGAAGTACATGATTGGGCATGGGAGAGCATTAGTTCCCCTGAGGAAAACTGGGTTAGAGAAGGAAGGGCTGTCTCCTATGGATGTATTCATTCATTATCTGATTTCAATGGGAGTAGTTTTGTTTTATATTTTTTTGGTTTTTGGAGAAAGGGTTTCTCTGTATAGCTCTGGCTGTCCTGGAACTCACTCTGTAGACCAAGCTGGCCTCGAATTCAGAAATCCACCTGCCTCTGCCTCCCAAGTGCTGGAATTAAAGGCATGCGCCACCACCGCCCGGCAATGGGAGTAGTTTTTATAGCATTGTCTTTCATATCTGTTAACAGCTTTTTTAACAAATATAATCAGTGCCTCCTTTGACACAGATTTTATATTTTATTTTTACAGAATTAATGGAGACAGAACCTAAAGATGTTAGTTAGTATTTGAAGGTATAGGCTACATTAAATTTGATCCAGGTAGTTATTGTATATGCATAGCATATTAGAAAACATGGGTGTCTATAGTCTTGGCATTAGGTTTCTATAAATCCATTTATAGAAATCTGATTATGAGTTGAGCTTTAAAAAGAAAAGGTGACCTAGTTGGGAAAAGACTCAGAGCACAGTCAGGCGTAGTAGCGCACATCTTTAAGCCCAGCACACAGGAAGCAGAGGCAGGTAGATCTCAGTTGGAGGCCTGCCTGGTCTACAGAATGAGTTCCAGGATAGCCAGAGCTACATAGAGAAACCATGTCTCAACACACACGCACGCACGCACGCACGCACGCACGCACGCACGCACGCACGCACGCACGCACGCGCTCTCTCTCTCTCTCTCTCTCTCTCTCTCTCTTTCTCTCTCTCTGTCTTTCTCTCTTTCCCCCCCTTTCCCTCCCTCCCTCCTTCCCTTCCTCCCTATCCCCCCTCTCTCAGAACCCTTCCATCTGGAGATGTCCACTATTATATATTCATAAGGGAACTCTAAGGGAGACAGCTTTTGAATTTAAAATCAGAGTAGATTTAAGGTTTTGAGGAGATTTTATTTATTTATTTTTATTTATTTTTTTTCCCGAGACAGGATTTCTCTGAATAGCCCTGGCTGTCCTGGAACTCACTCTGTAGACAAGGCTGGCCTTGAACTCAGAAATCCTCCTGCTTCTGCCTCCCAAGTGCTGGGATTAAAGGTGTGTGCCACCACTGCCTGGCAAGATTTTATTTTGAAAAAGATACATGTGTATGGACATGTGTTTATACACACACATACATCTAAAGTTAAGATTCATTTCTGGAACATGATTTAATAAAATTATATGGGCTGAGGTATATTATAGTGGTAGAATTCTTACCTGATATATGTAAGGCCTGAATTTGATCCATAGTACCACATTAAAAGAGATTATTTCCAAGGTATAGGTGAGATTTTGTGGAAGTTTTGAAATGTAGTTATTTGATAAAACACTGAATTTTTAGTTGAAAAATGTAAATACTTGGAGAGATGGCTCAGCGGGTAAGAGCACTGACTGCTCTTCCGAGGGTCCTGAGTTCAAATCCCAGCAACCATATGGTGGCTCAAAACCACCCGTAATGAGATCTGACGCCCTCTTCTGGTGTGCCAGAAGTAAGCAACAGTACACTTTCGTATAAATAAATCTTTAAAAAAAAAAAGAAAGAAAAAAAAAAGAAAAATGTAAATACTCAAAAAAAAAAGCTATAGTAAAATTTTAGTAAAAAAAATAAATATTTTTCTGTTTGGGGCTTAAGTATTATAGGTCCACTACTCTTGTTTCTTTTACTTAAAAGTCCTTTCCTTGTTCATGTCAGTAATTTTCTTTAGACTATGTCCATAAAAAAGTTCATATCTTAATTCTCTCACTTCTCTGTATGAGTAGTAGCTATTCTTGTTTAATTGTGTATAACAGCTGCCCTATGATTACTTTTTATTGTCAGATGGGCTGTTTGTTATGGTAGTCAGGAGCTGTGTTGGTCACTGAGCTCCTGTAATATGGCTAGTTTAACTACTAAGGTGACTATTAAAAGGAAGGTAAAATTTTCTTGAATATTGATTCAGTTATTTGAAAACTTTTAAATGTGGCTTAAGCAATTGGAATACGTGAGTCAATTGTATATTTTATGAAATAGAAATACAATTAAAGTATTTCTACTGGAAATGTATAGAAATTGAAATGTTCTGTAAGTATAAAGTCCATTCTGTATTTAGAAGCCTCCTACACAGAAGTGTAAAATATTTAATACTTTCTATGTTTATATCTTGAAATATGATACTTTAGATAAGTTGGTTAAATAAAATATTTTATGAAAACGAATTTTACCTGTTTCTTTTTAATTTTTATTGCAGTGTCTAGTATGATGCTGTCAAGAGAAACAAAATATGAAAAGCCAGGCATGGTGGTACATGCCTATAATCCCAGCACTTGGGAGGCTGAGGCAGGAGGATTGCTGCATTTTCAAGGCTAGCTTGCACTACATAGCAAATTTGTCTGAAAAATGCCAAGAAAAATTTTTTTCTAGATGAGACACATAAATAATGTCGACATTTTAGAAGCCACTTAAATAAAAATCTCATTCAAGTGTAAAACCTTGAGGTAGGTAATTCTCTCAAAGATGAATTCTTGCTCTGTGAAGAGGGAGCCAGGGGGGAAAAAAATCAGAGTTTTAATTGATTTGTTTAAATTCATTCAGTTAGTAAATATTAGAGTAGTCTTCAGCCTTCTGTAACATAAAAGCCTATTCAGCTTTTGGGCTTAGTTAAATTCTATAAATAGCTACTTCCATTAAGTTTATGTATTTTATCCCTGCCGAACCACAGAGTAACTGAGATAGCAACAACCTCCAGCATCAGTTTAAAAGAATAAAACAATAGTTTAAAGTCAGAATTGGGAGAAGAGACTCAGAACATCAGGCCAGGATAGTTGTTGTTGAGTCAGCCAGAGTAAGAAAAGAAACACATAACTCCATGGTTGCCAGTGTCAGAGTCCAAGAGCAAACCTGCAAGGGCCAGACTGCCTGCCTGCCCAGTGTGGAGTCTCCCTTTCCTAACTGAGTGATTTGGAACAAGGCCTTTGACTTTTCTCCCTTCCTCCACTCTTCCTCTCTTCCTTTTCTCTTTTCATGTCCCCCTCTTCCTTTTTCTTTTTCTTTCCTGTCTTTGACCTTTGTGTGTCAGTGTCCTACCTGTAAAATGGAGACAATCCGGATCCCCACTTTACTCGGCTATTACGAAGACTAAGTTAATAATTGTTAGATATTTATGTTTTATACATAAAGGATTACCTATTTTATCATTTCCTCGAGGAGGGCAAACACGGCTTTTGGAAGTACTGAATTCTAAGAGACTGTCTTTTGTAGTTCTTTTATCATCAGGGTCTGTTAGAAACAGTATCCTTAACATTTTATACCAGAAACATTTCCCAAAAGATGTATAGCCTTTCACTTGTGTGGTTTAGATACAATTCAAAAATAGTTTCCTAGCACGTTTATTTATTTCTCTGTGTGTGTATCCCACTGCGAACATATGAAGGAGGTAAGATGACAGCCTGCAGGGATTGCCTCTCTCTCCTCCTTGGAGAGCTCAGGGATGGAGCTTAGGTTTGCAGGTTGGTGACAAGTGCCTCTACCCATGGAGCCATCTTGCAGACCACAAGTTGAGTATCTAAAGAATATTTTAGCCGGGTGGTGGTGACGCACGCCTTTAATCCCAGCACTTGGGAGGCAGAGGCAGGCGGATTTCTGAGTTCGAGGCCAGCCTGGTCTACAGAGTGAGTTCCAGGCCAGCCAAGACTACACAGAGAAACCTGTCTCGAAAAGAAAAAAAAAGAAAAGAAAAACCAAACCAAAAAAAGAATATTTTAGGAGTAGAAAACTGGGAACCAGGATCAAATAATTTTTTATAATGGTGTTATAGAAATTGTTTTGAAATTGTTGCCAGTATATAAAAATGAAGGAACTTCACATAGAAAAACACCGACTTCTACTATATCTTATAATATCAGAAACTTTGGCAACACTGGACACACTTTTCTAGGTGACAGTCAGAGAACTGGGCAGTGTTCTCTGTTTCTCCTTAAATTCATTCTGTCTGCTATGTCTCGTTCCCTGTGTGTGAGCCATCCTTCTGTCAGTGTGGTGTAGCTGTCCACTCCTTCATAATCAGTACTCGATATAAATTTTCATGCATTCTAAGAGACATTTATCTGCAGGTTCTTTAGAACATCTATTCCTAATTATAAACAGTATTCTTAAAGATCTGTCTGTCTTTCTGTATATGTGTACACAGACATGCTTTGTTCTTTTTTTTTGTAATTGTGTCATAAAGAATGCTTTCTTAAACAATTGTTTTTATTTGAGATTTATTTATTTTAGTATATGTGTATGGGTGTCTTGCGTGGGAGAATGCCTATGTACCATATGCATGCAGTGTCTGCAGAAGCCAGAAGAGGGTGCCAGATACATTGGAACTGGAATCATATCTGGTTGTTAGCTGCCTTGTTGGTCCCAGGCTCTCTGGAAGAGTATTCAGTACTCTTAACTGTTGAGCCATTTCTCCAGCCCCCTAGAAAAATAGTTTTTATAAATTTGCCTAGCAACATTATTGAACTTGCTCTCTCTATGTTTAGTAAAATTGTCTGAGAACAATGGGAATTCTTTTTCTTCTCTTATCATTCTTAATACTTTTTTCCATCTGTTTACTACTATGTATAGGTATTGCAGTATTAAAAAGAGACTGCTTAATCCCAGCACTTGGGATTAAACATGTAGAGGTAGGAAGATCTCTGTGAGTTGGTATACAGTGAGCACTAAGACAGCCAGGACTACATAGAGAGATCCTTGCCCACCTCCCCCAAAAGCTAATAATAAATAAATAGGAAAGAAAATAATGATAGGCATCCTTCTTAAGAAATCTTAAGCGGGGCGTTGGTGGCGCACACCTTTAATCCCAGCACTTGGGAGGCAGAGGCAGGCGGATTTCTGAGTTCGAGGCCAGCCTGGTCTACAGAGTGAGTTCCAGGATAGCCAGGGCTACACAGAAAAACCCTGTCTTGAAAAACCAAAAAAAAAAAAAAAAAAAAAAAAAAAAAAGAAAGAAAAGAAAAGAAAAAGAAAAGAAAAAAGAAATCTTAAACTATATATTATGACTAAATATGGTGACTGTCATTGTCCTCAGGTTTTTACCCCTTATTGTATAAAAGCCCCTTGATAATTGATTTCATAAAGCCTTTTTTTACTGTCATAAAACAATAATGGCTTTTTTAACCGCTGTTTTTTATTAATAATTACTTTGCTATATTCTTCTTTGTAGTTTGATTTTTTTCTTTTACATTGTTAGATTAATCTTATCGATATTTGAACATATATATTACCTTATCTCAATGTGTTTTGTTCCTGTCCCCCAAACAGGAGCTGTGCATGTCGCTCAGGTGGGAGGGTATTTGCCTAGCTACAAGAAACCTTGGGTGATGATGCATGCCTATAATTCCAATACTCTGGAGCTAGAGGCAAGAGGATCAGAAGCTCAGAGTCATGCTAGGATCTATATGTATATTTATATCTCTATATATCTATATATATATATGTTATATCTCTGTCTCTATCTCTTTCTCTATCTATATACATGCTAGACTATCTATGTTTGAGGCCAGCCTAGGATATGTGGGACTTGTCTCAAAAAAGAAAAAGTCCTAAAAAACAATGATCGGACCATTAACAGACCCAGATTGTGATCTCAAAATGTTTTTTCACTTTAAAGACCAGAGCCCATCAGAATGATGACAGATACTAAATGCAGGCTAAGAAATATAGAAAATAAGTTAGAACCATCAGTCTGTGTCACAAGCCAGAAAGACACTACAGAGGTGGTTTGCAGAAGGTTTCAGTAGTCATTGGAAGAGGCTATCATGTTCCCACCTTTGATTAATGGGTATTGAGGCTAACAGTGTGATTGAGTAAAACATACAAACCCTCTCCCAATCTAGTATGTAGATGTTGGCCCCAGGTCCGAGAGCATGCCAAGTGTGGGCAAGTTAGTACCCATGAAGAGATTTTAGAAAATTAACTCATTTTGGAACTGGTCAGTAGCAGGAAAGAAACATTTATTTTTACTTTGCTTACCAATTTTTTTTCTGAAAGAATTGTCAGTAACTTGATGCTATAGAGAAGTTCCTTCTTAGAGCTTTTGTTGAGCTGATAAAGAGGGAGTGTGAAAGAATTAGAATATTACTATCTTCCAACTCAATACAACACACTCAATGATCAGAAAAATGATAGTGTGCACCCTGATGAAAGTGAGTATTGCTACCTTAGGGTGGTACATATTTGCAAGATCAAATCAAAACAAATTTCAGACTGAAAAACTTGCGTCTGATCAAGCTACTTATAGAGTGGAAAACAGTTCTTGTCCATTATGTGAGTAAATGTGCCGTGGTGTTCATGGCAGCATTGCTTTCCGAGGAAAACAGTGGAAGGAACCCATTGTCCTCAGAAAACAGTAGGGGCACGAGTGTCGGGGTGTTGGTTGGGGAATGGAACGACACAGTAAATGTGACTTATTAGTGTTGTGTTGATGGGGAGCGAGAAGATCAGTTATAGGATGTATTTTTTTAATGTTTAAGATACCCCCAAACCAGCCTTTCCACATGTAGAGTAGGGATAGCAGTTTTGTGTGATTGTTTATATCTGAAATGGAGAGAAAGCAAATGGCTCTGAGGTTCAACATGTAGAGGCTTCAATTGAAATTACGATATTAAAAAAAGTGTAAGGCAGACCCGCTAGTGTATACCTGTAATTTAACTACTTTAGGAGATTTGAAAGTGCAGAGCCAGCCTGGGCAACTTGGTGAGGCACTGTCTCATAGTAAAATTTAAATAAATGGCAAAGGACATAGCATAGTTGGCAGAGTGCTTGCTTACTGTGCCCCATGCCCTAGGTTCAGTTCAGGTGGCACAAGCATATAATTTCAGCGCCTGGAGTTGAAAGCAGATCAAGCATTTTCAGAGCCATCCTCAGTTACATTTTGAATGTGAGGCCAGACTAGGCTACAGTCCTAAAAACAACAAACATTTGCAAATATTGCCCAGCCTCCACATTAAGTAGGGCAAAATGTTGATTGATGAAAGGTAGTTCATTGTCAACTAGTGTTAGATCGATCCCCCCCACCCCCCTTTCTCTCATGAGTTTCTTTGTGTAACAGCCTTAACTGTCCTGGAATTTGTAGGCTTTGTAGACTTGGCTGGACTTGAACTCTCAGAGACAAGTGCTGGGATTAAAGTGTGCACCACCACACCCAGTTCATAGGTACTTTTCTTTTCCTAACCCTCTCAAATTGAACTGCAAACTCAAATAAATTCTTCTTCTGTAAGTTGCCTTGATGGGCTTGTTTGTTTGTTTGTTTTTGTTTTTTCGAGACAGGGTTTCTCTGTGTAGCTTGGCTATCCTGGAACTCGCTCTGTAGACCAGGCTGACCTTGAACTCAGAAATCCACTTGCCTCTGCCTCCCAAGTGCTGGGAAGGTGTGCGCCACCACTGCCCGGCTCTTAAGGACTTAAAAGGAGAAAGTGATTCAATATGTGTTGTCAGGTTTTAAGAATTTTCTTTTTCTTGGACAGAAAAATGAAAAAGTTTCTGGTCTCCAAGGATTTTATGTTGCTTAGCTACAAAGTGGTGGTACTTGTAACAAGCTTGTTTTTCAAAAGTGTGTGTGTTATTTTTTTCATTGGTAAAATAAAACACATGAGCATAGTTTTTTACAAATGCATGTGTGCCCCTGACCTGTAAGAGCCTTTGAAAAGCTAACATAGTGGAACACCTTTTTTTAATCTGGAAAGCTGTGTTAAACACTGGTAAAGGGGGACATTTACATTTTTGTATTGCTTCAGGAAAATGTAACAAGACCAGAAACCCATTGAATGCTCTTTTTCTTTTTGGTATTTATATGCTCATGTACTTGGCCATGTTCGTGCATGTTGAGGCCAGAGTTTGCTGTGAGTTCTCATCCTCAGTTGCTTTTCCAGCTCACTCTTTGAGGAAAGATGTGTTTAATAAACCTAGAGCTCACAGTTTGAGCTAGAGTGGCTGAGCAGTGCGAGGTTGGGATCAGCCTGCTGTGCTCATTGCTGGTCCCCTGTCTACTCCCGTTTCTGGGATCACAGATGCTTGCTGCTAAGCCTGACTTCTTAAACATTAAAAAAAAAATGTCATGTACTCCATGACTTGTGTGTGGAGATCTTAGTTCTTCTGTGGAAGTCTGTTCTTTATTTCCATCATGTGGGTCCCAGTAATTGAACTTGACTTGTTAGCCTTGTCAGTACACTTTTATCCGATAAGTCATCTTGTTGGCCCTCATGCATAACTTAAATTTTTAAACAATGTATTTTACTTATGTGTGTCAGTGTTTTCCCTTATGCATGTTTCTGTACTAGGTGCACAACTGTGGGATAGCCTGGAACTGGAGTTAATGATGTTTGTGAGCCACCATGTAGGTGCCAGGAATTGAATCCAGGTCCTTTGCAAGAGCAACATGTGCTTTTAACTACCAAATAATACCTCCAACTCTCAGAACTAACTTTACATAGAGTGTCCTGCCAAGGAGGGTTCTGAGGTTGTTTGAAAGAAAGATCAGTTACAAAGAATTACCGAATTGAAGTCCTTATGCTTAATATTTACTGAGACAGATCGTTCTACTCCAAAGTTCCTAATAAAAATTAGTTTGAGCTGGGCAGTGGTGGCACGCGCCTTTAATCTCAGCAGTTGGGAGGCAGAGGCAGGCGGATTTCTGAGTTCAGGGCCAGTCTGGTCTACAGAGTGAGTTCCATCCAGGACAGCCAGGGCTACACAGAGAAACCCTGTTTCGAAAAACAAACAAACAAACAAACAAAAAAACCAAAAAAAATTGGTTTGAAATTTTCCTTTAAAAAGGAACATTAAAAATCATTTAGAATCTAGAAACATTTTATAAAAATGAATTTGTTAGCCAGGTGTGGTTGTGCATCCTTTAATCTCAGCACTCAGGATGCCAAGGCAGGCAGATCTCTTTGAATTTGAGGCCAACTTGGTCATATAACAAGTTTTAGGCCAGCCAGGACTGTGTGAGATTCTTGCCTCAAACAAACAAGCAAACAAATAAACAAATAAATAGTCTTTACTTAAAATCTGCTCAATCACAATTTCTTTGAAGTAGTCAGTCATGCTGCTGCATAACTATAGTTATAGCACTTGGGAGACGAGGCAGGAAGATCAAGAGTTTAAGGTCATCCTTGAGGTACACAGGGGAGCTGTAGTTAAAGAGCCAGCCTAGGATACAGGAGAGCCTGTCTCAAAAAGCCATAAAGCTAAAAATAAATAGAATTTCCCAGAAGTGTCCTGCACTTTCATAACTGCCTGCTGATTTTCGCTGGTCCAGGTTGGTAGTGGTTCTAAAACTCTACTTGTTCTAGAGGCAACTGATAGCTTCAAGTCTCTCAGGCTTGTTGCTGATTGGCTGACTCAAATGTGCCTGCCGAGGAGGGTTCTAAGCCTGTGTCAAAGATCAGCTACAGAGAATTAATGACTGCCTGGAAAGCAGTGATGGGAAATCCAGGCGGCTAGGTGGAATTAGAGTCAGGAAGGTCCAGCTCCTAAATCAGACTGATTTCTTTCTAGTGCAGTGTGTGTTTCCTAAGGAGTAGGAGCCTCGTCGCTGTTCGCTTTCCCTCCACCAGAATTGCCCTTGTTTTCATAGTAGTTGGTGCATAATGACTGCCATATTATATGTAGCCCATAGATACTGATACTGTTAGACTGTTCCTTTAAATTGAATATCAGTGAGGCTGTCTGGCACATTGGTTACTACACTGCAGGAATTTACTAAACTAAAGCAGAATGCCTTTAGAGATCAAGCTGGTAGGTAGTAACTACCCCATCTCAAAACAATGTCTCATAAATTAGAAGCAAATGTTAAAAGGAAATCAGGGAATATAGGAATGAGATCATTATCAAACTTTGGGATTAGAAGAGAGGCAGAAGTTCCTGTGGAATTACAGTGCAAGTTACATAGTGATATTGGCAAGGGGAATTTGACAGGAGATAAGAAGTAATTGGTAGCAGAAAAAAGCATAGCTTTTGTTCGGATTAGGGACTAGGGGCAAACATACAGAAGCTCTTATAAGTACCCGCAGCAGTTACACGGTTTCATAATAAATTTCTTTCTTTTTTTATTTTTTTGGTTTTGTTTGTTTTTTAAGATTTGTTTATTTATTATATATGAGTACACTGTAGCTGTCTTCAGACACACCAGAAGAGGGCATCAGATCTCATTACAGATGGTTGTGAGCCACCATGTGGTTACTGGGATTTGAACTCAGGACCTTTGGAAGAGCAGTCAGTGCTCTTAACTGCTGAGCCATCTCTCTAGCCCCCCATAATAATTTTCTTCATGAATTTTTCTTTAAAAGACTGATTCATTCTCTGCTTTACTAAGTATTGCATCTTTCTAAGATTCTAGTGTTAAACTCTAAGCCTTATTTTGTAAAGTGTCCTAATGCTCAAATGTGCTTTTGTTATGCTTTGAAATATATACTGTCCAGCTATATAGAATCATTTTCCCCTCAGGTATATTAGCTCTTCTAGCCATTTGCAACTTCTATTTGTTTTAATTAATGAATTTAATTATTCCCTTCTAGAAGGGAATATTTGTCTTTAATTATAGTGTAACTGATTATAAACTTGTAAGCTATAAAACGATTAGGATTAAAAACTCTTTTATCCCTATCTTTCTTTTTTTTTTTGCATTCTAACACTAGGTTTTATTCAACACCATCCTTTCAACTCTACATAAGTACAAATACAACCTTATTTAAGATGTTACAAAGTTATAAAACTCAAAGCAAATTTTATAGTACTGACAGTACAATAAAAGCAAAAAGGGGCAATATACACATTTCCAAGGTTAACCTACAACATCACCATGAATGGCAGGTGACAATGGGGGTAGGGTAGGCTTCATGAGGACCCTGTAGAACTGGCTTACCAATTCTAGAAATAAGAGAGACATGGGGACAGAAAAGATAACCATTTGTGGAAGAATCCTTCAAAGGTTTTAACCCTCTAAGTTGAAGAGTACTCAGCGGGGGCATGGGCAGGCCTAATAGCAGCAGCTTGGTCCTTTCCACAGGTGTGGCACAGCAATAGCAAGGGCTTGACCAGGTTGTCTGACTGGTTCTGGGTCATCTGTGGAAAACGGTGGGCTGCCATAGGTTCCAGCGTATCCCTATCTTTCTGTCACTTTTTCCACAGGCCACCAGTGGCTCAACTGCTTAATAAATGTTCTTGCAGATACAAAATGTACATTGTATATCTTCAGGTGATTGTGACATATTGTTTTTATTGGACACTCATTAATCTATCATGAAGACTAACCCATATCAATATATCATATCATTTCTTCATGTCCATAGATCATAACAATATATCATATTAATATATAAAAATCCTTACTCAGGTATTGAAGAGATGGTTTTGTGGTTAAAAACACTTGTTGCTCTTGCAGAAGACCTAGGTCTAATTCCCATTACCCACATGGTGGTGCACAATTGCCTATAACCGCAGTTATATCCAGAGGATTTGATACCTTCTTTTGACCTCTGCAGATTCCAGGCATGCACATGGTGCACGGGCAGAACATTCAAACACATTTGAAAAGTTCTCTGGGCTATGGCATGTGGCTCCATGCAGAGCCTGAGGGTCTCAGGAGGCCCTGGGATCCATTCCCAGCAACACAAAATACGTGTCCTGGTTTCCCCAGCTTCTTTGATGTGCTCATAGTATTATATTTTGCACAGTATCTTACTACATGTATGAGTCATTATACTGATGTCTTGGTAATGACACCCATTTTCCATTTTTGTATTTGAAATATTTGAATAATATCCATTTTCTTTTTTCTTTTTTCTTTTCTTTTCTTTTTTTTTTGTTTTTCGAGACAGGGTTTCTCTGTATAGCCCTGGCTGTCCTGGCCTCTGCTTGTATAGCCCTGGCTGTCCTGGCCTCTGCCTGTATAGCCCTTGCTGTCCTGCCTCTGTCTCTCAAGTGCTGGGATTAAAGGCACGTGCCACCACCGCCCAGCCTCCATTTTCATATTTAATTATAAGTGCATGTTTTTATGAAAATTGCTGAGTCAAAGGTTATACATATTTATAATTTAAATCAGAATTTTCTACATCTCGTGCCAGTTTATACTCCATTGTAAATAAAGGCCTCATGCCATCAAATGATTGTTGCTCTTTGCAAATCTAGATTTAAAAGCAGCTGGAGAGATGGTTAAGTGTTTGCTGCTTTGCAGATGACTGGCATTTAGTACCAGCATCTGTGTCAGGTGGCTGGAGTAATTCCAACTCCAAGGGATCTGATGCCCTCATGGTAGTGGCATCCCCAAAATTGCTGGGGTCCCTTGCTGCAGCTGGCTGCACTTTGACCAATACCCTCTCCTGAGCTTTTTTCAGGGACTCTAGCCCTGCCACACAGTTCAAGCCTCAGCAGCTCTCCATGACTCCTTCATGCCTTCAAAACTGCCTGAGTGATTCACACACTATCAAGTTTTCAGATGTCAGCACAAGGTTCAGCCTTAGCCACCATGTCTGGAAGAACAGCTTCTGTGTGATGACTCTCAGGAAATACTTTCCAGAAGATTTTACCTCACTATTGCTGGCCTGCCCCTCTCCTTCCCCACACCCCTTTCTGTCTCTCCCTCCCTCTCCCTCCCCCCCACCCCCCTCTGTCTCTGGTCATTTTCTGAGACAGGATCTCACTATGTAGTTCTGGCTGTCTTGGAACTCACTCTGTAAACCAGGCTGTCCCGGAGCTAAGAGATCTGTCCATTTCTGCTTCAAATGCTAGGATTAAAGGGCCACCATGCTTGGCATAAAATCTTATAAATAGCATCTCTATATGGTTGGGATTTATTACTCTCCTTTTAAACACCTCCATTGAAGCTTATTTTTATAAATCATACAGCTCACACTTTTCAACTGTACAATATCGTACGAATTTATTCAGTTTAATTTGCAATTATTTTATGATAACTTAATTGTTTGAGCTATTTTTTGTTTTCTTTTTTCTTTTTTCTTTTTTTTTTTTTTTTGTTGTTTTTTTGAGACAGGGTTTCTCTGAGTAGCCCCGGCTGTCCTGAACTCACTCTGTAGACCAGGCTGGCCTCGAACTCAGAAATCCTCCTGCCTCTGCCTCCCAAGTGCTGGGATTAAAGACGTGCGCCACCACCGCCTGGCTGTTTTTTGTTTTCTATGAATTGTCGGGCCTAGTCTTTTTTATTTTAATATTGTATTTTTGGTCTTTTTTCACAATTAGTTGGTAGGATGCCATTATATAGGACCCCATGAATGTAAAATGAGTTACAAATGTTTCCCAAGGTGCATTTGTCATTTGACTTTGGCCATGGAATTGGATATACAAGTCAGTTTCCTTTCAAGATTGTCTATGATATGAATATATGAGTGGGGCTGGGGTTGGGGAGCTAGTTCAGTCAGTAAAGTGCTTGTGTAGCAATCATGAAGACCTGAGCTTGCTCTCTAGAACCAAGTAGAAAAAGCCAGTGTCATGGTGTGCCCTTGTAATCTCAGGGCTGGGAAGTTCATGGGGCTCACTGGCCAGCTAGCCTAGCCCAAATGTCTCAAAAAGCAGGGTGGGGGGGGGGTGTGTTGGAGAGATGGATGGATCAGTGGCTAGGCTTGCTTATTGTGCAACTGTGAGGAACTGAGTTCAAATCCTAGGATCCACTTAACAAGATGGGTATAGTGTCATGAATACTAGTAACTTCAGCCCTGGGGTGGGGGTGGATAGTGACAAGGCAGCTCACAGAAAACCAAATGATGTTAACCTGTATGATTTACAATTATATATCAATTAAAGAGAGAAATAGTAAATTTTTGTGACTGTTCAAACACAGCTCTAACAGTATCTCAATAAAGAGAGAAATAGATTTTATGGCTATTCGCACACAGCTCTAACCATTAGTGATGCCTTAAAGAGGATGGCCTGTTCACTAAGTAATCTAAATAAGAGTGGTTTGGGGTCATTTACTTGCATAGTGCTTGGAGTTGACCATGAGCAAGATTCTGTAATGATGATGAAAACTTTGGTGGTATCAGAATCTAGGATTTTTTTCATGACAAAACTTTTATAAAATTATTCAATGGAATGTTTGAAGAACAAGCTTGCGTTAGAATTTTTGTTACAGGGTTTGAGGTAGTGTGACCTGTATGTAGCTCAGGTTAGCCTCAAACTTGCTATGGAGTTGAAGTTGACCTTGAATTGACCCTTCTGCCTCCATCTCTGGTGTGCTAGGATTCTAGGCCTGCCCTACCCCAGCAGGCTTGCTTGAATAGGGAAGCTTTGGCAGCATTGTTGATCATCTCTTTCACCAGTTGGCCTTTTCTACACAGGTTTTAAAAACAACATCAACTTCTATTCAGAATTCATTTTAAAAGCAGGAAGGGTAGGGCTGTTGTTTACTTCTTCACTCTCCTGCCCACCTCCCCTTACAGAGAATTTCTTCCCCCTTTTAACCCTGGCCTTGGGATTTAGTGTTGTGATAGTGTAGCCAGTCACCTAACTTGAGGTTCTTTTGTAAAACTTGGTACTTTAAAAGAATAATTAAAAATAGCCTCAAGCAGTTCTATTTGTGGAACTGTTTTATACTTCCTTCCATTTCCCTTGAGCCCATTAGATGAATTCATAATGGACAGCATCACGTGACTGATTGGTGCTTCCTGTGTACACAGGTCGCTGTAGGAGGCTCCTAAGCCAATGCACGATTCAAAAGGAGAGAGTAATTTAAAAATTCTTGGAGAGTTTGATTTGTGTATGTCCTTAAAAAAAAAAACCACACTAGCCCAGAGGGAATGTTTGGCCTGTTCTTTGTCTAGTTGGAACCTTAAAGTGTATCAGAGTGGTTGTGACTTTCAAGAAAGGCAAAATTTCATTTAAAAAGGCTCTTAAGCCTTGAGGACGTATTTAGTAATAGTTGTTGTTATTTTGTGAATCCATGACACAGGCTAGACCAGTGCTCCTTTAATGGTTATGTGAAGAAAAAAAATATAGGAAACAATTTTGATTAATACTGCTATTGTGTTTCACTCTGGAGATTTTATTTTCTTTCTGCATTTGATTTCTTTGTTTAAGTTCCAAATGTGGTTCATTTACATTTTGAGTTCATTGTACATTTTGATATCTAAGATACTGTTCAGTACTTTATTTCCAACTGCTGAATGATTTATTGTTTTACATATAGGTATGTATGGCTGTTTACATGTGTACCATATGTATGTGAGTGCAGTCAACATAGTCAAGAGCTGGAACTACCCGATATGGGTGCTGGGAACCAAGCTGAGGTCCTCAGCAAGAGCAGCAAGGACTTAGTAATGCCTGAGCTATAGGAATGCAAAAATGGACAGTGCTTTTCCCTCACTTTACCCTTTCTCTCTCTCTCTCTCTCTTTTGTTTTGTTGTTTTTTTGTAGTTGGAGTGCCTCAAGCTAATCGCCTCACAAAAATTCACAGACAAACGGATTGGCTATTTAGGAGCGATGCTGTTATTGGATGAAAGACAAGATGTGCATCTTCTCATGACCAATTGTATCAAGAAGTAAGTCTTACCTTCTCCTTTCTCCTCATAACAACTGTTTTGGTCTTTTCAGGATATCTTATGGGACTAAGAGTGGCTTCTTACTGATTTTATACTTATTGTCCTGACTATATTTTGAGTGACTCTTGATTGTAGCTAATATTTTAAAGATACTAAGCAAAAGAAAAGCAAAGCATTGCTGTGCATCTTTGGGCACAATACATAATTAATAATTAGATTAAGTATTTGCTATTCTTAGAAAAGAGAAGAAAGTTTTGGTGAAATCTGGATTTTTCATATTTTGTCTTTCTAGGATGTTGGATACCATGAATAATGAAATATTGCCTTTATTAATACTAATCTATATTCTGAGTAAGGGACTGAAATTTTAGTAGTATGGAAAATATTAGATTTATTTTATTATTGTGTGTGTGTATGTGAGGGGAGCATGGCCTGTGTGTGTGTGTGTGTGTGTGTGTGTGTGTGTGTGTGTGTGTGTAAGGATAGCCTTGTGGAGTCAGTCTTCGCCTTCCACTATTACATGATTTTCAGGGATTGAACTCAGGTCATGAGGCTTGTATGGTGTGTGCTTTACTAAGTCATCTCACTAGCCCTGAAAATGCTTGAGACAAGGTCTTGCTTCATGTTGCTCAGGCTAGCCTGGGTCGCTCTGGAGCATGACTTGGTCCCTTAAAGTCTACTGATGCAGTAGTTGTTGTAGTTCCTCACTTTGTGGAATAACCAAGGAACACCTGCTGTGTGAAGGGATGAGAGGACTCTAGGAGGAAATTAGCTGTTTTCTCCAGTATCCCTCCTACAGTAGTCTGTGAGTGGGCTGCATTGGCACATGCTTGTGATCCCACCACTTAGAGACGCAGTCAGGAGATCACAAGTTCAAGGCTAATCTGGGCTGTCTGGTGACATGGTGCCAACAAACATACAGAAGTTTGAAAGTTAGAGAAATTCTGCAGATCTGAAATGGTCAAAGGTACTTTTTGATTTTGGTTTAATCAGTAATTTAATATTTTAAATTTTCCTTTTTGTTTGTATTCTGTATTTGACAGAAGGTAGAAGTGGGGGATAGGCGAGGTATTAGGGTATAGGTCGCTGTCTTAGTAGACATTGTGTTGTGCACATTTCTTTCAGGACTGACCCACTTCAACTTTTACATTGTAATAGGATATTTCAAAATGAGAGGTAGAATTTGGTTGTAATTGTGAAGTGTAGCACTTAATTGCAGCCTGTAAACTTGATTTTATAAAGGATTGTTTTTCTTTCAGGGAGAGGGTCTGTGAAATAGGAGTTGTGAACATCCAGGTTGATTAATTATTCACCTGCCTACATATCAGGGGCTGTTGTAAGCACCAGGGCAGAGAGTAGAAAAACATGAACAGCAGCCCTTGGTGCCATGAGAATGCATCCTTAGGGTCGTCATGATTCTCTTTCACATTTGCTATGGTCAGGCTGTAGGGAAGTCTTTCCCTTTGCTGCTGCTCAGTCCTGTGCAGATTAGCTAGCAGTGCTGCCTGGCAGCAAGGCCTGCTAGAGTATGCCAGCCAAAGGGTAACATAAACAAAACAAAACAATCCCCTGCAAGGAAACAAAACCAAAAAACAAACAAAACTTTGTGTTTGTTTGTTTGTTTGTTTGTTTTTAAAAATAAAATCTTACCTGGGTGTGGTGGATATGCTTCTAGAGTCAGGTGGCTCACTGTGATTTTGAGACCAGCCTGATCTACACAGTAAGAGCCTGTTTCCAAAACAAACAAACAAACCAAAGCCAAAACAACAACAACAAAAACCCTTTCATTATGAGTGTCAGGCTGTTTCAAATTCACCGTGAAGTCCAGGCTAAACTTGAACTCAAGATTCTCCCACCTCAGACTCTGGATGCTGGCATTACAGGTGTGCAACGCCAGTCCTAGCTTGCTGTCAGTTGTTAGGGTGCCAATCCCAGGTGGATGTAGGAGAGGGTGTTTGCAGATAATTAAAAATTATCATTTCATTTTAAGCATTGTATTATCCCATGTCTCCCTTGTTTGTTCTCCCTAATGAAAGTCTGTTAACAAATGTGTGTGGTTTATTCATAAGGTTCATGGTATGGCAACAGTTTTAATGTTTAATACTGAATAAATTGCCTTATTCATTGGCATAGGGAAAACAAGATACGTAAAGATCTTGGAATGAAGTCTTTTATAAATCTAATATTTAAGAACTTGCATTTTGAAGATATGCTTCTTTTTTTTTTTTTTTTTT
>NW_022196905.1:247944172-247946402 GCF_008632895.1 Mastomys coucha
GAAGATATGCTTCTTAAATATTGAAAAATGAATACAAAATCAACTAAATGTTTGTAGGAGCTGGGCCCCTAAGTGTTAAAAACCATATTCAAATTTATTTTAATAATTTTATCTTTAACTGTTAAGTTTGGTATAAAAGAATAAACTTTTAAGCTTTATTTTCTTTTTTAATTAAAAATACTAATAATGGGGCGAGGTATGGTGTGGTCATTCACTCCTTTAAACCAGCACTTATGAGGCAGTTTCAGGTGGATCCCTATGACTTCAGATCAGCCTGATCTATGTAGTGAGTTCTAGGACAGTCAGAGCTACATAACAGAGAGAGACTGTCTCAAAAAACCCAAACCAAATAAATAAATAAATAAATAAATAAAGGCCTGGGGGAGGGGTAGCTCAGTGGTAAAGGGTTTGCCTAGTGTGTGTGTGGGTGCACCAATAGCCCAGTCACCTAGAGAGTAGTAACGAACTATTGTGTTAATTGTATAATTTTTCTTTTTGTGTGAGGGAGACAGAGTCTGTGCAACTCAGGCTAGCTTGGTATGTGCTGGAATTGTAGGCATGTGCCTAGCAATAAGTAAACAATTCTGTGAAAATGTTTTCTAAATTACAAAAAATGCCTGTGTAAAGAGTGAGATTATTTTATGTTTTCTCACTTTATCCAAATGAGGATAATTACACGTTCATGTAGAATATTGAGTGGTGGAGGTAGAGAACATCCAGCAGGTGTAATTGAGACCTGCTTGAGTAAGTTCAAGTTGGCTTTGGGCTGTAGTATTAATATTTTTAATAAATCCCAGTACAGGGTTGCTACCTGCCTCAATGGTTTATGTTCCTGAATGAAAGACACACACACAGCCTTTATATTTTAAAAAGCCTTAAGCAGCACAGTAGCTAGGCCACTGACTAACCTCCGGCTGCTAGAATCCACCTCCCACCAAGTTACCTAATTTCTACCTACTAATTTCTATGTTCTATCTCAGCTGCTCTTAACTTCAATTAGTTAGCTCGCTGGGCCATGTTTTTTTTTCTTTTCTTTTCTTTTTTTTTTTGAGCCCAGGGCATTTCTCCTTCCTTCTCTACCCCATGGTGGCTATTGTCTCTGTCTCTCCTTCCCTCCTGCTTCCTACTGGAAGCCCAGGAACTTTAAATCCCGCCTTTTCTCTTCTCCCCAGCTATTGGCTGTTGGCATCTTTATTTACCAATCAGAGTTAGTTAGGGGCAGGTTTCCAGGCCTTCTCATGCAAACAATTTTGGGGGGCTCAAATTAGCAGAATACAAGCAGCCACACAGGGCAACTTAGCCAGACTATGCTTCAAAATAAAAATAAACACAGATCTGGATATATAGCCCCATGGTAGATAGAGGTCTTGCTTAACATGTGGCTGGTCAGTCTCGGCAGCATGAAAAGGTGAAGAATGGCTTTTCAGTAACCTAATATTCTTTGCTACTATGCTAAAAACGAACATGTGGCCGCTTCTTAACAGTGAAGTGCAGTGTGGACTGTGAAACTTTGCCTGATGTGTTAATAGTTTAGCAATTCACTGGTCTGTTACACTTTAACATTAAGAATTTTTTCTGTGTGTTTCTCTGTGTAGCTCTGGCTGTCCTGGAGCTCACTCTGTGGACCAGGCTAGCCTCCAAACTCAGAGATCTACCTGTCTCTGCCTCCTGAGTGTTAGGATTAAAGCTGTGCTCTGTTGCTGACACTGCTACCACCACCCATCTAAAAACAAAATTTTATAAACATTTACTTTTTTTGTGCATGTGTTGGGGTGAGTGTATGGGTGTCAGAAAAAAACTTGGAGTTGGTTTTCTACACTCTGTGGTTTCTGAAGACTGACCTCATATTACCAGCTTAGGCGGGTACTAATGTGCCTTATCCCTTGAGCCATCTCATTCTTCCCTTAAGTTATAATACCACAATAGAACCACTTGGGGAAAAAGTGTTGATGAAGTGTCTGCACCATGAATACAGTGGGACCCAGCCCGCCTGTCCTCACCATGAACACACTGGGACCCAGCCCCACTGTCTGCACCATGAGCACACTGGGACCCAGCCCCACTGTCTGCACCATGAACACACTGGGACCCAGCCCCACTGTCTGCACCATGAGCACACTGTAACTCAGCCCCACTGTCTGCACCATGAGCACACTGTAACTCAGCCCCACTGTCTGCACCATGAGCACACTGGGACCCAGCCCCACTGTCTGCACCATGAACACACTGG
>NW_022196905.1:247946537-247951203 GCF_008632895.1 Mastomys coucha
CCAGCCCCACTGTCTGCACCATGAACACACTGGGACCCAGCCCCACTGTCTGCACCATGAGCACACTGGGACCCAGTTTCCAGTGTACAGGGACTAAACCGCATTGATCTGTTAGAAACAACTTAGGATGGCTCTTTGTTACTAAGTGACTACCTTAGTATGTGCTTTTTTTTTTATCATAGTAATAACAATTATTGCTGTTTCTTTTTGAATAAGTATAATAGAAATATAAAAATATATTTGATATAATATGGCTAAGAGAAATCAAAAAAGACAGAGTAACTATATTTCTGTTTTGTTTACATAATCTTAAATTCATTAGCAATTGAGATTTCCTTTTCTGATTGTGTTTTGATATTTATTGGAGACAGGGTCTCACTATGTAGCTCTAGCTGGCTTGGAAGTTACTCTGTAGGCCAAGCTAGCCTGGAACTCATAGACATCCTTCTGCCTTTGCTTTCCAGGTACTAGAATTAAAAGTATGCGCCACTTTTTTTTCTTTTTTCCTCTAAGACAGGGTTTTTCTGTGTAGCCCTGGCTGTCCTGGAACTCACTCTGTAGACCAGGCTGGCATTGAACACAGAAATCCACTTGCCTCTGCCTCCCAAGTACTGGGATTAGTGTGCCACCACTGCCCGGCAGTGTGCACCACTTTTATGTTGATACCTGGCTATAAAGGAATTTCAGTTAGAATGAATTTTAACTTTTCTTATAGGCAGTACTAGATCATCTCTTAGACACCTTTCAAGACAGTTTTGCTACATCTTTTTACATTCTTTGGTTGTTAAGTTTTCTTTCTTTCTTTCTTTTTTTTTTTCGAGACAGGGTTTTCTCTGTGTAGCCCTGGATATCCTGGAACTTACTCTGTAGACCAGGCTGGCCTCGAACTCAGAAATCCATCTGCCTCTGCCTCCCAAGTACTAGGATTAAAGGCGTGTACCACCACAGCCCCGGCTGGTTGCTAAGTTTTCTAAAGTAGATATCTTTAATATCTTAACAGGTAACACATTCTTGTTTGTCATTTTGAAACCTTGGATAGGAATTTTAGACATTGTTGGTTCACTATGTTAATAATTTGAAATAATTTTGGAATAAGTATAAATTCTATTAATTTTAAGTGAATTTTTATTGCATGTGTATGTGTGTGTACATGTGTGTTCTCATATAAGTGTGTGCATGTACCATATAGTACTTGTATAGCCTTATGTCTCAGTCCTGTTTTCTACCTTGTTTGAGACAGAATCTCTTGTTCTCCCATTTCATATCATAGGCTAGCAGTCCTGCAAAAGCCTTGAGAGATTTTTCTATTTCTGCTTCTCATCTGGTCATAGGGCACACATGTGCTACTAAGTCTGGCCTTGCATGGGATGTAGGTACCTATACTCAGGTCCTTAAGTGTGCAAGGCAAGCTCTTTCTCCTGAGCTATCTCTTCAGCCCTGATTGTTTAGATTTTTTTTTTTTTTAGTGGAGTAATCTTGAGACTGTTAGACTGCTTTGTGGGGAGGCGGAGTATTTGTTCAACTTCTTCCTTTTTTCTCTTGCAGTGATCTTAATCATAGCACGCAGTTTGTGCAGGGGCTAGCACTTTGTACCCTTGGCTGCATGGGCTCCTCAGAGATGTGCAGAGATCTTGCAGGAGAGGTAGAAAAGCTTCTGAAAACCTCCAACTCTTACTTAAGAAAAAAGGTAACTTTGCATTAAGTTAAGTGTCTGTCTGGATTAGGCATATGATGGAAATGAGAAGGCAGATTACTTGGTTTTGAAAACTTAGATGAAATTAAAATATTTTTTCTTTGTTCAGCAAATACATTTATATGGTTAGACATAAATTTTGATTCCTCTTTATTTTTAAAGAAATAATTTATAGACAAATTAGATCCTCAGTGGCATATCTGACTACTTTGTAAATTATCTCACATATTAAAATTGTGATAATGAACAGTTTCTCATTGACTTTTGTACTAAGTGGCACATGTGCTTATGTCATTGTACTTGTGCTTTGGGGCCTTTAGGCAGTTCCACTGGGGCCTAGATGGCTGGGAGGGAATGATGGAGGCTACTTCCCAAAATCCTGTGTCTGATGAGGGTAGTTATAGAGAGAATGCTCTTATTCCAGCTTACATGCTTTTGTTTGTTTTTAAACATTTTTCATTGAGTTTACAGTTTTGCTTCAATCCTAAAACCTTGATAAAGAAAGGATAGAATGTATATGTCCAAGAAATGAGCATAAACTATCATTTCCTTGGCATTTACTGCATCTGTTATTGGTGTGAGAAGAAGAATCATATAAGGCCATTTCTTAGGATTCTGTATTGTTAATGATACACACAAACATAGCTTCCTTAGTATGTATGTCAGTGCCTTCAATACTGTGGGCTATTCTTCTTTTAGAATGTACAATATTGCATTAAATAAAGCACTTTTTTGCGCATTGGAATGCCTCCCCATAAACTGGAGAGGAGTTAGCAGGAATCTTTTCTAAGCAGTCTATCTAAGCTGGTGCTGCATTTGAGTAAAGTAATGGCTGTAGTTACTTTGAGGGTTCACTGGAGTCAATCTTCAACTATCCTTTCTTTCTGGGAAACAGATCAGGAAGACTGTCTTCTTTAGTAGAGGCTAGTGCCATTTACACTAACCCGGTCCCTCCTTACCTCAAACGTCAAGTTTCTCCTTAAATGCAGTAGTACACACTGGAAAGCCCCAGGCAGCTCATTATCCAGCTTCTTAATTTTTCTAGTAGATGCACTAGTTGGTGGTGTTCTTTTATATGACTGGTTGCCCTGGCTTACTTGAAATAAATTTTTTTTGTCCTTTTATTTTTCTTTATAGGCAGCACTGTGTGCTGTTCACGTCATCAGGAAGGTTCCTGAACTTATGGAGATGTTTTTACCAGCAACAAAAAATTTATTGAACGAGAAGAACCATGGTAATGTGATTTGGGTGAACTTATAAAGTACCAAGAAAGGAAGGGTCAGCCCCGTGTCTCAGGGCAGAACAGTGATGGAGGGCTTGCCTGCCAAGATCCTAGCTTTACAGTTCATTGATTTCTTCATAGTAAATATACCTTTAAGTTCTGGTCCTGTCTTATGTTATTAATATTCAGTATGATGTAAAATGATCATAGGTTTGATTTCTTGATTGTTTTACAGTAAAGGAAGACATTTTTCCCTTGCTATCAAGAGTTAGGAATATAAAATTAGCAAAAATTTTTCTGGGTTATTTCTAACAGGAATCTGCTGTACATATTCAGATATCTATATAAAAAGCTTGAAAGGAATTAAGTAGAGTGTGGCTGCTTTTTTCTTAAATTTTTATTCTTATCCTGAACTCAGTGAAATAAGTTCCAAGTAAAGTTTTGTATCTTAAATATTAAGAAAAAAAATGACACAATGTATTTAATTTCATTAAATCAAACTTAAATTAATTTAAATTTGTGCTGTGCCCAGGATGCTCAACAAGTGCTGAACACATGAAGGTTTAGGTGGGTCTGTCATTCATTACTTAGCGAAATGTCCTTCCAGATTGTTTTTACTGACTTTGGGACAAGGGATTTGACTAGTAATTTGTCATTAACTGGTGTTTGGTACATTTTATCTGGATATCCAGTATCTTACTAAGGTTTTTATCTAGGATTGTCTGTCAGAATGTAGCTAAAATGTATTGAGTAAGCATGGAGAAGGAGAGAGGGGTTTGTACTGATGTGAGCTTGGACAGGCTTGCTCTTGTCACCCTAACAGTTGAAAAACTTCTGATCTGAGCAGTGTTACAGCAGCAGCTCCTGCTCAGTGCTTTGGTCCTTTGGAAAGGGGACCAAAGGAGGAGCAGTAAGTCTCCTTTTGGAATTCACCTTCAGGGATATGAAACCCTGTTTTCTGGAGCTGAGTAGACCTTCATTTTTGCTTCTCTTTGACCTTTCCTCAGGTGTCCTTCACACGTCTGTAGTCCTCCTCACAGAGATGTGTGAACGGAGTCCAGACATGCTCGCACATTTCAGAAAGGTAGGTGTCTTCTGTGTGATTTTCCTGAAAAGTCTTTTTCACTTAGGATTTTCTTCTAAAAGCAAGCTATGAGGCTGAATAAAGGGTGTAACTAGCCCTGCTGTGTGATAGAGCTGGAAGCCAGATTTAGGCATATAAGAGCTAGTATTAGTGTAGTGTTTCCCCTTTCAGAATAGAAGTCTTTTCCTTGTTGACAGACATAAAAACTGCTTAAATGTATTATCTGTTGTTTTCACAGTGAGCCAGGAAATGTAACCTGAGCTCAAATTGCAAATAGGATTGTTTCTCTTTATTTTTATGACAGGTATTTTTTCTGTTTTTTTTTTTTTTTTTTTTTTTTTTTTTCCTTAAGGCGAGAATAGCAAACAGAATTTTGACTTTTATTACTTTGTTATGGTGTTCATTTTAGGCCATTGGTTTCTGTGATAGACCTACCTTTTTAAAGTCCCATGTCCGGGGGAGGGGCGGCGGGGGGCTCACCCCCTCCCCTCCAAGACAGTGTTTCTCTGTGTAGCCCTTGGCTGTCCCGGAACTTGCTCTATAGACCAAGCTGGCTTGAATTCAGAGATTCGGCTTCCTCTGCCTCTCAGGTGCTGGGATTAAGAGATGTGCACTACCACTGCCTGGCTTCCTTTTCCTATTTTTTTTTTTTTCAGCATTTTAAAGA
>NW_022196905.1:247951213-247997050 GCF_008632895.1 Mastomys coucha
TTTTTCAGCATTTTAAAGAAGGTACTTTTATTTCTCCCTTTACTTACTAAGAAGGATTCAGAAAGATTATTCTTTGTCTAGTTACAAGCATTGGTTCCTTTAGAGAAGGCTGCTGAGCACTCCACAAAGAGCTCATACTTCTGGGTGTTTTTTTGGCTCCCTCTTCCTTAGATGTTCATGTCTTGATTAAATTAATGTAAAATAGTATGAGACCCGTATCTGTCCCTAATGCTTGCTTTGTATGTTTTGTTCCTGTTGTCTGTTTGGAATCCTGCTGTATGTTAGAATGAAAAGGTAAGAATTAACCCTCTTTTTTTAGATGGTGCATGCTGGCTTTAGGTCCTTAGTAGCTTTTGTGTATCCATCCACAAGTGTGGCTTTTAACTGTACTAATGCTGAAGCTGTGCTTAATACTGTGAATTATTTGTTCTAGCATTTTTGGCTAACTCCCTGGTCCAGTTTCTGTCTTGTCGTTTAATCTCCTGACTCCAAATTCAGCCTTGGATTTCAGTTGCAGCCATCCCTGAGTTATGAGCCTCCTCCTCTGCCTTGCCTTCATCTTCACGGGAGAGGCTTTTTGCAGCTGCCCTTGCAGAGCTGCCTGGAGCCCTTACACAAAACATTGCTTCCTTTGGAAGTCGATACTTTGGAGCTATCTGTGGGTAACCTATACTTGAGAAAGCTCCATATGTACTTCTGAGCTGGAGTTCAGGCTTAGAGCTTTTATCTCCCTCTTCCCCCGACTTAATCTTGCAGAGAAGCGTTGGGCTATTGAAAGGGTTTAGAGGCAGAGTACTGGGCACCAACTGACTTTCATGGCTGCAGCTTCTCCTGTCACCGTGCTTTGTTTGTCCTGTCATTGGTTTTAGTAACTTGCATTTGTGTCTGAAAACTAAAGCTCTGGGCTCCAAGAACTTGCACGCTGAGCACTTGGACACGAGCTTTCTGTCCGGGCAGTCTTATGCAGTGTGCTGGCCTCGGCAGCACAGAAAGCAGTTTCTCAATTCTTAAAAGTTACTAGGGTTGTATATAGTACACAGAATGTAGAGAGCAGGGAGTGTGCGAGGTGAGCTGAGTATCTTCTTTATACTCTGGTCAACAGACTTACTGAGATTTTATTTAGCGTTTACAGATCTCTGTACCTTAGACTTGTCTTATTTTTGGAGTTGTCTAAATTTGATTTTTGTTTTGATGTTTTAGTGAGTCACTAAATTCTGAAATATTATGGCTACCTGACTTAAGTTCACATATTTTCTCTTGCATTTATAAGTGGCCGTAATGTTCTAGTGTTTTGGGGTGCATGTCTTGAGTGTAGTTTGGCATTTCATTTTAATCTCAATACCTTTCCAGGCTTTGGGGAGTAGGGAGGGAACAAAACAAACACAAGGGAGAAATGATAAATTGCAGCAGAGTTGGCCTGTTCTGCTTTCCTATAAAAAGATAATAGTGTTTGTCCCCTTTCTTGTTTAGTTTTAGGTAATAAGAGCTGTTTGTTTATGTAGCTAAATGGGGTTTTCTTTTGGAGACTGGGAAAGTTCAGTTGTGGCAGACATTTTGGAGTAGGGGTTTCACATGAAGTAATTGATCAACAGAAAACAAATGAGTGCTCATATTTATTTGCAAGCATCTGTAACTAGATTGACAATAATAGTTGATACAACCTGGAAAAGGAAGGTCAAAGGGATTCTTGACTAAGGAATGTGTAGTCTCTTGGGTGCAAAAGGAGAACATAATTGAATACTGATATTAAATTTTGGCAGAATTCTATCTCAGTAAAGGACAGGGCCCTAGGATCTTAGGTGTGCTTTCTTCATCTGTCATTCCCATTTGGCTCATGTTGGTCACTTTGGTATTTCCTGCTGCTTTTTGGGAAAGGATATATAACTAAACCTATCTTCAGAGGAGAGACCTTTTTTTATTTGAAGTGTGATATGCTTTATATTTAATAAGATCATTGGTTAATGCTTTACATGACTTTGTTAGAATGGGTAAAAAGGAACTTTTTTTGCTACCCAAGAGTTTGAAATTCTACAAAAGTAGACCTGCAGTGTGTCCCATAGTTTATTTAGTTCCCATTGGTTCTTGGCTCACTATGATTCTAGTATCTTTACATATTGAACTCCAGAGGAAAAAGATCTGGCTTGTTTTCATGCTGATGAAGTACATATTACTTCGTAGGTTTTGGTCTTGGTATCTGAGTTAATACTTCAGCCATTTGCATTACTGTATTTACAGCAGAAGAAATTTCTTGGACTCAGACCCTTGTATCATTTTTCTAAACCAAAGAATCTGCTTGCTGAGGAGATAGGCTTATAGAGTCACTATTTTGTTGTTGTTTTGATGCATCTTTTTTTTCCCCCTGCAGCTTGTGCCCCAATTAGTTCGTATTCTAAAGAACCTCATCATGTCCGGATATTCCCCAGAACATGATGTTTCTGGTATCAGTGACCCCTTTTTGCAGGTGAGGTTGAAAAACATTTTGGATAAATGTCATGTGAATGCAGTGCTGTTGAACGGATTGTTTTCTTCATCTTAAGTTTATATAGGGTACAAATTTGGTAATTCACTAATTATATTAGTAAGTGAACCAGGACCAAATAAGTATTGCATTTAGTTAATGAAATAACAGTGAAAATGTAAGTTTTACTTAGTGGCTGTGAAGGGTGGGCTCTCTTATAACTTCATTAGATGTGGACATGTGCATGGCCTCTTTCAAAAGATGTTGAAAGTTCTCCTGACTTATATCTGATGGCATCTAACTTGCTTTAAATTATTTGAGTTTCATTCTGAATGACATTGAGTCAGACATAATTTGTTGACCCTTTATATCCTTCTTATTAGGTACGAATTTTACGGTTATTAAGGATTTTAGGACGGAATGATGATGATTCAAGTGAAGCTATGAATGATATATTAGCACAGGTGAGTTGATTCAACTTGAAATTTATGAAGTTTCATTTTCATCCAGCAGAGAGTAGAAGATGTGATTATTAGGGCAAATAGTTTTTGTTTTCTCTTTAGTGAGTTACTGAAATCACAATATATCTCATTGCCCTTGGTAGTTTTTGGAAGTGTTGCTTCCTCACTTACCCATTGCTGTCTGTTTTTTTCAGGTTGCTACTAATACAGAGACTAGTAAAAATGTAGGAAATGCTATTCTGTATGAGACGGTTTTGACTATCATGGATATTAAATCAGAGAGTGGATTGCGAGTAAGTCTTTTTGAATCTTCTTTAAGGTTTCCTCCTTATTTAGAGTGATTGGATTGGGCTTCAGTATTTTGGAAACAGATTCCATTTGGAACTTTTGGAAGGATTGATGTACCAAAGCATGGCACTGTGTTTTCTATGTGTGCTTTAATCTTGATGAAGATAGTAAAGCTTGGAAGAACTAAGGATGTATTCCTATTGTTAAGGAACTCTTTCAGAATAAGCTTTTACTAGAGACACAACCTGAATTGTACCCATCATTTTAAACAAGGCACAGATAACAATATTTAATTATTTAAGGAATAAACCTGTAGAACAAGAAACTCAGGTAGCCCCAAAGTTATACTGAGAGGAAAATGTTAGCTCTGTAGCTTTCACATATAGCCATCAGGTCTCCTTCAGAGGAAAACACTGTTTTGTGATGCTTTGTTTATACTGAAACAGCATCTTACTGCATCCCGTAGACAGGGCTGGCCTGGAACTCTTCTGTAGGGTAGGTAGGTTGTCCTTGGTTCCTTGATTCTTTTGCTTTAGCCTCCCAGTTCTGGGGTTATAGGTGTGCTCCACCACATCCAGCCCTTTTCAATACTGTTGTTTAACACTGAAACAGTTTTAGACTTTTTGAAAGATTTATTATTATTTTATTAATTGTGTGTATGCATGTGTTTGCGGTGAGAGCAGCACCTGTGGAAACCAAATGAGGATATCGGATTCCTTGGCCATGGAATTACATGTGATTGTGAGCAGCCTCATATAGGTGCTAGGAACCAGATGGGTCTGTGAAGACCAGCAAGCATGTCCTTTGAACTGCTCAGCCATCTCCAGCCCCTAAAGCCTCAGAGCTTCTATATATGCCATGCATGCCCTTTGCCCGCCTTTCCCAATGTAATATATTACAAATGTATACATCTTATGAAGACCAGAAAAGTAACATGGACACTACTATTTTGTAAATTGTAGACTTCATTTAGATTTTCCAAGGTTCCAGTTGGCATTTATTTTCTCTTACAGCATCCAGTGTATGAGCCTACATTACATTTAGTTGTCAACTTTTCTCTGGTCTCCTGGTCTGTTAGTTTCTCTTTATCTTTCATGATTTTGACACTTTAGAAGTATTGATCAGTTGTTTTGTAGAATGTAACTCAATTTGGTCTGTCTGATTTTTTTTTTCCATAATTTTATAGATTAAAGTTATACTTTTCTTGGGAAACTTGCACACACCTGTTAAATTGTTTGCAGTAGAGCATGTCAGTCAGCAGTTTTCTTAGTACTGTGATACCTGGGGGTACCTCCCCAATGCCCATGCTACCTATAAAGACTCGCTTGTTTGTTTTTCAATCATTTGTTTTTATTCAGTTATATCCTGACCACAGCCCACCCCCTCTTCCCAGTCCCACCCTTACAAATCCCCTCCCCATTATCCCCCTTGGGTACCACCCAATGGCAGGGAACAGAACCTGAGACAGCCCCCGCTCCCCTTTTTAGGGGGCCCACATGAAGACTAAGCTGCACATTTATTTTATTTTTTATGTGGATGAGTGTCTGTCTGCCTGCATGTATGTATGTGCTCCATGCATCCCTATGTGAATCCCTATGCATTCCTGGTTCCTACAGAGTTTGGAAGAGAGCATTGGATTCCCCAGGAACTGGAATTATGGATGATTGTGAGCCATCATGTGGGTGCCGGGAATTGAATCCACGTCCTTTACAAGAGCGGCAGGCTATTAATCGCTGAGCCATTTCTTTCCAGCACTGTATGTTGGCGTCTTTAGTACTGTGTTATTTACTGTCTTTCCCTTTGTAATTAAAATTTTTGGGAGGAGACACTTTGAGCCTGTGCAAATATATTTTTAGGGTTTTGTCCATGATTTTTATTATCTGTCAGATGTTCTTGTCTTTAATAATTGCTAGGATGATATTCTAATTTTAGTTTCCTATTTTCTTCATTTTTTTCCCTCATTAAATAATGAGAGTTCCATGGAGTTACCCCCATGAATTTCTCCTTAGCCTAATCAATAATTGATAATTAGCAATCTATTAAAATAATAGTAATAATAATAACAACAATAATTTTTTGAGACAGTGTTTCTCTGTGTATCTCTTGCTGTCCTGGAACTCACTCTGTAGACCAGTTTGGTCCACCTGCCTTTACCTCCTTAGTGCTGGGATTAAATGTGTGTGTCACCTCACCTGGCTTAATCCAATCAATTGTTAATATTAGAATTGCTAATTCAGAGCCTTTAAAGAAATAGACTTACCAGCTAGAGTATAGTATCATGATAGCCTGTGATACACCAAGCCAACTTCGATCAATTTCTTTTTTTTTCTCCTTTCAAGCAAAAGCAGCAGCTGTATATTGTTCTCTACTCTGCTAGGATAACGTTTTCTTGAAGCTGCTTTTTAACTGTTGTATAAAGACGAGTGAGTGATATAACAACTTACCATTTAGACCACTTAAAGATGTGTAATAATGGCCTTGGTACATTTATATAGCTAAGTAACCAGTACTGCTATATTTTTCCAAAAAAAAATTTTTTTTTGTCTTCCTCTGTATCTCACTCCCTTTTTAAATTAACTTTTTTTAAATTAAGACATCCTTTAAATGATTTTATTTTATGTGTATGGTTGTTTCTGCTGCAAATATGTCCATGTACCATTTGTGTATCTGGTGTCTTTGGAAGGCAGAAGAGAGTATCAGATCCCTGAAACTTGATTTACAGATGCTTGTAGCTACAGCTGGGTGCTGTGAATTAAACTCAAATCTTTTGGAAGAGCAGGAGCCAGAGCTGTTAACACTGTGCCATTTTTCCAGGCCCCTCACCCTTTTTAAGAAAATGATTTATTTTTGAAAATTAGCCCTTACAAACACCCATTTTGTTTTGTCTGTGGGTTTCTCTTTAGATTTTGCAAAGATACAGAAACAAAAAACCAAAAACCCAACAACCAAATGTGATGGGGACACAGCTCGGTGGTAGAGTGTTGGGTTCCATCACTTCAGCAAACTAAGTGTTCCGTCGTCTTCCTTTCTAATCTGTGCAGTTATGTGAATCAGTTCTTTACTTCCAATACCAGATATGGACATGATATTTTCAGTGGTCACCAGTTGCTATTCTTTAACTTAATTCAGTTTAAATATTCTCTACTTTGAGATAGTGTTGGATCTCACAAGTTGAAGGCTTAGTTCTACAGGACCATTTCCCACATCAGATACTAGTTATATGATTGGTATTCTAAACCAGCCAGCTGTGATTCTAGGTTTCTACATCCCTCTCTGTGAGCTTAATTAATGTGCTAGAATGGCTCACAGAATTTAGAGGGATACTTACTTGTCCTTGTTATGGTAAAGGATATTCAGAGGATAAGGATATCTAGATTGGGCACAACGGGACAAAGCATATAGGGATGGTTAAGAAACATTCTTTGTATGTGTACCATCTTTAGAAAACTCCATGTGTTTGGCTACTCCAAAGCCATGTTCTTTTGTGCTTTATGGAGGCCTCATTATGTAGGCATGGTTGATTAAACCATTGGCCATTGGTGAAGATTATAACCTTCAGCACTTTTTATTTCCAGGATCTTGAGTATGGGCTGAAAGCTCCAGCCTCGAATAGCATGGTTACTTCCTCTGACATTCTTCCCCATTCTCAGGCCATTCAGGGATCCATCAAAAGTTACCTCATAACAACACTGTAGGAATAGAGATGGCTCAGTGATTAAGAACACTTGCTGTTTTACCAGAGGACTAGAGTTTAGTTTCTAGCACCTATATTAGGTGTAACTTCAGCTCCAGGGTGCCAGTGTTCTCTTTTGACCTCTGAGGGGAGGGAGACACCCACACCATAAATAAGCACACATTTTAAAAACTTTTGAAAAAAATTAAAACTGAGATTTAGGAGCTATATGTCAAAATATGGGGACAATGACAATATATTTCACAGTATCATATATCTCATAAGAATATAATCATGTAATATTTATCCCTTTGCTTGTATCTTCATCCCTTTTGCTTGTGTTTTGTCATATGTCAGGTGCCTTTCTTATCATACCGGAATAGGACTCCATTGTACATGCCAGTAATATAGCCAGCAGATTTGTGGTTGATGGATGTCTACGCCATCTCCTATCACATGTCCTTGCAATACAGCCCCAGGAGATTTTATGACTATGCTTGTACTGTGCACTTGTCACATACATTTGTACAGTTAAACTGCTGGAGTATGCATTTCTCCTAGGTTTAAGGATGTTGTTGATTTTACTGTCCTTCTTTGGACAGTATTCCAAAAATAGAATATATCTTCATTATGTCCTCCAGTAATTTTTGGTAGTTACTGCTGAAACTCAATGTGATTTTTAAAAATAACTTATTTTATACGTGTGCACATGCATACATATGTGTCCACTCTTCTATATACATGGAGGTCAGAGGACAATTTGAGGGAATGGATTCTGACCTTCTGTAATATGGGTTCTGGAACTCGGGTCTTCAGGTTTGCTGGCAGGCATCTTTATATATCTATTGAGCTATCTTTCTGGTCCCTGAAATGGAACATGATTTTAAGAATGCCTTTAGATAACTTTGCCTTTTGCTAACAATTTATAAATAACAGCTGCCATCTTTAAGCAGCTTCTACCCAGATGCTGGAAATTTAGTCTTTAGATTAAGAAAACAATATAAATATATCATTTATAGATTAAAGAAAACAAAAACAAACAAATGTATGCAATTTCTCTTTAGGTTCTAGCCATAAATATTCTTGGTCGATTCTTACTGAACAATGACAAAAATATTAGGTAAGTCAACTGAAAATTTTCCATATATCTTCTATATTATAAAAATTAGTATTTTCCAAAGCGACTTTGCTCAAGATTATATATATGTGTGTTATGTATTGTGTGATCTAGAATTTGAAGTCAGAATTTTTAGTTTTAATTTAGTTTTAAAATTTCTGTTTTGTAAAGAATTTGAGAATTTCCCTTTTGGCTTAATGTTTAATTTATAAGTTAAGAGTAAACATCCTATAAAGGGCCAAATGGTAAAGATTTTAGCCTTTCTGAACTATAGAGTCTTTGTAGCAATTATTTAATTCCATTGCTTTTGATCTATAACTCAAATTAAGTTTTTTTGTTGTTTTTTTTTTTCTGTTTTTGTTTGTTTGTTTTTTTGAGACAGGGTTTCTCAGGATAGTGCTGGCTGTCCTGGAGCTCACTCTGTAGACCAGGCTGGCCTCAAACTCAGAAATCTGCCTGCCTCTGCCTCCCAAGTGCTGGGATTAAAGGCAGGCACTACCATGCCCAGCTTTAAATTTAAATTCTTGTAGATAGTTGGAGTGGTTTTGGTATTGGTATAAAAAAGCATAGAACATTTAAATGATAAAATTAAAGTAATTTCCTCTTGTATGTTGTGGGTTAAGGCAGTGTGAAAAATCATATATACCTTAACTGTATGTTTTTCCTTGGGAAGATTTAGAAAGTACCGAGTCAGTTACTGTTAGAAGTTGGAATGGCTGCTGTGAAAGTAAGGCTAGTTACAAAGACTCCCCACCTTGTCCCAGCTGTGATTCTGCTCCTGTTCCCTTCAGATGTTACTTTCTAGTCACTACTAGTTCTGTGCTTACCTTGAAATACTTTTAGATGTGTGCATTTCCTCATTTGTTTGGCATCTTTGTTATTATTCAAACAGAGGGAAAACTTCCTTGAATTGTATATTTTAGCCTGTTTAGTATGAAACATTGTTCCATGCAGATATGTTGCTCTGACATCTCTGTTGAAGACTGTGCAGACAGATCATAATGCTGTACAGAGGCATAGAAGCACAATTGTGGACTGTCTAAAAGATCTGGATGTCTCCATAAAAAGGTAAGAGAGTCTTTCTAGCGTTGTTAAGTGAAACAGATTTTTGATAAGGTTGTGTCTGTCTTCTACCAATTTGATAGTTTGTCGAAGTTTGGAGAGTCAAGCATTTAGGTATTCAGTCACTGTTCAGAAAGGATTTCCAGTTAAAGAGACCTGTGGGAAATACCGAAATAGGCACTGAGAGTGCTCTAGGTTCTTAGGTAAAACAATTGGCACAATGCATTGGGCCAGTGTTTACTTAGCAGAGGTGCTGTGTTATGTGTGCTGGAGGATGAAGTAAGGAGTGATCCATCGGCTAAGTGTTTTACCACTGTGCTGAAACTCACATTGCTGACAGCGCACTTTTTCATAGCACCCCAGGATCCCAGAGGCAAGTGTGCTTCTGAGACTAGTCCATGGAGAAATGACCATAGGCAGTTGACACTCAAATATTATAAATCCCTCTGTCGGTGGAATCTGGCGGTTCTTCTCCCAGAAGTGTGGAATTTACAGTTCGCTTTAGTGAACTTTTACTGTATATTCAAATCCAAAACAAGGAGATTTAAAGTGATCTTTAAAGTTATTTAGTCAACAAACATTTATGTACACAGAACAAATGCTAAGTGCTTGAACATTGTACAGATAAGACTTAGACTTAGTAATATCAACTTTTAAAACAAGATTTATTTATTTATTATATACAAGTACAATGTAGTTGTCTTCAGATATACCAGAAGAGGGCATCAGATCCCATTACAGATGGTTGTGAGCCACCGTGTGGTTGCTGGGATTTGAACTCAGGATCCCTGGAAGAGCAGTCAGTGCTTTTAACCTCTGAGCCATCTCCAGCTGACCTTCCACCCTTTTTTTGAGACATGGTTTCTCTGTGTATTTTTTGTAGACCAGGCTGACCGTAAACTCAGAGATTCACCTGCCTCTGCCTCCCAACTGCTAGGATTAAAGGTGTGCACTACCATGTCTGCTTTAGTAATACTAGTTTTATTATTATTATTATTATTATTATTATTATTATTATTATTATTATTAATCATTTTATTCATTTATATTTCAGATGGTATCCCCTTTCCAGCCAGGTTACCCCTCCACCAGCCCCTTATCCCATTCCCCTTCTTCCCCCTCCCCTTTGCCTCTATGAGGGTGCTCCTCCACCCATTTACCACTCCCGCCTCACCACTCTAGCCTCCCCCTGTGCTGGGGTGTCAAGCCTCCCTCCCCTCCCATTGATGTCAGATAAGGCTATCCTCTGCTACATATGTATTTGGAGTCCTTGGTCCCTCCATGTGTACACTTTGTTTGGTGTATACTACTCCTTTCTTTAACCCTTGTGAGGCAGTAGTGGCGCTTTTAATCCCAGCACCTGGGAGGCAGAGGCAGGTGGATTTCTGAGTTTCAGGCCAGCCTGGTCTACAGAGTGAGTTCCATGACAGCCAGGGCTATACAGAGAAACCCTGTCTCAGAAAAACAAACAAAACCAAAAACCAAAAAACAAAAAAACTTTAATCCTTGAAAGGGGCAGTTCTAGAAATAGAAGTCAAACCTTCTTTCTCTTATTTTTGTTGGGTTAAGGTATTTGACAGAAGATGCAGCAGTAAGAGCTGGATCCCAAGCCAGAGTTGTTTCTCATTATGACTCCACACCTAACATTTTCCCTACCTTTTCATTACACTGTTGTCTCCTATGTAAAATGCAGGTAGAGGGCCACCTAATTTCAGAGGTTAAACTGAATATATATATTAAAACTATCTTAACTTCTTATGGGAATGATTATATCTTTGAGGGTCGAATTGCTATTGTATGTATTAGTTAATATGGAATCATGTACTTAACTTAATTGTTAGTTTTGAAATGCAGATATGTTTAGTATTTTCTACCCCCACCAGATGGTCTCAAATTTTCTGTGTAGCTGAGGTTGACTTTGAACTCCTGATTCTCCTGTCCCTAGCTCCTAAGTGCTAGGATTATAACATTATAACATGCACCATCATTCTGGTTATGGAAAATATTTAAACCTTTTTACCAAATATGCAAAAATTTACACAAAGTTTTGTATGTTAAATATTTTTAGCTTTGCCTTTATTACCAAACTTAATAGGCATCTAAAGAAACTTTTATTTGATTGTATAGATATTCCCCTCCCCCTCTGTTAATGGTCAATTTACTGTTAAGTTTATTTTCACTATAGTTTTTTATACCTTTTTCAAAATAATTATTTTTTGATATTATAATTACATCATTTCATTCCTCCAACCCCTCCCATGTACCCCCTTGCTCTTCTGGGCCTCCTTATACACATCTACCTCTCTCTCTCTTTCTTTCTCTTTCCTCCCTCTCTCCCTCTCTCTCCCTCTCACTCTCCCCCCTCTTAAATATATACATATAACCTGTTCAGTCTGTATAATGTTACTTGTATATATATGCTCTCATTCAAATTTATAGCCTCTTTAATTATTGAGAGGTAGGTGTGTGTGTGTGTGTGTGTGTGTGTGTGTGTGTGTGTGTGTGTGTATGTGTTTATCTTACTCTAGGGAAGAGTATTTTTCTTGGCTCTCAGCATTGCTTAGTCCTTTGTATAGGGTTGAAGCCTTGTGTGTTTCGTCCACATTAGCATGTCTGTTGGTGTCCTATTCGTGTTTTGGGGACTAGATCTCTCTATGTAGTCCTGAGTGATGTGGAAGTCATTATGTAGACCAGGTTGGCCTTAAACTTGTGATGACCTTCCTGCTTCTGCCTCTCAAGTGCTGGAATTACAGAGATCCACTTGCTTTTGCCTCCTGAGCGTTGGAATTAAAAGCATGGGCCACCACATGTAGCAATTTTGTTACTTTTAAATAGGTACATTTATGTGTGTTTTGTGCATGTGCATGTGAGGTCCCTCAGAAGTAAGAGACTTTGGATTTTCCTGGAGTTGGAGTTAGAGGTGATTGTGAGTTGCCTGAGGACCTGAGTTCTTAATGGCTGAACCATCTCTCCAGTCCCATAACTAGTGTATTTTAAGATTTATTTTTATTACTTTTAATTATGTTCCCACTTTTGAGACAGGGTCTGATGTAGTCCAGGCTTGTATTAAACACACTATTTAGCTGAAAATGATTGTCAATTTCTTATCCTTCTGCCTGTACCTTGTTAGTCCTGGGAGTATAAATATGGCCCACTTGCTCAGTTTCTGTACTGCAGAGTGTGGAGCCCAGGGCTTTGAACATGAAAGGCAGGCACACTTAACAACTAGGCTACATCCCCGGTCCTATGATACTGTTTGATGTAAGCAAAGTTATATATTTGGGCAGAAGTGGAGTGCAAGTAAAATATCATAAACAAATATATTTTTAAGAAATAATGCAGAAACATTATCATTGGGTAATAGCCTTTTGCTTCTTTTCCTAAGAAATTTCAGCTTTATAGAGTAGATTAAAGAACTATAGTTATTAGACTTTTTCTAAGTTTTTATTGGTGGTGTTTTTCATTTATCTCATTGTATTGATTGATTGATTGATTGATTGGGAAAGGTCTCTTGTAGCTTAGGCTGATCTTTTTTCTAGCTATGTAGCAGGAGAACTTCCTGATGTTCCTGTCTCCACCTCCCAAGAGCATATAGATACAAGTGGTCCTGTTGGCGTGGAGAAGAGTATTGGGTTTACACTCACAGCACCAGAGCTATCATAGGAATATACTTTCATGCTTATCTGGCTTTGTAAGGAGTGACATCACATACTGTACAGATGTTTATGCCACTGCTTTTGGTATATAGGGAAAATACCTGAGTATTTGTTACGTTCCCACCATAAACATGTTTTTCCTCCCCCTCTTTAAGACGTGCGATGGAATTGAGTTTTGCCCTGGTGAATGGGAATAATATCCGAGGCATGATGAAGGAATTACTTTATTTTCTGGATTCTTGTGAGCCAGAATTTAAAGCCGATTGTGCATCTGGAATCTTCCTTGCTGCAGAAAAGTAAGATTTAATTTTTATTTTCATTGGTAGAAGGTGCTTGGAACATCCTAAAAGGATCTTTAAAACATGGTGCCAAGAGATGCTGTAGACATGTTTAAGGCATGTAGCATTTATTTCTAGCACTGAATTAGAAGTAATTAGAAGTAGCTGATGTTGAAAAATAAGACCAAACAAAGTTCCACTTTTGAGAATTTTCCTTCTATATCCATTCTCAGCCTCACACCTACTATGAACAGGCAGAAGAGCATCTGAATTACAGCTGTGTGTAAAATCTGACTTACACAGTGCTTCTCAGTTGTGGTACTGCTGTTGTATGCTGACACACATGCATGTAGAGGTCCAAGGTTGATATTCTCAGTTGCTCTCCCACATTACTCATTGCTGGTCTTTCAGTGAAACCCAGGGCTCAATTTGATTAAGCCTCTCATCCAGCTTGCTCTGGATATTCCCTGCTGCCTCACACACTGCATTTATGTGAGTCCTGTGCTCTAACTCTGGTTGTCTGGTTTCTGAAGCAGCTACTGTAACCACTAAGCTGTCTCCTTAGCCCTCCTTAATTGCCTTCTTTTTTCCTGACAATATGATTTGTCTTCTGAGAAACTGTGACAGAGTCCCATGTTTTCAGCACAATTACTCCTATTGTAATAATATGGGAAATGTGAGTTTGATTATATTTGATCGTTTGTTGAAATGATGGTTTCTGCTAGGTTTCATGGTGTAATATCTCCAAATAGAATAATTTTACCAGAAGACCTAGAAAAGATTGTAGAACAGAGCTTTTGAAAGTCACTGGGTTATAGTGTAGTTTATTAATTTCAGTGTTTTTCACCTTATTTTCTTCAGGTACGCACCTTCCAAACGGTGGCATATAGATACAATTATGCGTGTCTTGACAACGGTATGTAGCTTTTTAAACCAGACTATATAGTGAATGTACCTAGAAATGAGGCAGATGATGAAACCCCTATTCTAATGGAGGAGATTGGAAACTGTATAACTGTCCTGGTCTTGTTTTGTTAAAACCCTGACAACTTGAGAGGAAAGAGTTTGGAGCTTAGAAGCTACAGTTCATCATAAAAGCCAAGGTGGGAACCTAGACAGAAATCGAAACAGAAAATGCTGCTTACTGGCTTATCTCCCCATGGCTTGCTCAGTCTACATTCTTATAAAGCTTAGGACCACTTGCACAGAGGTGACAACACTCCCAGTGAGTTGAGTACTCCCCCCTCCCCCAGACCCCCTACCTCCCAAATCAGTCATTAATCAAGAAAATGCCCCACAGGCTAATCTGTTAGAGACAGTTCTTCAGTGAGGGCCCCTCCTTCCAAGTGACTGTAGTTTTTGTCAAATTGACAAAATGTGGGTTTCACTGTGTTGGCTAGGCTAACCTTCTAACATGTAACATAATGCCAGGTAGGGATAGATGCTGGTGCATAAGGCACCTAAGTCAAGTGTTTTATAGTTACTGTGGTTAGAGAAGGTAAAGTTAGAGAAAAGGGCTTCATGGAAGGAGGAGAAGACCATGTAGATATCTCGTTTGTCCTAATCAAAGGGAATGGTAAGTGAAAAATCCTGGGTGGCAGGCTTGGGCTGCTCGGAAAGCAATGGAAAGGCACTGAAACCAGGAAATGGAGAGAGGCTGTGGGTAGTATGATTTCAGAGTCTTAAACAGGTGCCATTATACAGAGATTCCTAAGTATTTGAATTTATTTTGACTAAGATAGGAAGATGTTGCAGATTATTGTTAACTTGCAGTGCCAGGGATCAAACCCAGGGCCTTACACATACTAGGCAAGGACTTGGACCTTAAATTCTGTCCTCTACTCAGTTGTTTCTAGATTTGAATGCCTATGTTTATTTTACAGTTCCTGTTTTAGATACTGTGTTTTCTTTGGCATTCTCCAATTTGAGGGCTTCTCTCTCTCTCTCTTTCCTTCCCTCCTTCCCTCCCTCCCTCCTTCCCTCCCTCCTTCCCTCCCTCCTTCCCTACTTCCTTCCCTCCCTCTCTCCCTCCCTCTCTCCCTCCCTCTCTCCCTCCCTCTCTCCCTCTCTCCCTCTCTCCCTCTCTCCCTCTCTCTCTCTCTCTTTCTTTCTTTCTTTCTTTTTTTTTTGATACAGGGTTTCTCTGTGTATCCCTGGCTGTCCTGGAACTCACTCTGTAGTGAGGCCAGGCTGGCCTCGAACTCAGAAATCCGCCTGCCTCTGCCTCCCAGGTGCTGGCATTAAAGGCGTGCGCCACCACTGCCCGGCTCTTTTTTCTTTTTTAACTAGTTAATAGAGTGTGATGCTGTAGTAAGATGTACTGTCTGACATGATGTTACTAGAAATGGATACCATAAAGGAAAATAATGACTGCATTTAAAATTAGAAACTCATAAACCAGCAGATCTAGGAACTAAATAGGGAAAACAGCACAGCACAACAGCATATTGATATCTTTAATATGTAAATAAAATGGGAAAAATCCAGTGACCAGTGATTGGCATTTGAATAGATAGTTCACGAAAAGAAAGAAATGTTTAACACATGAAAAACACACAAAGGAATAATAGGAGAAGTAAAACCAAAATATCATTATTAATGTGTGGTATTTTGTCCTTTGAGACAGTCCTCATGTAGCTCAGAAGAGAATGGGCTGTGCAGCCAGGGCTGACTTTGAACTCTTGATCTTCCATTGTCTACCTCCTGAATGCTGTGATCATTGGAATGTGTCTGTCCTCATACTTCCTCCTTTAGCTTGCAAGCCTTAGCCTTAACAGCTGAGCCACTTCTCCAGCCATACTTTTTGGTTTTGAGACAAGATCTCACTGTGTTGGCCAACCCACTAGGCTTCTATTATACTTTCTAAACCCAATTTCTAGTATTGGTTAAAGAAAATGAACAGGTAGAAGTGACTGCCATCAGTCCTGGTGACCTGAGTCCAATCCCTGGAGTGCTCATGTTGGAAGAGGGGGACTGACTATCAAAAATTGTCCTCTGACCTCCATATCCATGCCACAGCACACAAGCCCATACACATAAAATGCATAAGAACGTGTAATTAATACTTAATAATAATTAAACAATGGAGAAGCAGGCTCCACTTTTTACTTGATAGTGTGATAAAATGGTGATATGTTTTCAGAGTACATTATGGAAGCCTGCAATTCAAGTTACGTTGTACCTTCTGCATTAATATAATTTTTTAGCTTTTAGCTTATGAAAAAAGAAAAAAGTGCAGAAAAATATGAATGTAAAAATGTTCATCTTGCTGGGTGGTGGTGCACATCTTTAATCCCAGGCAGAAGCTTTAATCCCAGGCAGAACTCAGGATCTCTGAGTTCAAAGCTTTCCTGGTCTAAGGAGTGAATTGGGAGTACAGCCAAAGCTACACAGAGAAACCTTGCCTGGAAATACAAAACAAAACAAATAAAAAGCTTCATCTTGTTTTTTAATAGAGGCAAACTGGAAGCAATTGTTAGTGTATAAATGAGAATTGATTTAGTAAATTATAATGATTTAGATGCATTGGTTGCTGGACATGTGGCTCATGACTATAATCTTAGCACTTAGAAGTGTTAAGGAAAAGGATTTTTTTTTAGATTTAATTTATTTATTTTATGTGTGTGGGTACACTGTAGCTGTACAAATGGTCGTGAGCCATCATGTTTGTGGCTGCTGGGAATTGAACTCAGGACCTTCAGAAGAGCAGTCAGTGTTCTTAACCACTGAGCCATTTCACCAGCCCAACTTAAAGGATTTCAATGCTAGCCTGGGTTGTAGAGTAAATTTAAGGCTGGCTTAGACTATAGTATAAGACCCTGCCATTTGACCAACAGAATACCAACAGACTTTGGTAGGAGTTTTCTGGGATGAGCTGGTTTTTATTTTGCTTTTGGCAAATGTAGTTAGTTTCCGAGAAGACTGTGGTGGTTTGTATATGCTCAGCTCAGGGAGCCTGGTAGTGGCACTGCTAGGAGGTGTGGCCTTGTTGGAGTAGGTGTGTCACTGTGGGTGTGGGCTTTAAGACCCTACTCCTAGCTGCCTGGAAGCCAGTCTTTCACTAGCAGCCTTCAGATGAAGATATAGAACTTTCTGGTCTGCTTGCACCGTGCGTGCCTGGATGCTGCCATGCTCCTGCCTTGAAAATGCACTGAACCTCTGAACCTGTAAGCCAGCCCAATTAAAAGTTGCCTTCGTCATGGTGTCTGTTCACAGCAATAAAATCCTAACTAAGACTAAGACCGAAAGTTCATAAATGTGATAGATAATGGGGATTAAGTATATTCTAACAAAAGTCATGATAAATTAGAACACCCATTCTTATGATTACCATGTGACTTTTCTTCCTTAGCTCTGTGAGAATATAATATTAGAATCTAGCTGCTGCCTTATAACAGGTCCTTGCCTCTTACAGATACCGACAGGCACCCTACTGGGGCATTGCAGACAGGCTATTAATGTTAAGGTATTAGTGCCACACATGCCCTGCTCCTCGCTCCTTCCCTGTCTCCTGCCTAGAGACAGGCTCTTGCTGTGAGCTTCCCCACCAGAAGGTTTAAGAACAGGACCATACTTCTGCTACATGGCTCTCGATTGTCTTCAGAGACTCCCTCATACTGTCAGTTTCTTTTCTAGGGCCTAAACCTCAGAGCTGTACTGTTGCTCCTCTGTCCAACTTATATAAGTGATTTTTATTCTTGAAAATGCATTAAGCTTTTTTTTTTTTAATGGCCCAAAATGAGGGATTTTTGGTTCAGTGTGAATTTGAAAAATTGTTTCTTGTTGGATACAGTAGTTAGTTTCTCAAATTGTGGTGGTACTCTCTCTTTTGGGAAGTGCTGTACACAGGGGTATGTAAATACTTAAGCCATACTACAGATCCTTTTAGCTTTCTACTTCCATTTTTGACCATTTTCTTTGTGTTGAGTGAGCATTCTGGTTGCTTGTGATCCCCCAGCCCTTCCAGAATTAGGCCTGGCTAGTATTTTGTAAGTCAGCTCTGCTGTTGTGTTCTGCAGTGGAGTGATGTTAACTGGGATCCCCATCGTATGTCACATGTGGCTAGTTATAGCATTCTAACTGCCTGGGACTTAGCTTCCCCATAGGTTAAGTGGCTTTGCTTTGTCATGGCTGCAGATATTTGGAGAATATTAAAAATAATCAGGTTTAGTAATCAGGGGTGGGGTTCCCTGCAGTTTTAAGCCTGTAATACTAGGTATGTAGGAGGTTGAAAGTTGAGGTCCTGTCTGGGTAGTGAGACTGTCTTAAAATGAAATCAGGGCTGCAGAGATGGCTCATTTAGTGAAACACTCGCTGAACAAATTGTGGGCCTGTGTTTGATTCCCAGCCCATGTAAAGGAAAGGTTTCGTGTAGTGGAACATTCCTATAGTTCCAGTGTTGTAGAGGCAAAGACAGATTCTTGGAGCTTGCTGGCCAGCCAGCTCAGCTGAATTGGAAGCTCCTGAATCAGTGATAGATCCTGTCTTAAAAAAAAAAAAGGTAGAGAGTGACTGAAGAAGACACCTGATATCAACTTCTGGCTTCAATATGTATGCACACCCATCCATACATAGATGGAAGCATGCAAGTAAGAAGAGGGTGGAGGTGGGGTTGGTGCTAGAGAGACTACTCTGTGATTAAGAGCACTTTTTGCTCTTGTAGAGGACCCAGATTTGGTTTCTAGCACCCACTGGCTTACAACCAACTGTAACTCCAGTACTAAGGTATCCAATGCCCTATCTTGACCTCATGGATACTGGGTACACATGCAAGCAAAATACACAATTAAATGAGGAAGGAAGGTGACTGAAGATAAAGTTCAGTGATAGACTGTTTTCAGTCCCAGGTACCATGCCAAAATCATTGGATCAGGGTACAAATATTAAATGCAAACTGTTTCCATCCTCATTGTTTTTTGTTTTTTAGAGACAGGGTTTCTTTCTCTCTATAGTCCTGGCTGTCCTGGAACTCACTCTGTAGACCAGGCTGACCTCGAACTCGGAAATCGCCTGCCTCTGCCTCCCAAGTGCTGGGATTAAAGGCGTGTGCCACCACTGCCTGGCCTCATTGTTATTTATTGATTGTATAATATCAGTAAGCACTAGTTTCTAATGACAGTATGATACTTTAAGTAAGTTGATTTTTTTGGAATTCTTATGCTACGCTGGAGTGTGATGTAGTAGTAGTGTTTGCCTTGTCTTTGTGAGAACCCTATATTTGCCCCTAATGCTGAAAACAAAACGAAATAACAAAAACAGAACAAAATAGACTTGTCCTTTGGCACTGTGCACAGGTGCTTGTCGTTGCTTTCCCCAGAATGAGTGCTGGGAAAATAATAATATTGCGGGGTGTGGAAAACAGAAGTGGTAATTAAGTTCACAAAGAATTTTGAAACTTTGTATTTTGATTTTTGATTGTCAGTTTGTGTGTGTGTGTGTGTGTGTGTGTGTGTGTGTGTGTGTGTGTGTTAGAATTTGTTAGAATTGAAAAGCTTAAAACATTTTAGCTAGACTTTAAGGCTTGGGCTCTTTGTAGACCTGTTGATTAGAATCACCCTACCTTTGCTTTTTATTTGTTTGTTTTTGTATAGTCTTTTCAAAAAACAATTGGCAAGCCTGTTCTCCTGCAGTGCCCACACTGCTTATGTGGTCTTTAGTAACTGTTCCTGTTTCCCTTTAGGCAGGAAGTTATGTCCGTGATGATGCAGTTCCCAACTTGATTCAGTTAATAACCAACAGTGTGGAGATGCATGCTTACACCGTCCAGCGCCTGTACAAGGCAATTCTCGGTGATTATTCTCAAGTAAGTGCTTCATTTTCTGTTACTTCTTGGGAAGAATACTCTGATTTTCTTCTTATAGCACTAACACTTGAGACACATAATCTGTTTTGAACTCTACAACTGATGTTATGTAATTTACATTAAATATTATTTTGGGCCTGGACAGTAGTTCAGCAATTAAGGTTTCTGGACTCTACAAGCACGAGGATCTGAGTTTTATATCTTGTACCCTTGGTTCTTTTTTATTATTTTTATCATTCATTAAGTGTTTTGACACAAGATCTCACTATGTATCTTTGGCTAGCTTGGAACTCACTATGTAGACCCGTCTGTGTTTAAGTTTATAAAGACCTGCCTGGGTGCTGGGATTATAAAGGGCAAGTTTCACCCACCACTCCTCACCCCGCCACCCTCCACCCTTAAAGGCACTCATGGTGGCTTAGGCTTGTGTAATCCTAGTGCTGGTGAGAAGGAGACAGGTGAATTCCCACTGCTTTCTGTCCAGCCAGCCTAGCCTGCTTGGTGAAGACAGACCAATGAGAGTTCCTGTCTCTAAAAGAGTTGAACAAAAGCTGTGGCTGAGACTGCAGACATTGCTGAGAGGATAAGGCCCTCTCTGTACAAGCAGAAATCTTGAAAACTATAGTTGGGGTCATCAGAATGAACATGAAAGGCAAAAGTGTATAGATGTGGCCACCAGCACCAACAAAAGAACATAGAAGTGCTTGGGTATGCCTGTTTACTTGTGGCTCTCATACTCGCATGGAGACCCCCAAAGACTCCCAGAATAGGCTACCTTGTCTCAATGAATAATGTGGAAATGGAATGAAGATGTCAACCTCAGGCTTCTACTCACACTTGTGCACATATTCACTTATACCCACACAGGAGTTCACATGCATATGCACATAAGAAGAAAAGGCAGCCAGGCAGTAGTGGCACACGCCTTTAATCCCAGCACTTGGGAGGCAGAAGCAGGCGGATTTCTGAGTTTGAGGCCAGCCTGGTCTACAGAGTGAGTTCTAGGACAGCCAAGGCTACACAGAGAAACCCTGTCTCAAAAAAAAAAAAAAAAAGAAGAAGAAGAAGAAGAAGAAGAAGAAGAAGAAGAAGAAGAAGAAGAAGAAGAAGAAGAAGAAGAAGAAGAAGAAGGAGGAGGAGGAAAGGCAGACAACATCTGAGAAGCAACAGAGGTTGATTTCTGGCCTCTACTTTCAGCCATGTCCATGCACACAGACACTTAAACCAATATATACAAACACACTCATATACATGCATACCTTCCTGTACCTATATAAACATGCACATACAGACACGCACACAACACAGAATCTTTTGGGAAGATTGAAGACCTTGCTTTTCTTTTGGCAGCAACCCTTGGTACAAGTGGCTGCGTGGTGTATAGGTGAATATGGTGATCTTCTTGTGTCTGGCCAGTGTGAAGAGGAAGAGCCTATTCAGGTATCTTTTGCTGTTAGCTAAGGAGGTAACGAGAATGTGCTTTGATAATGGAAAAATGTTTAATGGGGAGTTGGAATTGATTTCTGGAAGCTTTTTACAGAAGTAGTATCCGGACTGTTTTAGACATGTGGCACTTAGAACACACAGTATCTTGGATTGTGTGCATTTAAATCCAGTTTAGTTGGTCTGGGGATATAGTAGGGTTATAGAGTTCTGGATTCGTGCTGGGTTTAGTCCCCACTACCGAACACAAAAACATGACCACTGATGCCTTACTTTTCTCCATTGCAAATGGAGTTTTGGTTTCTGCCACTTGGGGCAGCTAAGGAGGCACGCGTTTACTTCTATTTGTTTATTGAAGAGTTGGCTGTTGAGAGCGTTTTGGCAATAGCTTTGAACTCTTTTGTCTCCTGTATGCTTCTGCCATAACCTGGTCCTAATTGGCAATGGTCATTTAAAAGCCTGCTCTGACTAGTGGAATAACTTAGCATGGACTGCATGAGAAGTAGCACCCTTCTGCTCCCTGATGTTAATGGCTACACCTTCCATCTTCTTCCTCCCAGGTGACAGAAGATGAAGTGCTGGATATTTTAGAAAGTGTCCTGATCTCTAACATGTCCACCTCTGTGACAAGAGGCTATGCTCTCACTGCCATTATGAAGCTGTCCACCCGTTTTACCTGTACTGTAAAGTGAGTACTGGGAAAGGAGAGTTGAAAGGTTGTTCTGTAACTCCAAGGGTGATGCGAGCATCTTCTCTGTCACTCTCTACCTTAATTTTTGAGGCAGGGTTTCTTACTTAACTGGAAGCTCACTTATTTGACAAGTTGGCCACAAAACTTCAATAATCTGTGTCTAAGTGATCACCTCTATAGTGCTAGGATTATAGGTATGTACTGCCATACTTAATGCTTGCGTGGGAATCGCTTTACCCACTGAGCCATCTCCTTAGCCTCTGTTCTGTAGCTCATTTGGTAGAGTATTTATTTTTTTAACACATACAAGACCTGGGGCTGATCTCAAGCACTGCAAAAAACAGGGCCTAGATCAGGTGTTTATGATCATCTCTGACTATATTACAGACTAATTTCAGGCTAAGCTAGCTTACATGGGACTCTGTCTGAGAAATCTAAAACCTTATCTTAGAAAATTTCAAGATTAGACAAAAAATGGGGCCGGAGAGATGGCTCAGCAGTTAAGAACACTTGCTACTCTTGAAGAAGACCCAAGTTCGATTCCCAGCATCTACATGGTGGTCAACAGCCATCTGTAACTCCAGTTTTAGCGATGATCCAGCATTCTCTTCTAGCCTCCTCAGGCACTGCACATATGGTGAACAGACATTCAGACAAGGTACACATACACATAAAGTAAAAATAAATCTCAGAAAAAAGGGAATGGAGAAAACTAGAGGCAATAGTAAAACGAGTTTTAATTTACTTAGTGCTACCCAGAGAATGATTAGTTTATCATTCATCTTTCCTTTGTGTCTGTATTTTGTTTTGCCATTGTCTCTCCCTACTGTGCATTATTTTGTAGCTAAACCTGTAGTTTTATAGTGTAGTTTCTAGCGTTTGTGGTTTATTGGGGTTTTTTGTTTGTTTGTTGTTTTTTGAGAAATGGTTTCTCCATGTAGCCCTGGCCGTTCTAGAACTTTCTCTGTAGACTGGGCTGTCCTGAACTCAGAGATCTGTCTGCTTTTGCCTCCCAGTGCTGGGATTAAAGGCATGCAGCACTATGCCTGCCTTGGTTTATTATATTCTAAGATATTGGTGTAGGAATAAAATTCAGATTTTTTGGGGGGGGAGGTTTCTAGACAGGGTTTCTCTTTGTAGCCCTGGCTGTCCTGGAACTCACTCTGTGGACCAGGCTGGCCTCGAACTCAGAAATCCACCTGCCTCTGCCTCCAACTGCTGGGATCAAAGGCATGTGCCACCACTGCCCAGCCAAATCTTTTGGGTTTTAATTGGTGCTATTTTGAGCAAAAATTAACTTGAGTCAGTTTTTCAGATGAAGTTAGTTTTCCTGTTTTATCTTCAAAGTGGCCACAACCAACCCATGAGCCAGGTAGCTTCGTGAGAAGTGTAATTATTTTAGTGTTTAAATTGTTAATTGGAAGGATTGTAGTGAGCAAAACCTCATTTTCAAAGGTACTAAGAAAGAGAATTGGATAATATATTTCTTTTGTGGCCAAGTGATGGGTACTTTTGTTTGCAGGGTTTTTTTTTTTTTTTCTCAGTGAGGAGATTGAACTTCAGTCCTCACAAATGCTGTACAAGCACCGTACCACTAAGCTGTGTTCCCAAACCTCTAGTAAGCTTAAGGATATGGAATAAATACTTAGTTAGAAATTTCTCAGCTGGGCGGTGGTGGCGAACACCTTTTAATCCCAGCACGTGGGAGGCAGAGGCAGGTGGATTTCTGAGTTCAAGGCCAGCCTGGTCTACCGAGTGAGTCCAGGGCATCCAGGACTACACAGAGAAACCCTGTCTCGAAAAACCAAAGGGAAAAAAAAAAGAATATTGATAAATGAATAAATAGAGATAAGGGAATTATATTTGTTCTTGGAACACAATTTGAATTAAGAAAACATAGATAATTCAAGAATTTAACCAGGAAACTGTTTTTAACATTTTCACTGCGGATTATAAATTTTGTGTTTTGAATGATTTCATTTATTGTATTATCTCTCTGCCCTACAGCCGGATTAAGAAAGTGGTTTCCATTTATGGGAGCAGCATCGATGTAGAGCTCCAGCAGAGGGCAGTAGAGTACAACGCACTTTTTAAGAAGTATGACCATATGAGGTGAGCAGAAGGAACAAAGCAGTGCCTGGCCCTCTGGCACCTGAGTGACTTCGTCCTTGTAGTCCCTCAAGGGACACTTGTTGCTTGTGGGCTGCGTTTACTGAGGTTAAAACCCTCCTTCGTTCTCACTGTGTGGGTGCTTTTGTTTTGTCCATTTTCTCTTCTTTCTAACCTCCTAAGAAATAAATGTATTGCTGGGCAGTGGTGGCACACGCCTTTAATCCCAGCACTTAGGAGGCAAAGGCAGGTGGATCTATCTGAGTTCAAGGCCAGCCTGGTCTACAGAGTGAGTTCCAGGCCAGCCATAATTACATGGTGAGACCCTGCTTCAAAGTAAATAAAAAATAATGTGTTTTTTATTCCACCTCCATCCTGTATGTAAAATTTGCATTATTTTCCATTGTATTTGGCTAAAAGGCAGTTGCAATTTTTTTCCAAGAGAATTTCTTTTTTTAAAAAAAATTTTTTTCTTGAGAGACAGGGCTTTTCTGCATAACCCTAGCTGTCCTGGAACTTATTCTATATACCAAGCTGTCCTCAAATTCTCATATCTGCCTGCCCCTGTCTCCCAGTGCTTGGACTAAAAGGTGTACACCACCAGTGGCAGTCCCAAGAGAAATAATTTTATTCAAATCCCATAAATTCCATTATTTCTAACATTTTGGTGCCTTGTTTTTTCTTCTTTCTGTTAGATAATACCTAATTCATGATTGAAATCTGCTAATGCCTATCAGTTTACCTTTTGTTTGTCTTTGTAGTATGTTTGGGGATTTAGATGGACATTTTGTTTATTCAGAGACTCTTGACTGTTTTAAACCCACTTGAGAATGTAGGTTATGTATGTATTCTTATAATCCATCTCCTGTTTCTGTTTCTGTTTCTGTTTCTGTGTGTGTGTGTGTGTGTGTGTGTGTGTGTTGGGTGGCAAGGGAAGATGCTTCTCCCTATTAGGCTTCAACATTAACTGATAATAGTGATTGTTTTGTGTAGGGTATTGAGGCTGACTGCCTAGAATAACTAACCACTACAATTCTTCTAGATCTGCCCTACTTGAAAGAATGCCTGTTATGGAAAAAGTGACCACAAATGGCCCTTCTGAGATTGTGCAGACAAATGGAGAGACAGAACCAGCTCCACTAGAGACTAAACCACCACCCTCTGGGCCACAACCCACAAGCCAGGTAGCCTTCTCTAGGGATCCTGGTGGTATTTTAGTTCCTGTAGCTTAGTTTTTAGCTGTTATCCTTTAGTATTTTTTGATTGCTTGATAATTGCCATCCTTAATGTTAAGTATTGGGAACAAAAAAACTGTGTTAAATACAATTTAGACAAATAACTTATGAATGAAGGTGTTATTTCCTTATTAGGCCAATGATCTATTGGATTTGTTGGGAGGAAATGACATAACACCCGTTATTCCAACCGCACCTACAAGCAAACCAGCATCTGCTGGTGGAGAGCTTCTTGACTTGCTGGGAGACATCACCCTAACAGGTAAAGCTGAGCTGGAGTCACTTACGTTTCGGGTAGCGATAGACATCTTGGGGGAAATGTTACTGAACACATTTTCCTTAATGGTTACTTTTGGTGAGCAGGAGGTAAAGCATTCGAGCTTTTGGTTCTTTTGGTTTGGTCTGTGCTTTCTGTATATTGTTTGGGGCTCTTTCTTTAACCTGTGTTTGAAGTAACTGCAGTACTTCCCTGAGATTGACTTTCTGTTGGAATTTGTTTTAGGTGCTCCAGCTGCTGCTCCTACCCCTGCCTCAGTGCCACAGATATCCCAGCCCCCCTTCTTGTTGGATGGGCTTTCGTCACAGCCTCTCTTCAATGACATCGCTCCAGGTACAGTTACCATCCCCATTCTCTGAGCACTGAGTTGTGGCTATTGAGCAAAAGGAGTACTGATTGTTTTGTTGTTAGCTGCCTCCAGTATGACTGATCTTCCTGTAATTTCCAAGGTATCCCCTCCATCACAGCGTACAGTAAGAATGGCTTGAAGATAGAATTTACCTTTGAACGGTCAAACACCAACCCCAGTGTAACAGTGATAACGATACAGGCCTCTAACAGCACAGAGCTAGACATGACGGACTTTGTTTTCCAGGCTGCAGTACCAAAGGTATGACAATGGCTTCTCTGCCTATTTATTTTGATTAAAAATTAGCTAACTTTGTTTTATGCATTTGATAAAGAATACATTTAATATTTAGAGATTAAAATTTCAGATTTAACTTAAGTCAGTAGTGTTACAAAATCATTGTGGTTCATTGAAACATGCCATTTTAGTTAATACTTTTACTTTGTTACATGCTCTAAAATATTTTTTTTGTATGTATTTGGATGGGTCTCTGTAAATGTATGCTCCGTCTGTCTGTCCGTCCATCAGTTCGTCCGTCCATCTGTCTGTCTGTCTATATCCAACAAGGCCAGAAAAGGTTATCTGATCCCCTAGATCTGCCTGATGTTGGTGCTAGGAATTGAACCTCGGTCCTTTGGAAGAGTAGCAGTTGCTTTTAACTGCTGAGCCCAGTGACTCAGGCCCAGTGACAGATACTCTTTTGGGTAGGGTAATGGAAGAAATATAGCTGGATATGATGGCACATGGTTTTAATCTCAGCACTTGGGGAGGAAGAGCAGGAGGACTGCCATGAGTTCAATGCTAACCTTATCTAAGTAGTGAATTTTAGATAGCCAGTAAGACCTTAATTTTTTTTAAAGATTTATTTATTTATTTTATGTGTATGAGTACACTGTAGGTGTACAGATGGCCGTGAGCCATCAGGTGGCTGCTGAGAATTGAACTCAGGATGGCCCCACTCTATCCAGCGTAATTCACTGTAGCTGTCTTCAGACACACCAGAAGAAGGCGTCAGATCTCATCACGGATGGTTGTGAACCACCATGTGATGGCTGGGATCCGAACTCAGGACCTTCAGAAGAGCAGTCAGTGAGCCATCTCGCCAGCCCAAGACCTTATTTTTAAAACATGTAAGCTAAAACCTAAGATTAGTGAGAACTGAGTTTTACAAGGTGGTAAGTTAATGCTTGAATATTGACATAGGTTTAGTAATATAGTACTAAAGATCCAAAAACACAAAATCTAACATAGAATTGAATGTTAATTTAGATAAAGGACTGTTTGGTAGCTAGTCACTAGATTACAATTACATTTTTTAAAAAACTCTAGATATTTTAAACCTTTAAAGTTACATTTATTTATTTATTTTATGTGTCCATGTGCTTTCATGTATGTATGTGGGTACACATGTCATAGTATGTGTGCAGAGGCTGGAGGACAACATTCAGAAGGTGGTTCTCTATTTCTACCATGTGGGCTCTATATGTATTGAACTCTGGTCATCAGTGGTAGTGGCAAGCACTCACTGAGCCATCCCTCCAGCCTCCGAAAATTTCCTCTCTTGATACCTAGGTGAGTGAAGCATTCCCCTCTTTTTTTTTTTTTTTTTAAAGATTTATTTATTATATATAAGTACACAGTAGCTGTCTTTAGACACACCAGAAGAGGGCGTCAGATCCCATTACAGATGGTTGTGGGTTATCGTGTGGTTGCTGGGATTTGAAATCAGGACCCCTGGAAGAGCAATCAGTGCTCTTAACCTCTGAGCCATCTCTCCAGCCCAAGAATTCCCCTCTTTAACCTCCAGTTTACTAGTGGTACAATGGCTGTTTTGTAAATTGAGGTGTTTTAAATTTTAACAAATCTTAATTTTAGGAATATTTACATTTGTTTTTGAATACTGGAAAAAATTTAATGAAGTTTAGAATGGGCAAAGTACAAAAGTTTTCTCTGAAAGATCACTATCAAGCTGTAGCCATTATATAAGTGAGCAAGCATATATAAGTGACTCTGTTCCGGTGGAATGCTAGAAACAGATATTAGGCTGTAATTTGCCAAGCACTGCCTTAGACTGAGCTAATCTTTACTAGTTTAACTAAAGCTAGTCTTAGCCTAACTTACTCATTCTGTGGCATGTGCAGCATGGCATTCATACAACACGCATTTTGAAGCTGACAGTGCTTTATTGTAGTTTCTATTCAGTGTTGTTAACCTTTGCTCATAATTTTTGGCTTCTGTATAACTTATGTATTTTAAAGTTATGTGCCATAGCTATGTTCACTAATAAATTCTAGAGCTGTTCTATTTTGATCTTAGAACTAGTTGTGCTCCCTGAAGTTGGTCAGTCTCTGTTTTTGCATTTGCAGAGAGAGGTGATGATGATAGCTACTTCCTAGTATCACTTTGACAGTGACTGAGGTTCTTATGTTGGACCCAACTAGAAGCCATGTTCTTGTGTTCAGTGCTCAGAAAATGTCTGTTGTTACAACCTAGGGTCTTTATAGTAATGAAGTTACGCTGGCCTAGCAGCATCACCTTTGTATGGCTTTGTTTTTTTTTGTTTTGTTTTGTTTTTATACTGGGCGCTACATTTTGCTGTGTATCTTGAGCTTCAAGGTGCTACATTTCATAGACTCTACTACATAGCTTTCAGTTTTTTAATGTCTCTGAGATTGACATGCAATTTGAGATTGATACCCAGTGAAGGGGCACTTGCCTATATGTATGAGGCCCTGATATGGTCACCTCCTCCTCATGTCATAGAAAAAATGAACTTGGTGTCTAATTATAAGCTTAAGGGGAAGCCCTTTTTCTTTTTTGGTGCTATATAAAATAACTTTGCATCATAGTTGATAGTACTTTAAATGTAGTGAAATATATTAGTAATGACATTTTCACCTTATATAATTCATTTTGAGAATAGAATTACAAATGAGACCCAAGATAATAAGTGTGTGTTTTCAGTTTGACTCTTTCCTTTTCCAATATTTGAGCTTATGAAAGGGCTCCTCTGTCAGTCAGGAAAGGCTTTTTACAGTGTAGCTGCCTGGCTTGCTTCAAGCACTTTCTTGTTTCATCTCTATAAACAGATAAAAACCTATCCACACTCAACAAATTAAGATATTTAGCTTATCTTGGTCTTTTGTTGTTTGGGCTGGTTCTTCCTGTACTTTTTCTTTAGGGCCTTGTGAGTCTGGTGGAACAATCCTGAGTGTTCCACTTACATATTAACAGCTGGCTTTTCAAGCCATTCCTTCACTTCTCTTGTAACAGGGGCATACCTTGGCATACCTTGGCATAATACACATTATTTAGGCTTTAAAAGTCCAAGTCCCTGAAGCCTAGTCATCAGGTTACACAGAAACATAAAGGTCTATAGTCAGTGTCTAGTATGTTGGCTTATTATATTTGGAAAGCTTTTTTTTCAGGTTCTGTTTGGCTTTGTTTCAGGCCACAGGCATCCAATCTTTACTTGCACAGTTGATCAGTTACTACTAAGCAGGGTTTCCAGAACAAGGAGTGCTACCTTTTGAGAAGTGATAGTCTAGAGCTCCCTTAGCTAGAGACAGGAAAGTGGCACCTTTATGTTTCCACAATCAGAGGCTCGAATTGGATGATTGCCGTTCTGCTTATATATCATGGGTAGGTGTGTGAAAAATAAGCACTGGGCAAAACTTAGAGAAACCTGTTTGTTGACCCATCTGCTGGCTGTCTAACGTCTTACTGGCTGTCATCTTTGCCCTAACACTGCTGTTGGTTCTCAAGAGTGCCCTTTGTTCCCCTGTAGACATTCCAGCTGCAGCTTCTGTCTCCTAGCAGCAGTGTCGTCCCAGCCTTCAATACAGGGACCATCACACAAGTCATTAAAGTTCTGAACCCACAGAAGGTGAGTAGTACATTTGAAACAGATCTGTTTAAGGTCACTTTATAAAATAAATCTTTATTTCAGTTTTACTTGTTTCTGACTCACATCTAGGAAAATGCCTGGTCTAACTTCCTTGTTCTTTTATAGAGATAAACCAAGCCCAGGGACATCAAAAAGACTAGTGACATTAAAATGCAACTAAAAATTCTCTATTGTGAGGATTAAAGATATAGTTTTGAGGATTTAGCAAAAGTTTAAATCAGAGGTAAAATCAAAAATCCGATTTACTGCTATAATTAGTATGGTTATCAAAACCAGTAGCATTTTAAGTGAAGTAGTTAAATGAAAAATAGCAGTAGAAGCCAGTTCAGCAGGAGTGTCGCTGTATCTTCTCAGTGAAATCAGCCGGTCCTGCTTCATACCTAACTGTCTGCTTTTCAAGCTCTCTGGCTGTTTCCTTCTTTTGTATTACTTTGCCTTTTCTCAGTTCTTTTTTGTGTCTTGCTCATGTCATTAATAAGAACAAGCACTCATTATTTTCATTATCTGATACCTGCAACAAAACTTTTTTAAATGTTTTAATATTTGACATTTGTCACATAAAGTACAATACATTTAAAACCATTCCTGTTACCTGTGTACCCAGGTATTTCTTTTATGCTTTGGAAATACAAACATTGATGATGTTTACTGAGGGTTTCATAAACCAACCAGCAGGTGACTCATATGTAGAATTTGTGACAGTGTGTTGCCTCATTTTCTAGAGACTTAGACAAAGAGTTAAATCTTTTGTTCCCCCAAACCCCACCCCACCATTGGGGACCTACTTGGTATTCCAGATGTACGTGTTCTTTACTTCATGGACTTGATGTTGATTCTTAGGCTCCAGTCTAGAGTGATAAATGTTTTGGCACTGGCTGTTTATCTATGTGCCACTTGAGACAGCTTTACTTGGATGTAGTTTATTTACCTTTAGGATTAAATACATCTGTGGAGCAGGGCATGGCAGCATGTGCCTGTAGTCCTCAGTACCTGGGAGGTTGAATCAGAGCATCACTTGAACTGAAGGGTTCGGGGCTAGCGTGATCAATGTAGTGGAACCTGTTTTCAAGAAACAGACTACTTATAGTCTGGGGAGACAGGGAGATTTAATTTCAGTGAATTAATTTATGGTTCTCTTTTCCCTTTTATAGCAACAGCTGCGAATGCGGATCAAGCTCACATATAATCACAAGGGCTCAGCAATGCAAGATTTAGCAGAAGTGAACAATTTCCCCCCTCAGTCCTGGCAATGAGGGTGCAGCACCATTCTCATTCTTATCTCACTCAATCAAAGGAATTCTGGGAAGGAGGTTGTGATTGCTGGCAAGTCCCCCCAACTGTACCATGGGTAGGCACGAGGAGCTGAGAGAACTGTAGAGGAGGGTTTTCCTCAAGTTACTGCTGACCTTGAAGCATCAGTAAAGACTAATGTCCTCTCCTCCGCTGTTGAGGCTGGCTGCTGCTTCTCGAGGCTACTTTGCACTCTTCCTCCTCTTCTCCCTTTTCTGCACTTCACCCCTCCCACATTTGCAGCCAGAATCAACATTCTCTGGGCCACTGAGGCAATCAGCAGCTGGCCTGGAGGAGAGGACTGGAATTCACGGCAAGAAAACACTCACTCTGTTTCTGCAGCAAAGAGTGGCCCCTACTGTCTACTGTTGTATCTCTGTGGACTGGGCAAGGTGGGGTGTTTATTCCTCACTAGCTGGTTACCATCAGGCATTTGAAATGGAATTGTAACAATGGACATAAGGGAGCTCTGCCCTTTTCTGCTGGTTCTCCTGATGTTTGAAAGAGGTGTTAGGCTCCTGGAGCCTTTTCTGTGCATTGCTGTATACACACAGACACACATGTATGTATGTTTGTTATATATATATAAAAAAATCTGGTTAGACCTTGAGAGGTTGTTTGTAAACACTGGACAGATGCAGTTCAAAGAGCTTTTGTTGAGATTTGGCATGAAGGATATGGTGCTCTATTTGTAATAGAAACTTCCAAGGCTCTTCCAGCTCCCCTTTCTCTCCATTCTTTAGCTGTAGTCATGAGTTCTCTCTCCATGATTTTCAAGATCAATTCCCATTAAATTGCAAAGTGGACACTTTCTAAAAGACACATGAATAGTTATTAATGATCCTATTCCCCCACAATGTTTCTCCCAAGCCTGTCACTTGCCTGTTTGAGCTGTGGTAAATGGGTCAAAAGAGAAGTTCAGTCTTAAGGAGCAGACCCTGTCACAAAACAACATGACCCATAGGAAGAGCAGTTCCAGACTCACTCAGGAGCACACTGGAGTCAGCTTATCCATTGCTCCAAACCTCCCTTTTTAATTTCCTGAGCCTGGCTTGGCCCTTGGCATTCCGTTTGAATTCCTTCTTCTAACTGGAACATTTGTGTTGTATCTGTAACACTGGCACTGAAATAAAGACCACACAGTTAAAGAAATCGTTCCTACATTGTACTTTATGGTGTTGAAATGAAGCCTTGTAGCTTCCTTGCCCCCTATGTGAGAGCAAGTCACCATAGGGTAGGAATATCCTTTCCTGAGTATGAGAAATTGGTCTCTTAAGAAACCAATCTCATGAACATTTGCATTATTAAAGGTTTGAGCTTTTTAAACAGTAAGAGTGCCGAGTGTTTTTTAGAAAAGACCCGATGTTACCAAATCTTTATGTTGACTTGCTGGAATGAGGTGAAGGTGATTGTCTGTGGTACATGTTGAATGTACTATGTATGTTCAGGTATTCAGGCATCATGTCCAGTTTACTGCAGGAGAAAGAAAAAGTGGGCAACCCCTCTCCCCTTGCTTGTAAAGCATTTGCAGTTGTTACTGTATTATGCAGTAAAATGACACTTTGGCTTCAGTTTTAAACCTTGATACAAATCTCCTTTTTCCCCTGCTCCATTTCACCACGCCTTTACTTAAAATCTTCAGTGTCTTGTCAAACCTAGCTCTGTATCAGATGCTAGACTATTCCTAACATTGACAAACTGGAGTTGAACTAAAGGCTCCAAAAGGGAAAGTTTCTGGTCTTAATAGTCCTTTAAGAGCAAGATTTATTGAAACTTACTTGACTGGGTAAATGGACAGCTGAGTTACAAACAGGATATTTCTCCTGTGTTCAGCAAAACAGATGTGGACAAGCGCAAGCTTTTAGACAGCTGCTCTGCCTGATCAGTGAAAGCCTTTAGGGTTTCCTGCAGACGGATTTCATTGGATGGATATTTAATGCTGTGAAACATGATAGGATTAATGCTGTACTGGTGGATTTCTTGAATAGAATTTGTCTTAACATTCCTTTTCGTGTGGAGGCTTTATTTTCTCCCTTACATCTGTAGCTAACCAGCTCAGGTTTTTGGTTGCTCTTTGTTGTTGTTGTTGAACTGAGTTGAATCTGAAGAAATCTGCTCAAGACCAAGTGCTAGCCGATGGAGCTAGAAAGATCTCCACTGCTGACAAAGCATCTGCCTGGGTGATGAGTTTTGAGGTAGCGTTTACGATCATCCATGGCTTTATTGAGAAGGAATAAAAAAAAAAATATCATGGCCTTAACACAAAGGGTGCTGCGTAGCTACGGAATTCATTTGGGAGACGACCTGAACAACACACTGACGGACTAGCAGCCCAGTGCCTGCCTAGGATGCTGATGGTTGTGAAGACTGCTCCAAGTGATTGGATCTTTGAAAGCTTCAGCGTGCCTTCTTAGTTTCTAGGAGCAGCATTAGTTTTCTTCTCACTTGGCCTTGCAGCTTAAAGGAGAAAAATTTCTTCGTTTCTGTGACTACTCGCACATTTCAGTCATTCCTTTCCCACATGTAACCCTTCAAGAGGAAACAGATTTGGATGGATTTGACAACCTCAGAGCCGTTGTGAAGAGAGTGATTTCTGTGACTTTTGAATAAAGCCAAGGTGATAAGCAGTGATCCCCACTTACTGACAGTTTTATACGCACTTGTACCTCATTAGCATCGCCTTCCTTGAGGAGTAGTTTTTATGTCATTCTTCTTTCCCATCCCAGAGTCATCCTAAGGGAGAATTCCTCTAAGTAATCTCAGACAACTGTAGACGCTTCTCCCATAATGCTTTGGTGCTGTTACCTTGAGATGGTTTAGGATGCCATGGAAGTTTTCTGCTGTGTGTTGTATCATCTGTTAAACTTTGAGGTCTTTTTTTCATTTAAAACAACATTCCTCAGTGTAACAGTACAGGTATTCCTTGCTTGGTTCCTGGTGTGGTTCTTAACCTTTGTTTTTCTCCCTCATCTATGAAAATAGACTTTTAAAACTGTCCAGTACTAATAGTTTGAAAATTTCCATCTCCTATATGATAACATGCTTTCCATTTCTGCATCCTTTTAGAAAATGTTGGAAGTTAGGGAATACTCCTTTTGTGGCTCAACTTTTATTTTCTTCTACATTGGAATATATTTCGGCATTGAGAACTTGGGGAAGAAGGAGTTTGAATGTGTATTTTTTTCCTATTGAATGTATTTTAACTACGGTGTCCTAAACTGAGAGAGAACAACAACAACAAAAAATGCATATTCATAAACTTTGTAGTTGGGAGGGCTGTGTATGCTGGAGTATTTGTCAGTCTGGGTGTGGGGGAAGAGAGAATTGCACAGGAAGTTCTGAAGTTTAAAATACTTCTGACCAGTTTTGGCTCGGGAGGGTGGGGCTGTTTGTGGAACTGAAAGTGAAAACCTTTAGCAATAGCAGTGAGTGGGTCCCATGGACAGGGTTCCATTCCCAGGACCTGGAACTCTTAAACAGATGAAAATGCTGAAGCAGTTTGAAGCAGCTTGAGCAGTTGCTTCTTGATCCTTGCTTCAAGACAGAGCATTGGAGACTTTTTTCCCCTTAAGAACCTGCATTTGCGCTTTGTGTGTTTTGTTTTTATTTTTATTTGGGGACCTCATGGGAGAGAGCTCCTGCACTCCTTCCTTTGTGAACCCCACTGTGTTCCTGTATCGTCCTTTTCCTTTTACTATGTTGTAAGTTACGTTTTCATTAGGCCCCATCACATCTTCTTTACTGTAAAATTATTAAAAGGCTGTTTCCACGTGGGGCAGCTAATGAAGTTCTAATTATTGCAGACATATTTTTGAGATGTAAAAAAATTTAAAGTGAAATGATAAGTCTTGAAGGCGAGTGAGGAATAAAACGGATGTAAACATTTACATGGGATGCATTTGGATTCTGCTGTGTGTATTGTCTTTTGGTTGAAACAAATTATGAACAGTGACTAATAATAAAAAGTCAGTACTCAATGATTTAAACTTTGCTGCCTTGCTTCTTGCATGTGAATCAGAAGCCTTGAATGAATTCTTACTCCAAAGCTTTGAGCAACACCGAGCATTTTAATGTTCCTTTGAGCAGAAATCTCACCTAGAGAAGAAACATTTTAAAACCTTGTAGATGTTTTACACAGAGAAAAGTCCAAAGAGCAAGTAGACATTTAACTGGAACGCAGTTACTGTCAGGTTTGTTTTCTCCACATAGGCGAATTCTCAAAGCTACGAAGCCACTGTGATGAAATATGTAGTAAATATATTTCATTATAAGTTAAGTTTTGTGTTCTGTTTGTTTGCTTGATTGGTTTTGCTGAGTTGTTTTGGTGACTTGATAGAGAAAGGCCTACCTAGCCCAAATGAATGACATTCCATGGCTTATTTTGCATAACACATGAATTCCTTTTTTATATGTGTGCTTATAGACAGGTGAAAGGTCAGCCTTGGGTGTTGCTCTAAAGGTGGTGTTCCTCAGGAGCCTTTCACCTCATTATTTGAAACAGAGTCACTCACTAGGCCTGGGGTTCACCCATTAGACAAAGCTGGTTGGCTAGTGGGGCCACCTTGTCTCCACATCCCCAGTGCTGTGATTATATTAGAGCTCCCTTGGGGAGTTCAGGTCCTCATGCTTGCATGGCAAATTATCTTCACAAACTTGATAACAGTTTTTTGCTGAAGGTTGAAAGTTCTTGGTTTTCTGTTAACTTTCATGATCCCTAACATTGCCCTTAATTGAGAATGGAGAAGATATGACAGTTTCTAGATTGAAGAGGGGAAGGGCGTAGGCCTGTGCAGGTTATCTCCTTTATGCAGCAGTGCCCTTTGGCACCATTTGATAACATTTCTATAAGCTTGTTTTCTACATGGAGTAGTTAAAATACATCGATTCTGTATTTAAGTTTAGCTCATGGAAATATAAGTATAATTAGGTGAAACTATAAAAGTTACAGTTCACTAGACATTTACTTAACAGTATGATGGGTTGTGCATAGGTTTAAATGTCATTCCAGAACTACAAGATTAATTTTAATCACTCAAACAGCTTACTATTCTATGATCTCCAATTCAGCTGTCTTCAAATGTAGAAACAAACAAACAAACAAACAAACTGTTCAGTGGTTGGAGGTGCAGCTTAGTGGTAGAGTACTTGCCTAGCTTATATGAAGCCCTAGGCTCACTTTAAAAAAAAGAAGCAGGAAAAAATTCCTTCAAACTTTGAAGTCAGGTAAACATTGATTGGAACCAGAAGACAGAACACCTAAACCTGCTTATCCTGTGGTAGCATAACAATGGGGTTGGGCCTAAAGAAGACTTTGTGATCATGGAAAGATTGGGAACTAGGTATCAGTAAATAGATACGAAGTTCCAGGCTCCTCTACCAAAGTCTGACATTAGCTTGCTTTCTCCACAGTGTACTGGAGAGGTAGAGTGTGTGTGTGGAGAGGAGGGATTCTAATGATTTTTTGCCTTAGTATCATGTGTAGTGAGGAGCCTGCAGTGACAGCAGATGGTTTTTGTGTATATATACACACATACACAAACACACACATACACACTCCACATATGCACATACGTAAATCCCAGAGGAATTTATTTTTAGGGTTAGTCTCTACTGTTCACCATTTCCAAAAATTATGGTTACATAACATTTGGCATACACAATACATGTTGCCTTGAATTGGGGGTGAGCAGCAATTGTGACCTTTGTGATAGTTTGCTATGTTAATGGCAGTCTATAATTTGAAAAGGAAACATCAGCTGATTATTGCTGATGAACTGGATCTGAAGTAATGGGGACCTTTAAAGGTAGTTGCATATAAAAACTGATTCCCTGAGGCATTTGGGACAGTGCTCTTGGGGTATTTTTTTAATTGCCAGTTTGTAGTAGTAAATACTTAGCTTTTAGCTTATGGATTCATTTTGAATTGATGGTATAGGACACTATCCAGATAACGAAAATAACCATCTACAAAACACTGCTGTTCCCTAGTATGAACTCATTGCTGGATTTAGGACAGCAATGAGATAAGTCACATGCGATCTGTAAAAGGTAATCTCTAGTACCTCAAGAAACAGGCTTTTGGAAACATCCCCAACAATTTCCTTGCTCTTGACTATCTACTTATGTCTTCATGTTGGTGCCCGGCCTATAAAAAACCCAGTGTGTTTGCTGTGAAATCAACCAGGGTTAGAGATCCAACTAAATCAGTTAGGCGTCTGAAATAATTTCAAAGTAGAAGGAAAGCCCTGGCAAGTAGCTTCTCTTTCACCTTTTATTAGACTTCGCAGAGAGTAACCATGCTTACTGTAGTAAAAGAAAAGCAAGAAAGGAAGATTGGGACCATGGTAGATGAAGGCAGAAAAACGCCTTTTATAGAAGAAATGATTTGTATGAGGCAGAATCTTTGAAGTAAAGTTTTATCTTGACATGTTAGCTCCAAATTGAAAAAAAAAAATCTTAAGATAGATCCAGTTCTATCTCAAGTGCTGTTGCTTTTAGGCCTACATTTGAAATACTCCAGATAAATAGTTGCACAGGCCCAACTGAAGCAATGGGTAATAGACCACCTTTGCCAGTTAACCTAGAAGTTGTTTGCCTTTTAATTCCTTACAAGTTGGCTGAACATTCAACACATATATAAGAGACGATACCCTAAAAATGAAGAGGTCCAGAAGGCTCTTTACAAAATGTAGGAGCTTTGAGAAACAAAAACAAAACAAAACAAAACAAAATGTAGGAACAAATTTAATGCTAGTCACCTTTTGGGAAATCTAGAATTTCAGAATTACAGTGGCTACTATGAATCTTTAATATGAGTTAGGCTTGCTGGCCAGTGGTGACGCACGCCTTTAATCCCAGCACTTGTGAGGCAGAGGCAGGTGGATTTCTGAGTTCGAGGCCAGTCTGGTCTACAGAGAAGTTCCAGGACAGCTAGGGCTACACAGAGAAACCCTATCTTTGTATGTTTTGTTCCTTGTGTAGACCTTGATAACTGTCAGGCAGATGTTAATCTTGTTCATTCACCCCTTAACCAATGCAAGGCTCTGGAGAGATGGCTCAGTGGTTCATCGCGCTGGCTGCTCTTCCACAGGACCCAGGGTCAACTCCCAGCGCTCACCTGGCAATTTACAACCATCTATGTAATTCCAGATCCAGAGGATCTGACACCCTCTTCTGGCCTCTATCACATGGCATACGCGTGTTGCATAGACCTAATACCCATACATAACAAAACGGAAGACCCACCGGAAGCTGGGCATAGTGTTGCACATCTGCACTTGGGAGGTAGAGACAGGGGAATCGAAAAGTTCAAGGCCAGTTTTGGCTTTATAGTGAGTTCGGGTCTGCCTGAGCTACATGTAATTTACGAAAGAATTAAATCAAGTAATTTGTATATGTATAGATCTAATAATGAGTACAACTGAGATTTGGAATTAGGCAGACTCATAATTTGGCCCACTTACCACAAAATTACTATATCACTCCAGGAATTAAAAGAAAAGTCAAACCTTTAAAATAATCTTTAGTGAGTTAAGACTTGCAAAATAGAAAGAGGGCTTACACACCATGTTACTGTTAGAGACGAGAAAGGAAATCTGATACTTTGATTACAGGAAAAGGACACTAAAGTGTGGTTAGAAAGCTTAGTGTACTTAAGGTTGTTTGATGAAGAAGGTCGCCAGCTATTCCTAAGAGATGAGTATAAGCAACAGTTCTTTCACCGCCAGTAGGTGCCAGGGGACAGACACATTTGGGAGCAGGAAATGTCTTGGATGGAGAATTCCAGCGCCGCCCATGGTGGAGGGTTGCATCTTGTCTATCTTAGCAGGTGCAGGCCTTACCTGTCTCTTCCTCTGGATGCTTCTTGGAGGACCCAGAAAGCACCAAATTGCTCTCCTTGCGCCCTCGTCCTCTGAGCTCAGGGAGGAGCGCAGCGGAGGATCACTCTGCAGGGCCGCCAGCCTCCCACAATTATGCTCCGGCCTCGCCAGGCGGGCGACTACGCAGGTCCGGCGGGGCCAGGGGCGGGACCGAAGGGGGCGGAGCGTCCTGGTTAGGGGCGGGGTCTAGGCGGAGGGGCTAGGCCTCCCGCTGCTCAAGCGCGCCTCCGAGGCTCGCGCCGTCGCGCCGGCCGGGCGTCTCTGGAAATCCTTGGCCGCCAATGGGGGAGGTGGAGCCCGTGCCCGCGGGCCCGCTGGAGCCCCCGGAGCCACCTGAAGCGGCAGCGCCTCGCCGGCCGGGAGGGATTCGGGTCCTGAAGGTGAGGCGGCAGGGAGAGGGAGGAAGCAAGAGGGCCGTGGCCGCCTTCGCTGAGCTGCCCGAGGCGGCGGGCGCCCCCCGCCCTGCGTCCCTGGGCCGCTTGCACTTGGCCGGGCCGCCGCGGGCCTGCTGTGGGCCTCCGTGCCGCGCCCCCGCCCTGGCCTCGGCCGCCTGGGTCCCCGGCGCTGTCCATCCCTGACCGCCGCCCGGCAGGCCCACGCCTTCGGGCAGCCGCTGCCCCCACCCTCCTTCCTCCCCACATCCCCGGGACCGCCGTCTCCTCGCTGGGCCTAGCCCGGGGCCCTGGGACGGGTTCCGGGGGGCTTCGAGGGCGGGCCGCGCCTGGCGGGAGTCAGGCGGCGAGTACGCAGGGCTCGGCGGACACCTGAAGACATCACCCCAGCTGGAGGATGGCGGCGGCGATTGGCCAGGCGCCGCGGTGTGCGCGGGCTGCGCCGGCGGGAGCGGCCACGCTGCCCTCGGGACTGGCTACCGGAGTTCCGAATGGGCTCTCGGCTCCAAGACGCGACACCCCGCGCTTCCCGCTCGGGGACAGTCGGGGAGGAGCTGCTGGCTGAGGACCGGCTGGGCGTTTTGCAGGGGTTGGGGGGGGGAGCTGAGCCCGAAGGGGCACTCCTGCTTGGCTGACAATCCGGGGAGAAGGCAGTGGGGGAGCCGTTATGCAACAGGCAACTAAGCGGGGCTTTTTGGTAGAATCAGGGGAGTAGGAGGCTAGGAAAACAGATGCAGGGGAAAGGGGAGAGGAGCCTTGAAGGTGAGTGATGACAAGAAGTTTCTATGCAGGAAGAATGCAGAAGGTGAGGTGAGGTGAGGTCAGCAGAGATGGTTAAAGGGTGGCTAACTGGGTGGAGTTCTCTACTAACCTCTGAAATAGTGCAGAGAAAAAAAATTTTGTTTTTCTGTAGGTTCTGTATATTAACGAGATGGGATAGTGGAATGGAATTACTCTAGAGTTCTAGAAGAGCAATTGGCAGGATTTAAAACTTGCTAAAGAAGAAGGGGAAGAAAATTGAGATTTAATGTGTTTTGAAAACAGTCTGCCAAACTTCGAAGAGGCTTAATGTTAAAAGCAATCATTAAGTACTTAAACGAGATTGTTGTTGAGTAATATTCCCATTTATTAAGATTATTAATAAAGTAGCACACAGATGGGAGCAACAGAAAATTATATTCGTTGTATTTAGTGAATTCATGAAACCAATACTCGGCAGACCGAAGTCTTATTTTCTAGCACCTCCTAGTCTTAATGCATAGTTACTTTAGACTATCTCATAACTGTTACCCACACTGGAATTTACTCAAGCATAAATCGAAGTGTAATTACGCAAAGTCTTTTGGATATTTAAAATGATAGCAAATAGCAAACTAAACTGTGAGTGTATTCAATAAGAACAAAAGTTCTGCAGGCCTAACTTATGAGGAAATAGCTTTGAGAGATATCAAATGCCTTTTGGTATGCAAAGATGGGCAATTTAAAAAAATTTTTTTTTATTTATATGAGTACATTGTAGATGTCCTCAGACACACATCACAAGGGTGCATTGGATTCCATTACAGATGGTTGTGAACCACCATGTGGTTGCTGGGAATTGAACTCAGGACCTCTGGCAGAGCAGTTGGTGCTCTTAATCACTGAGCCATTTCTCCAGCCCAAAGACTGTCTTTCCGTGGTTCCCAAAGCTCCCATCTTGGGATCATTTGAAAGATTCCAATCTTGATTCTTGGTCAGTATTGAGCTCTTGCCCTGAAAGTCTTTCGGGAAGGTCTTTCTAGCCATGCTTTCCTGCAGTGGTTAACACTGGTCCTCGTAAATGAGGGGGATAGTCATGGAAACAGGCCTTGTGTGTTCCTGGAGTTGCTGGATGACTCACTCTCTTAGGTGTCGCCTATAAAGAGTACAGAGGTGAGCAGAAGACTTTCTGAACCTTGAAAAATGTCATGTTTGCCCACAGGTTTTTCTCTGGAGATGTTTGTGAAGACTTCTTTAGCCTCCGGGTATGGCTCTGGGTTAGGAGTACAGCTCAGTGGAAGAGGGTCAGCCTCCAATGTACAAGGCTTTGGTTTCATCCCTCAGCTCCAGCATCAGAGGACTTAGAAAAAGGTGGCACATACCTTTAATCTTAGCACTTGGGGAGCAGAGGCAGGCAGATCTAAGGCCAGCCTGGTCTACATAGTTCCAGGATAGCCAGGGATACAGGGAGAAAAACCCTGTCTTGAAAAACAAAACAAACAAAGTTTTTTTATTCCTTTATACTTACACCCAAATCATGAACATTATTCTCAAGTTTTCATAAAAATGTCTTCATAAAATGCCCGACATAACTGAGCCAACATAATTTATTCAGACTACATCAAAGCTCATAGGACACTGGAACATTTATTCTAAATACACTCCTAAGCCAAGACTCTGGGCTCATACCTGTGGCCTCAGCTAGTTAGAAGGCTGACATGAGATCATACTTAAGCCTCAGGGTCTTAGGCCAGCCTGAGCAACATAGAGTGTATGTCAAAGTTCTAAAACTTTCTCAAGTTACTAAATCAAGCTCAAAACGTTTTCAATCAGGAGATGATATGAAGTTGTAGCCAATCTAGTTTGTGAATATTATTTGTTTTTTCTTTAAGAATAGTTTTATATTTTTATCAAAATATATGTTTTTGAAATTGTGTTTATGTGAGTGTTAGTGTGTATGGAGGCCAGGGGTGGATGTCTGACGTCTTTCTCTTTGTCGTTCACCTTTTTGTTTGAGGCAAGCTTTCTTACTGAAGCAACTCTACTAGACTGGCTCCCTAGTAAGCCTTTGGGTCTTTATCTTGTAACAGTGGGGTTACCTGTATTTACTGCCACATCATGATTTTACTCATGTGTAGTGAATTGAACTCAGATCCCATGCTTCCATACTAAGCACATTACTGACTGAGCTATCTGCTCAGCCCTGACTGTTTTGTAGCCCTGGCTGGTCTGGAACTTGCTATATATTCCATATTGATGTAGAACTTGCAGCAATCCTCCTGCCTTTGCTTCCTGAATGCTATATGGGTTCTAAACAACCAATTCCAGAACATTTTTAATGAGCTGAAATGCTCTTCCTCTCCCTATTGTCATACTGTTTCTGGTCTCTTAGAAACACTTCATAATGTGATACTGTTTAAAGCCATTATTATTTTAAATCTTGAAGGCAGAAACATCTACCTTAAAGTATTCTACATTCTGATGGATTGGCCAGGTCAGAGTATGAAACTTAGAATTAGTATTTATGGTTTACTACCCTTGAGCTGATCATAGTCCTCATATATTATCTTTACTCTTAGAATTAAAAGTATTAAATACAAATGGTGGCTACTCAGTTTATGGTCTATATTAAAACATTTGGCTTTGTAGACAGATTTTAATATTTAATATTTAAAAAATTTTTTAGGTTTATATTATCTTATGGGCTGAGTGTTTTGCTTGCATGTATATATGTATACTACATGCATGCTGGTGCCTGTGGAAGTCAGAAGGCTTTAGGTCTCCTGTTTTATGGATAGTTATAAGCTACTTTGTGGGTGCTGAGAATTGAACCTTGGTCCTCTCTAAGAGTATCAGGGGCATTTATCTGCTGAGCTCTCTCCAACCCTGACCTTTAAATGGTAAGTCTTTGTATGTGTGTTTGATGTGGTGTGTGGTTGCAGTTGTATTCCCTTTTGGATAAGTTTGTGATAACAGCTTTTATAAAAATAAAGGAGAAAGCAAACCGTCCTTAAATGAGCAGCCTGAAGCTAGCTGACTCTTAGAAGTTGAAGACTGTCCAAAGGACAGTGTCACTGCAGCACTGACCGCTAAGAAGTTCTTTCCAGCAGTTCCTCATGAGTTAGGCAGTGGAGCAAGACATTCCTGAGAAGAAGGAAGCACTATGTCATTTAGCAGTGGCTAATAATAGCCCAAGAGTCTATCTTTGTTATTGTTGCTATATGTCCGGCTTTGCTTTGCTTTGCTTTGCTCTGCTTGTTTTCAAGGCCTGTAAATGGCTATTGGTGAAATGCAGGTAAACCATATCTACTAGGGTTCTCTAACTCCTCAGCAGTTTTACTTCAAAGAGTCTAGAGTGTAGAATTATAGATACACAGATCTTGAGATGATCAACAAACGTGTTTTGATAGCATAAAGTTCTTTACAAAATGTATAGTCCTAGAGGAATACATGTGCACAGTTAACAAGTAGATGCTGGGTTTGGTGGCACATACTGTAATCCCTGCACTTGGGAGAGGGAGTCAGCTGGATAAAGAGTCAAGGTTGGCCTTACCTACAGAGTGATTTTGAGGCCAACATGGGGTACATAAGCTCCCATCTCAAGCAAACAGTTCTTGGAATAAAATTTATAATACTTCTGGGGCTTCTGGACTTTTTCGAAGGTCAGTGAGTCATTATTTGACATGCTAATTCATTATATTTTTATTGTTCTTTTTGTAGCAGGATTACACTTCGTAGGTCTCACTGGCCTAAAACTTGCAACAGTCATTCTGTCTCAGCCTCTTGAGTTTTGAGAGCACAGATGTGTGCGTCAGTCTCAGGAGTGTGCAGATGTGTCTGCTCACTCTTCCTTTCTACTTAAGTGTAGGATGCAGAGCCTCTTTGTATAAATGTTACTCTACCACATAGAATACTGGCCAGAGGGACCTGTTAATCTTTATCAAGATTAGGAAATAAGGATTTTTCAAAATGAACTGCAGGTTAGCTATTCAGTGGTTACAGTTTCTTAGTGGTACAAACATGATGGCTCTTGTGTATTTGAGATGAGCACTTGAAAGCCCTTTATTGATTCAGAGAATAAGCTGAGATTGAGCTTAGAGAAAAAGTGCATTTGGTAGGAAAAGAGGCCTCATTTCTACCTTTGTCAGGGCTATATTTGTATGATTTTGAATAATTCTAAGAACTTGAAGAGCTACAGAAAGATCAGTTTAGGGCTGAAAGTGTCATTCAGTTGTAGAGTGCTTATCTGGTATGTCAGGGCTGTGTTCAATCCACAGGACTGCTTTTCAAAAGCCAGTTTACCTGTGTCCTAAATTTTAAAAGTAAGGCATTCATCTTCTTGTTTTAAATTCCCCACACGTAGGACTGCTGCTTGCTTACCTTGCTTTTACTGGTGACTAATTTTGATGTAGCCTACATTGGTCTCGAACTTGATCCTCTTGCCTCCAACCTTGGTCTCCAGCATCTGGAATTCCAGACATGTGTCTCTGTGCCTGGCTTGGTTTACAGTTGTTCTTAAGTATTTGCTCTCTGTCAAACTAATATTTTCTTTATATGTATTTCTGTTTTCTAATGAGGAATACTAGTAAAAATGTTTTTATTTATTTTGATTTTGTAGATAAAAATTATTTGGTGTTTTACAAAAATTGAGACTTTTCTTTTTAAGTTTATTCAGTTCCTTGTCATAGCTAATTAGGGAAGCTAAGGTACAGATTGGGTGTCAATTCTCGTGGTGTTACCTGGGCTTTGCATCTGTGTTTGTGACATACTACATTAAAAACACTCTCCAGGGTCTCTGGTGAAGGGAGTGAGAAGTGAAAGAAAGGATTATATCCGTCACGGCCAAGCTTGTGTAGAAGTGTCTACTCAAGGTGAAGATGTTCTGTTGAGAGCAATATCCTTGATGCTGGGCATGGTGGGAGCTGTGGAAGATTCCAGAGTGAGCCCTGCGTTTGAGTAGGGCTTTGGAGAGCAAGCATGTGGATAAGTTAGAGAAGATGTTTTAGACATGCTACAGAGTAGTGGAATGGTTAATGTGGTAAGGGACACAGATGGTTAGAGAGGACTGAAACATGGCAAAGGGCAGTGGGAAGTCAGTGAACATTTCTTTTTTGTTGACTAGAAATAGCCCGTAGTGAAAACAACAGGCAAATGGTGACTTTTAGAAAGGGTTTGTTATTTTCATTTTTGTTGTGAAACAGCCTGAGTATGTAGCCCAGGTCAGCTGGGCCCCTTCGCTGAGGCTAAGGTTGTTCTTACACTCCAGATACTCTTCTTGTTCTCCAGCTTGACTGCTAGATTATAGGAGTGCCTCACCTTGTCAGCCTGGACATTTATTATTATTATTATTATTATTATTTTATTATTATTATTACTATTATTATTATTATGTTGTTGTTGTTTCTTAATAGTTGTTTTGCTTTAAGGTAGCTTCACTTCATAGTACATATGTGAATTTCACATCCTGTGGCTATAAAATGCCAGCAATAGTTATTTGAAGTATGCAAGGAATAGGACAGGTACTGTATTATAAGATTGTGCTTACTGCTGTCCATGATTGTTTACACTGTGAGGTCTGGGAGACAGTCTGTATTGCCAGGTTAAAGAGGGAGGATAGCCGGGCAGTGGTGGCACACACCTTTAATCTCAGCACTTGGGAGGCAGAGGCAGAGGCAGGTGGATTTCTGAGTTGGAGGCCTGCCTGGCCTATAAAGTGAGTTCTAGGACAGCC
>NW_022196905.1:247997060-248015028 GCF_008632895.1 Mastomys coucha
ACACACATACACACACACACACGTGTGTGTGTATATATATATGCATATATATATACATATATATATGGAGGGAGGTTGTTATTAAGTGACTTCTTTGTGTGAGAGGCTTAGTTTAAATGTATCAGATTCTATTTGAAATGTGAATTAGTAATTATTATTTTTTTTTTTTTACTATTAGAAACCTTTTGGAAATAAATAAAAACGTCAGACACCAACATTAACCATACCCAAAGACTGTATAACTTAATGAACTTATATATAGTTAGAATTGGCAAACAAAACAGAAACTTGAAACTTCACATTAAATCTAACACTTTCAGTATTAATTTTATTATTTTATGCATTTATCCACCACCAAGGACCCCCCCAATATGACAGAATTAGAACTAGAAAAATATTTATCTTTATGTATATAAGCTTGTATCCATTAGCAGCATTCACTCCATATATTCTCTTGTTCTCTTTTCTTTGTTATACTATAGCATGTACATTTGCTGGCATATGCATGTATATGGTTGACTACTGTTCTATTCTTTAGAATAATGATGTGTGAGTTATGCTTGCATTGCTAGGACTGGTAGCTGAGAGATGCAACTTAAATGGGGAGAGGTTTACATTGGCTCATGGTTTTAGAGGATCTGAAGGCATGAGGATGGGAAAGGCAGTTTATGCCCACTGGATGTTGAATCAGGAAGTAGAAAGCACCTTAGAAGGAAGGGCTGGCCTATAATCTTCAAAGACCCAACCCAGTGGGCTACCATTGCCAGCTTAGTCCCTGCCTCCTAAAGGTTTCCTGAATAGCACATCAGCTGGGGAGTAAGCACTATGTGTGTGTGTGGAGTAAGCACTGTGTGTGTGTGTGTGTGTGTGTGTGTGTGTGTGTGTGTGTGTTTAAGACAGGGTCTCCGCCAGGCGTGGTGGCGCACACCTTTAATCCCAGCACTTGGGAGGCAAAGGCAGGTGGATTTCTGAATTCGAGGCCAGCCTGGTCTACAGAGTGAGTTCCAGGACAGCCAGGGCTATACAGAGAAACCCTGTCTCGAAAAACAAAAACAAACAAAACAAAACAAAACAAAAGACAGGGTCATGCTATGTAGTGCTAGTTTGCCTGGAAGTTTGCAGACCAGGTAGGCCCTGAACTCAGATCTACCTGCATTTCCCTTTGAATTCTGGGAATAATAGTGTGTGTCCTGTGACTAGCCAGTAGCAAACCTTTGAAAATTTGACCTGGGATAGTTCAGATTCAGCCCATAACAGATGTGAAATAATAAGTTAGAATGTTGAAAATTTGCCCAATATTTTGTTAGCACATTCCTGAAAACAAAATGGGGTCAAATAGGATGGTAGATGGAGGCCTAAAGGATAGCATTGTAGGGTTCTCTAAAAGAGCAGAGCTGATACACCCGACATTAAAGGGACTTCCAGGATATAGTGCAGATAGTTCAACAATAGCCTTCTCACAACAAAAGGCTGAGAATCTGGTAGTTGTTGAGCCTCCGAGATAGATGTTTCAGCAGTCCGAATCTAGTGCTAGAGTCTGGGGAGGTTCTCAGTCTGTATTGGAATCTTGAAGAAGTTGGATTTAATACCAGTTACAGTAACAGGATAGACAAACTTGGTAACAAAGTGAGGGCAATCAGGCAATAGCTAAGCTTCCTTCTTTTATGTGAGCTGCCAATAGGTGTGGCCCAGGTGTAGGGTTCCTGCTTCAATGATCTGTTTAAGAAGATCCCTTTCTCACGGGTGCCCTGCAATGTGGACCTAGTTGATTCTAGATGTTGCCAAGTTAACAAGATCAGCCGCCACCAAGGGGATGCCTGGCCAGCTTTGAGTATAAGGACTGAACACATGCTATTTAGATAAATGTTCTTGTTTAATGATTTCTTTCTCTTGGTATTTTTTAGAGAAATATGAAACACAATGGGAGCAGAAATTGTTTGAATAGAAGAAGTAGGTTTGGTTCTCGAGAAAGAGACTGGCTAAGAGAAGATGTGAAGAGAGGCTGTGTTTACCTTTATGGAGCAGACACGACCACTGCCACTACAACCACCACCTCCTCCACATCCTCCTCTTCTGATTTACATCTTGTCCTTTGCACAGTAGAGACACCAGTGTCAGAAATATGTGCTGGAGAGGGAAGAGAAAGTCTCTATCTACAGCTTCATGGAGATCTGGTCAGGTGAGGCCTAGAGGTTTTCTTCTTGTTAATGTTTTATTTTGTTTTGAGTCAAGAGTTGCCCTCATGCATTAGTGTGGTCTCAAACTCAAAATTCTGCTTCAGTCTCTCTCTCTCTCTCTCTTTTTTTTATGAATGAGTTATTTTATTGTAGGAAGGAGAAATATGCTAGTTAAATAGAGAGAAAGAAAGGAGAGGAAGGAGAGAGAGAGAAAAAGGAAGGAGAGGGAGAAAGGCAGACAAGAGAACAGAGAGCAGAGAGGAGAGAGAGGAAGAGTAAGAGAGCAAGAGGAGAAGGGTAAGAGTAGGAGTGTAAGAGAACAAGAGCCTGCTTCAGTCTCTTAAGTGCTAGGATTATAAGCATGCACTCCTATACTGAGCTGAGGTCTGAGTCTTAGCACTGAATCTACTGTGATATTAGTAACTTGTCTATCTTATTGGGCTTGAGGATTATAATCATGTTCTGTAAGTGATGGTGATTGTAGAGTCAATGGACTTGAATAAGATTTGTCCTTGGAATAATTAATGTTTTTAAAAATTACTGTTTTGTATATATTGTGCCCATATGTTTATGTATGTGCCTGTAGGTCAGAGGTTGATGTCAAGTGTCTTCCTCTATGCTTCTTAAAGGTTTATTTTGAACTGTGTTTAGGGGTGTGTGTGTGTGTGTGTGTGTGTGTGTACGTGCACACGCATGTGGGCATGTGCATGTCAGCTGTTTGACTTGCCTGGTGGAAAACTAACTTAGGTCCTCTGGACCAGCAGCAAGTGCTCATAACTGCTAAGCTATCTCTCTAGCCCTGTATTTTGAGGTAGCTCCATTCTGAACCAGGAGCTTACTGACTCTTAGACTGACTGATCAGTGAGCCCTGGGTCTCTGCCAGTCTTTGCCAATCTCTGCCTCTGGTGCTAGTGTTACAGGCATGTGTCAGTCATCATACCGTGCCTGTGTGTGGGAGTTGCGGTCCAAACTTGGGCCTTCCTGTGTATGTGGCAGATACTTCACTGACTGAGCATCTTCCCAGTCTCTTACTTTATGATTCTCAGTCTAAAAATGATAATGAAGGAAAATTTGATAGTTCTTCTATTTGGAAGATATTGTAGGCCCTATATACAAATTTAAAGATTTAAAAAGTTACCTTTGGGGAGTTGTAAGTAGAACATAGTTGAAGTATGCAAAAGGGTACAGAGTGAGAAGTCAGTCCTTTTCTGTCCACCATTCCGGAGCCAGCTACACCTTTTCATGAAGACAGATACTATTATGTTTCTTAAGCATACACATGCTTTTATACCTGCACATCCACATCTTAAAGGCAATGATGCTGTATACAACACATTGTTGACTTACTATCTCTGAGAGGTATCTCCATATCCATATTTATATAAATATCATTTACTTAATATCTTCATGACTATTCTACTTTATGGGTCACCATAATTTTAGATAATTTCCCTGACCTCTCATTATAGATATTAGCCTGCTACCAGTTGTTAGCACAGCAAACAGTGCCTCAGCTGAATTCCTCTGTATCTGCTATCTCACACAGAGGGGTTTCTCTGAAAGCCCAGAGAAGTGCAGTTATCCTTGGTCAAAGGAATATGACCATTTATAAATTTGATATATATCTTCTACTCCTTCATAGAGGTTAAATTCCCATCTAAAATAGAAAAATACGGGGCTAGAGAGATGGTTCAGCAGTTAAGAACACCTAGGTGCCTTTCCAGAGGACCTAGGTTCAGTTCCTAGTACCTACATGGTGGTTCTTAAATATCTGTAACTCCAGTCTTGGGGGTCTCAGCATCCTTTTCTGGTCTCCTTGAGCATCAGGCATGCACATGGTACACAGACATACATGTAGGCAAAAACCCATATATGAAATAAATCCTTTTTTAATTAAAAAATCCCAGAAATAAAATATAAAATATATCTATTTCTTCTTTACTTTTTCTAAAATGTTAGTATTAAATTTTATATGTAAGTGTAGATATATCTCTTGCATGAGCTGAACCTGCATATAAAAAAAATAACAATTGTTTGTTTGTTTATTTATTTACTTATGTTTCTGGATTTAAACCCAAGGCATCAACCATATTAGACAAGCACTGAACACTGAGCTATGCTTCTAGACTTTGTTGGCAGTTTTAAAATAAGAGACTCCTGAAGTCAGCTTTCCAAAGACAATCCTTTTCTAACCCTACTAGAAGTTGAATAGGAGGTTTTCTGTTTCTTTTTGAGACAGGGTCTCATGTAGCTAAGATTAGCCTTGAATTCCTGTTCCTTCTGCCTTTTCCTCTCAAATGCTCGGGATCACAGGTGTGTACCACCACCCCAGACTTAAATGGGAGTTTTGCTATTCTGTTGTTTAATATTTATTTCTCTTCATGAGTGAAGTTGAACATATTTGTACAGACTTAAAAGTAATTTGTGTTTTAAATTTTTTATATAAATATAAAGACAAATAGTCTTTGTCTTAGTTAGGGTTTCTGTTGCTGTGAAGAAACACCATGACACAGCAACTCTTATAAAGGAAAACATTAATTAATTCAGAGGTTTCAGCCTGTTATTGTCATGGAAGGAAGCATGGCAGCACACAGGCAGACATGGTACTCGAGAGTAGCTGAGATTTCTACATCTGGATGGGCAGGCAGCAGGAAGAACAAATGACCCACTGGGCCTGGCTTGAGATTCTGAGAACTCAAAGCCCACCCCACCCCCCAATGACATACTTCTTCCAACAAGACTATAACTCCTAGTAGTGCCACTCCCTGTGGACTCGTGGGGGCCATTTTCATTCAGACTACCACATTCCACTTCCTGGCTCCCATAAGTTTGTAGCCATATCATAGTTCAACTTCAGAAGTCCCCATAGTCTATCACACTATCAGCACTGTTTAAAAGTCCAAAGTTCAAAGTCTCTTCGGAGACTCATGCAGTCTTTTAATTGTCATCTCCTATAAAGTCAAATGAAAAAGCAGAACACATACTTCCAGCACAGGATATTCATGTATTACCATTCCAAAGGGGGGAAAGGGAACATAATGAGGAAACACTGGACCAAAGCCAGACCAGAGACTAGCTGGGCAAACTCCAAACTACATCTCCATGTCTGATGTCAAAGTGCCCTTTAGATATTCAACTCCTTTCAACTTGGTTGGCTGCAACACACTTCTTTCTCTTGGTTAGCACACCCTGTTAGCAGCCCTCTTGGGCAGGTATCCCACAGCTCTGGCATCTCCAGCATTTTGTGCTCTCCAAGGTAATCCAGGCTTTACCTTCATTGCTTTACACTGTGGCCTCTTTGGACCTTCATGCAGGCACACTTCTGACATATGCTTGGCCTCAGCTGCTTTCCTTAGTTGTGGAGGGAGATTCCATAACCCCTTTCTTCTGTCCTTGACTTTAAATTGAGAACCATGTGACCAAAGCTGCCAAGTTCTGCTGCTTGCTGAGGCTGGAACATGGCCACTTGTTCAATTACATCTTCAGCTTTCTGTTGTCCTTCAGTGCTTAAGCTTGGCTCTCCTGGAATTCAATCTATAGCCCAGACTGGCCTTGAATTTAGAGATCTACCAGCCTCTGCTTTCTGAGTGCTGGGATTATATGTGTGCACTACAGTGCCTGGCCCTAAGCTTTTCTTTAATTCCCCTTTACTTTCCTTTAATTCCTTCTCAGGAGTGGGAAGCTTAGCTGGGTGGGATCTTGTCCTCACATCAGCACTCCCTTTATTCCGTTTGGCATCAGGCTTTTCTTTAATCTGTTTGTTGCCTCGAACACAGAACTTATCTCCATTCCACTTTCTGGTGTCCCCTCTCCCCTCAAACTGTACATTTTGTACTTTTTTCTTGCTCAGCTTGCTCCTTTTCATTTTAGATCTGCATAAGAGTGAACACTAATAACCATACAACAGAGTCAATACTAGGCTGTTTTGAGATTTTTCTCTGTCAGTGCAATTAATCCAAAACTCTTCAATTTAGTCTGAAGCAGACTTTTCAGACAAAGACAAAAAGCAGCCACATTCTTTGCCAAAATATCACAAGAACAGTCTGTAGGCCACACACTAAAATTCTTCTTTGAAACATCTTGAATTGGGCCCTTGTAGTTCAAATTATCCCCTGCACCACTGCTTGTATGTGCCTACTAGTATGGCCCGTAAAGCCTCACTTAAAGTGTTCACCATCCTTTTAAATCTAAAATTTCAGAGCCGGGCAGTGGTGGCGCACGCCTTTAATCCCAGCACTTGGGAGGCAGAGGCAGGTGGATTTCTGAGTTCGAGGCCAGCCTGGTCTACAAAGTGAGTTCCAGGACAGCCAGGGCTACTCAGAGAAACCCTGTCTCGAAAAACCAAAAAAACAAAACAAAACAAAACAAAATAAAATTTCAGAGTCTGTATTTCTCCAAACAAAAGCATGGCCCAGCCTATCACAGAAATACCCCAGTTCTCCTCAACTTCTGTCTTAGTTAGGGTTTCTATTGCTGTGAAGAGACACCACGATCACAGCAACTCTTATAAAGGACTACATATTAATTTGGGCTGGCTTCTAATTCAGAGGTTCAATCCATTATTGTCTTGGCAGGAAGCATGACAGCACACAGGCAGACAATAGTGCTAGAGAGGTAGCTGAGATTTCTACATCTGGATGGGCAGGCAGCAGGAAGAACAGATGAGCCTCTGGGCCTGGCTTGTAGGGGCAGTCACTTCTTCCCATAAGACCACATCTCCTAGTAGTGCCACTCCCTGTGGGCCTATGTGGATTAATTTCATTCAAACCACCACAGTCTTATAGTATTTTTTATACTATGTGTCTGAACTCTATCTCAACGTTAAAAAATAAAATTAGTTCTTTAAATGCTTCAGTATATGTTTTGTCCTTTTCAGTAGTAAACAGAAACAGAAGTCCAGGTTGTGGATTCAGCATTCTTGAAGTGTGTACAAGAAAGCTTCTTACACCTTAGAGGTGTGGTAATAATAGTAACACCTTTAGCTGAGCCCAGAGCTGACGCCTCTAAAGGTGTGAACTGAGGTTTACTGAGATTCTTTTTAGGAGCTGGAGGAAATCCTGAAAAAGTAGATTAGCATTTGAATGTTTTCCCTGTTCCCAAGTTAACTACATCTCCTAATCCTTTTGTATAATAAAAAGGATCAGTGGCCTGATCCTTAGGCTCTTAATGCAGTCTGGTCTAATTTTATCAGCTGGAAAGCCTTGGCCTAGATTCTAGCTGGTAGCCACTGATGGTGCTCACTTGTCTTATTTATTTACCAATGCTTACATTAGAAGATGCCAGGAATACGAAGAAACACACCCTCCATACTTTGTTCCCACTAGTTGTGTAATTAGTTAAGAATTCAAATGTGATATAAGTTTATTAACATGAGAATGTAAGCTGTAATTAAAGTGGAAAGTTTACCTCTTGTTAGCTCTGTAGCTTTGATAATTAATACTGAAGTAACTCTTTAAAGATATAATTTATTAGAAAATATTGAAAACAGTGCTAAACTTTGAAGGATATAACAGGTGTGCTTTCATTACTGGAGGAAGAGCTCAAGACCTTACACATCTAAGGAGGAGAAAGAGGCTGCCTAACTCTATGAGCTTATTTGCAATAGTCAGTTCCTTACTCATTTTTCTCATCACATCTTTACAAGAACTTTGAGGTTGTCTCTTTCCTTTTATGTGAGGAAGATTGATGCTATGAGAAGGTCCAGTGACCAGTCCAAGGTCAGGCAGAGATTGCTGGGCAATTGATGAGCCTGATTCACATTCAAGGACTTCCTTCTGAGTAAAAGTCCTAGAGGAGAGGAGCTGGCACAGCAACTCTTTTTACTCAGTTTTACTGCCTAATCATGTCTGCTTTCAGATTTGTAAAATCTCTTACTTAGTTGTTAATGGCTTGAGTTTAGTCTTCTATTATCTGATCTTTAGAGTAGCCCTTTGTAAGGTAGTTGATAATTGCTGAAGCAGTGCTGTTTTTGAGAAACTTTCTTGCTGATTACTGAAGTGTTCCATGTGCTTATTGAAGAAATTTTGGAAAATGAAAAAGCATATTCACCTTGCATGCTTTATATAGATCACTTTATTAAATCCAAAGAGTCTTGTGAAGTAAATGGTTTGTTTCCATTGTATTGGCATAGTAAGTGATATAAGAGGGAATACTCTGACCTAAGAGTAGTCAGCTAGAAAGTAGTTGAGCTAGAGCTAGAGCTCTGGCATTCTAATACCAGACCCTATCCTCACAACCTATATTGGTAACTTTTTTTTTACTAGATAATTTACAGTTACACCTATACCTTTTAATACTTATATATTTGAGCTCCTATCATATATTCATTTTATATTCTTATAATTCTCTTAGTATAAGATCATCTTAATTTTATTGTGTTATGAAAACTTTGACTTTAGATACCAGTTTTAATAGTAACAGATTCTAACTTATAGGTATATTATAAGTTGTTTAAAAATTGAGTTTGGGGGCCAGGGAGATGATTCAGCATGTAAGGGCATTTGTTGCCAAGCCAGATAAGTTGGATCCCTGGGCTTCACATAGTGGACATGTATACCATGGTGTGAGTATGCATATACATGCACACTAAATATAAAACTTTTTTTTTCTTGAGAGCAAAGTTAGATGTGTTGATATACACCTGCCATCTCAGTGCTTGGGAGGTTGAGGCAGGAAGATGAGAGTTCCTGGTCATCTTTTAGCTACATATGATGTTGGAGGCCAGCTTAGACTACCTGAGACCTATCTCCAAAACTGAAGAAGTAATTGAGACTTAATATACTTAAATTGGATTATAGAATGAAAAAACATGGCTCAAAACCTGTTTACCATGCAAGTTCCTAATGTTCTGTGCCTTATGGATTTGTGGAATGGAGAATATTTTCATTGTTTATCATAAGGATTAAATCTACTGTACCTGATATGAAAAGTAATGTTATTACTTGTAAGTAACACTTATTAAACTGTCCACCTAGGAACCTTGTGAAGGTATGGATTCTGGCTGTGTGGTAGTAATGTATACCTTTAATCCCAGCACTTGGGAGGCAGAGGCAGGTGGATTTCTATGAGTTGGAGGCTAGCCTGGTCTACAGATTAGAGTTCTAGGTCATCCAAAGCTACACAGAAAAGCCTGTCTTGAAAATTCAAAATAGATAGAGAGATAGAGAGATAGATAGAATGCAGATTCTGATTCAGAAGATTACAGTAGCCTGAGATCATACTTCTGATTTGTTTCATTGGTTATTTTTTGTGAGATAGGGTTTAACCAGGTACTTTTCTGTGTAGCTCATGATGGCTTTGAACTCACAGCAGTCCTCCTGATTCAACCTTGCCTTCTGAGTCCTGGGATTACAGGTATTCATCACCATACCTGATTTTTGAGATAGTAGCCCTACTAAGTGCCTATGTGATACACAGCACTTTAAGTATCAGTGAAGTAAAGCACTTAGAATGTTGTCTGGTACTACCTAATAAGTATTCATACATTCCACCTCACCTAGGGCCATATGTGTGGTAAGCATGTGCTTAGCCGTTGAGCTAATTTTTCCAGCCTAGTGCTTAGTAAATATTCCCTATGTGGGTTGTTTCAAATCATTCAGCTCTTAAAAAAAATAGTATTGTATTAGCTAAACCACTGGATGTAATCTGGCTAGGTCCTGGAAATCTGTTTTCTCTAAATTATTCCTCTTTTTCCTTTCCTTTTAAGTTCTATTTATTTGTTCATTTATTTCTTTTATATTTTCTTTTTCCAATTAGGGGTTTGTGTGGTAGTTTGAATAAGAATGGCCTCTACTGGCCATTGTGAATGCTTAGTCACCAGAAAGTGACCCTATTTGAAAGGATTAGAAGGATTAGGAGGTGTGGCCTTGTTGGAAGAAATGTGTCCCTGGAAGTGGGCTTTGAAGTTTCAAAAGCACTTACCAAGTCCAGAGTCTCTCTGCTTAAGTATCAGACTGTAGCTCTTAGCTACTGCTCTAGCACCTGCCTGCATGCCACCTTGTCCCCCACCCTGATGATAATGGACTAAACCTCTGAAACTGTAAGCGAGCTCCCAACTAAATACTTACTTTTATGAGAGTTGCCTTGGTCATGGTATCTCTTCACAGTAAAAGAACAATGACTAAGACAGCTTGTGACTCAGTTATACTAGAAGGGTTACAAACTTATAGAATTGTAGCACTTGAAGGAACCTTTGAGAGATCATCTACTAGTGAAGTAAACAAGTGTATACAAGCCAACAGCACTCTCATATCCATTGTGTGTTGGGGGAGGGGTTCTTGATTGTGTCAACTACTGGGATGTTATCCAGCGTTTAGGGGGCAAGGGAAAGAAAAAGCTTAGTATCTCAAATGTGTGGCCCAGCAAATTATCCTGCCTTCAAAGCTGGGAGCTCCCCACTGGGAGTCACTGAGGCCACTTATTTCCTTTTGCTTTGTAAATGTGGAAGAAGCCTAGAGAATTGGTTGGATCTTGTTCCTATAGTTGACTGATGGCAAGATTGCATTGGGAAAAAGTATTTCCATCTCAGTGTATTCTTTACCTTGTACTGTTTGGCCTTGTCTTTTTCTGTTGAGCTGTTTAAGCAGCAAATGACTCATCAGTGAAACTTATTGTAGTCATTCCCTTCAGGCTGAAAAGTTGTAATAAGATCATACATAATAAAAACAGATTGCCCTTTGACTCACTGTGGTATATTTGCTTTTATTCTTAGTGACCAAAATGACTAAGATGTCAAGTGTTTAATAGCCATCTTAAAGGTAAGCTCTGAGAGCTGATAAACTGTTTATAGTAGAAGAAATCACTGGAGAGATTTGGGCTCCTGAATTCTAATCTCTTCTGTCACTGCTGCGTGACTTTTTACAAGTCATCAAAACTGTTTTATATAGATAGATACATACCTATAGACACACACACATATCCATACCATACATTTCCTTTTCTCCCCCCTCAGTGCAGTGCTGAGGATCAAACTTAAGGATTTGTAGATTTAGTTCTCTTCTGAGCTAAATTCTCTTCCTTCTTTACCATATTTTGAAGTAGAGTGAAATTTCTTGTTTCTGGATCTATACCAGACTATTACTGAAAGAAGAAAAGGAGATTTGTGTTTTCATATTTCAGCACTCTGTTTTTGAGATCATGCCTCATATACCCCAGGCTGGCCTTGAACTTGCTGTGTAGCCAAGAATGACCTTGCCCAGGAGTATCACCTGTCTTTAACTATCTCCTGCCTTCATCTCCCGTGTGCTATGGTTACAGGTATGAGCCACCACACCTGGCTTTAGTACTCTTTTAAGACTTTAAAAGAAAAAATGTGTTAGGCTGGAGAGAGAGCTCAGTTACTCAGTACTGTAAATAGTAACCAAGTAAAGTACAAGCACAAGGACCTGAGTTAGACCCCAGAACCCGTGTGACAGAGCTGGGCATGGTTGTGCCCCTGGATTCTGAGTGCTGGAGACATGGAGTTTGAGGATCACTGGCCAACTATGCAGGCTCCTTGGTGAGTCTCGGCTGCTTAGAGACTCTGTCTCAATAAAATAGTGGGTGGTACTGGAGAAACAATATGCAAGGTTGTCCTCTGGCCACCATATATATCATTCATGTGAACATATAGCCACATACATGCTACACATGAATGTACTACACAGTATACATGAATGTTCATTGTGTTATGTATTGTAAAATCAATACAAATAACTTATTTTCAAACTTTCTTTTGCTTTTTGGTACTTATAAAGTCAGTATGTATTTTACAGTCATTGGCAGGTGATAGTTTAATTGGCAGTGAGTTTTCACTTTTTTTTTTAAAGATTTATTTATTTATTATATGTAAGTACACTAGTTGTCTTCAGACACTCCAGAAGAAAGCATCAGATCTCATTATGGATGGTTGTGAGCCACCAGAGTTTTCTCTTGTAATGTTTGTTCTGACACCGTCTCATTCACTGCAGTGTTCTTAATGTGCCAGGGTTAATGATGACTTGAGAAATTAAGGGCTTAGTCCCTGCTTGGTGGGTAATGAAGGAGTCACAATCTGTGAAATCCCTTAAATTTTACTGACATTTAAAAACTTTGCCCAGTTTTACAAATTAAAAAAAAGTAGTAAAAATTCACAGATGGCTGGAGAGATGGCTTAGTGGTTAAGAACACTGACTGCTCTTCCAGAGGTTCTGAGTTCAATTCCCAGCAACCACATGGTGACTCACAACTATCTGTAATGGGATCTGATGCTCTCTTCTGGTGTGTCTGAAGACAACAACAGTGTACCCATATAAATGAAATAAATGAATAAATAAATCTCTAAAAAATTACAGATAGTAAAATATCAGTATATATATTTGGTTCAGGGTTTCTGGTTTTTTTTTCCCATGGAAGGAATAAAAATTATATTTAATAAAAGAAGAAGAAAGAGCTGGGGAGACAGCTCAGTGGATATTTCCCTCTGATTCCCAGGACCCACATGGTGGAAGGAGAAAATGGACTCCTGTAAATTGTCCTCTGACTTCCATATGTGTATTGTGTGTGGCTGTATCCCATGCATAGGCACAAACTAAATCAGTGTAATAAAAAAGTTAAAAGAAAAAATAGAAGGGTGAGGAGGCATATAGAATTAAGATACATTCTTTCATGCATGAAACTGTAAAAGAATAATGAAAGATACAAACAAAAAAAAAAAAAAAGAGAGGGAGCTGGAGAGATGGCTCAGTGGTTAAGAGCACTGACTGCTCTTCCAAAAGTCCTGAGTTCAATTCCTAGCAACCACATGGTGGCTCACAACCATCCATAACGAGATCTGATGCCCTGTTCTGGTGTGTCTGAAGATAGTGTACTGGGGCTGTTGAGATGGCTCAGCAGTTAGGAGTCCTGGCTCACTGGCTACTCTTCCAGAGGACACAGGTTCAATTCCCAGTACCCATGTAGTGAAGACAGTGTACAATGTACTCACATATACAGAATAAATAAATCTTTTTTTTTTTTTTTAAAGAAGAATGTCCTTATTTCAGAATGGAGCAGCTCTTCTGGGGTACCCAGGCCATCTGCATGCCTGGATAACTAGATACAAATTGCAAGTTCCCCTGAGCTGCTCAAGTTCACTAGTTCTCTGGGAGACTCAGCAGAAGGGAGCAAAGTACTGTAGGCGGGATTAGAATTTGGATGTAGAGGATGCAAGTCAGAACTGCACCTGAAGGGAAGCAGGGTGAGGTCTGGAAGAATCCCCATCTATGTGTTTTACCAACCAGGAAGCTTTCCTGAGCTTGAACAGAAAGAACCTTTATTAATGCTTAGTATAAAAGTCCATGTCCACAAGTGTCTTAGGGTTTTACTGCTGTGAATAGACACTATGACAAAGGCAAGTCTTATAAAGGACAACATTTAATTGGGGCTGGCTTACAGGTTCAGAGGTCCAGTCCAGTATCAACATGGCAGCATTCAGGCAGGCACGGTGCAGGAGGAGTTGAGAGTTCTACATCTTCATCTGAAGGCTGCTTAGCAGAAGACTGGCTTCCAGGTAGCTACAAGGGTATTGAAGTCCATACCCACGAGGCCACACCTACTCCAAAAAGGCCATACCTCCCAACAGTGCCACTCCCTAGGCCAAGCATATACAAACTATCACATTCCACTCCCTGGCCCCCATAGGTTTGTTTAAACATATGAGTCTATGGGGGCCATAAATAAACAGCATAATGCGAACTACATTTAGTACAACTTCCAAAGTCCTTATAGTCTATAGTAGTCTCAACAATGTTAAAAGTCCAAAGTTCAAAGTCTCTTCTGAGATTCATCCAGTCATTTATCTGTAATCACCAAAGCAAGACAGGAAACTGGCTAGGCAAACTCCAAAATCTGCATCTCTATGGCTGATGTCAAAGCAGTTCTCAGATCTCCAGCTCCTTTTTCATTTTTGTTGACTGCAACAAACTTCTTTCTCCTGGGCTGGTTCTACTCCCTGTTAGCAGCTTTCCTCAGCAGATAGCCCATGGCTCTGGCATCTAGAACATCTTGGGGTCTCCAAGCAACTTCAATGTCTGGATCCACATATGATTTTTCTGGGCTCCTCCAAAAGGCTGGTGTTCTAGCTCTGCCTTCTATAGCAGTCTAAACTCAGGTTGACCCACTCCACTGCTGCTGTTGTTCTTGGTGATCATCCCATGGTACTGGCATTTCCAATATGCTAGGATCTTCAGCTGCAACTGGGTTCACCAATAGCCTCTCATAGGCTCTCTTCATGTTGCCAAGTCTCAAATCCTTTACATGACTCCTTCAGTCCTAGGCTGTCAACTGCACCTGAGGCTGCACCTTCACCAATGGCCTTCCATGGCCTCTCACAGTGCCCAGCCTTGGTTGCTCTTCATGACCCCTTCATGCCTTCAAAACCAGTACCACCTGGGTGACTCTTACACATTACCAAGTACAGTTGTGGCACGAGGTAGAACCTTGGCTATCTCTGGAACACAGCTTCTTTGTGCTCTTAGAAAACACTTCTCAGAAGATTTCACCTCAGTGATGCTAGTCTCTTCTTAATCACCACTAATTTCTTAGCTCTAGCTAACCAACATCAGTTGTCCTAGTAGTCCTTTCTATTCTGAACTCCAAAGCCAGAGCCACATGGCCAAATCTACCACTTGCTGGGGCTGGAACATGACCCCCTAGTTCTATTACATTATCACCAGCTTTCTGTTTTCTAACCCCTTCACTGCCTAAGCTTGGCTGTCCTGGAACTTGCTCTCCAGACTGACTTTGAACTTAGAGATCTGCATGCCTTTCTCCTAAACACTGGGATTAAAGGTGTGGTCTACCAAGTCTGGATTTAAGTTTTTCTTCATCTAGAACTTGCTCTGTTCTAGGCTGGCCTTGAACTCAAAGATCTGCTTATCTTTGCCTCCTGGGATTAAAGGCTTGTACTACCGTGCCTGGACCTAAACTTGACTGGGTGGGATTTTGCCCCAAGGTCACTACTCTCTTAATTCAATGTAATATCCTTGAACACAGGAGTCAGCTCCATTTTCACTTCCTGGTGCCCCTTTAATACTTAAACCATATATTTTGTATTTTTCTTTTCTTAGCTTGCTATGCTTGTTTACAATGTTCTTTATGACACTTAACTAGAGAACACAGTCTCTGCTAGGCTTTTTTGAGACTTCCTTTGTCAGTGCAATTAATCTGAGTCTCTTCACTTTATCCTCAGCAGACTCTTCAGACAAGGGCAAAAAGTTACCACATTCTTCATCAAAATACTACAGAAAGAGTCTTTAGGCCACATATAGAAATTCTCCACTGAAACCTCTTGGGCCAAGTCTGCACAATTCAAATCACTCTTACTAACAAAGTCTTCCATATTCCTACTAGGTTAGCCCATTAAGCAAGTCCCATTTAAAGCATTCGACTGCTTTCCAAATCCAAAGTCCCCAAATTCTTCCAGACAAAAGCATGGTCAGGCCTATCACAGCAATATCCCACTCCTGGTACCAATTTCTACATTAGTTATGGTTTTATTGCTATGAATAGACCCCATGACCAAGGCAAGTCTTATAAAGGACAACATATATTTGTGGCTGGCTTACAAGTTCAGAGGTTCAGTTCATTATCATCAAGGTGGAAGCATGGCAGTAGGCATAGTGCAGGCAGAGCTGAGAGTTCTACATCTTCATCTGAAGGCTGCTAGTGGAAGACTGGCTTCCAGGCAGCTAAGATGAGGGTCTAAAGCCCATGTTCACAGTGCCACACCCATTCTTTCGGGCCACACCTTCTAATATTGCCACTCTGGGCTGAGCACAGTGGCCTGATTTAAAATCGCAGCTGTTGGGAGACAGCAGGGCCACTGCAAGACTGAGGTGAATCTGGACTAAATAGTGAGCACCAGGGCAGCCAGTGCTATGTAGCTAGGCCTTGTCTCAGAAAACTGTAGTGCCTAAATAAGTAATGATAAAACGTTTAATACTTCTGGGTCTTTATGTGCTATGTGTTCTCCTCTGGCCCCCTTTTTAGTAGCAGTAGCAACAGCAATATCAACAACTGGAAACCAGAAGATATATTGAGCTGAACATGATAGGACTTATTTAGAATTCTACTACTTTGGAGGCTAAGGCACAATTGCCAGGAGTTCTATGCTAGCATGGGCTATAACAGCAAGCACAACTAAAAACTAAGCTGAGCAGGAGGAAGGCAAGCCCAGGTGTTGGTTTATTTTGGTGTGCTTTGTACAGCAGTGTGCGATCTTCTCTTTGGTTCTTATTTTGATGCAGGTGTTTGCATGCAGCTTTTGTAGTGATTCCTGTTTTCATTATTTATTTATTTTTTTACCTTAAATCCTGTTGCATCAGCATTCTATAGGTATTCACATATAAAAAGCTAACCTTTATAACTTGTGTCTTTACAGAGAAGTATGTTATATTTCTTCTTTCTTTGTTGTAGATTAGTTTTATTTTATTTTTTTGAATCAAGGTCTTACTTTGTAGCCTTGGCTGTCTTAGAACTCTCTATGTAGACCAGGCTAGTCTTGAACTCACAGAGATATGCTTGTCTCTGCCTCCCAAGAGCTGGGACTAAAGGTGTGCACCACTATATCTGGCTGACTTAGTCAGGGTTTCTGTTGTTGTAAAGAGATACCATGGCCATAGCAACTTTTTTATAAGGAAAACATTTAATTTGGGCTGACTTACAGTTTAGAGGTTAGACCATTGTCATCATGGTCAGCGGGGAGCATCGTGGCATGCAGACAGACATGGTGCTGGAGAGATATTTCACAGTTCTATATCTGCTTCAGTAGGTAACATGAAGTGTGAGTGAGCTATTGGGTCTGACTTGAGCTTCTGAAACCCCAAAGCTTACTCCCAGTGACACACTTCCTTCCACAAGACCATACCTGTTCAATCAAGGCCACACCTCCTATTAGTGCCACTCCCTAAGAGCCTATGGGGGCCATTTCCATTCAAACCACCACTGGCTTTCATATTTTTTTCATCAATGTAATTCCTAAATGTTTTTAAGACCTCTTGAAGGTACATAAACTTTGATGTACTGCTTGTTTATTGGTTATTTCATGTCAAAGAGATGCTTTCTTTTTATTCTAATTAAAATGTATTATCACTTAACTTTTTTTACATTTACCTGTGTGTGTGTTGTGGGCACATGTATGCTAGTGTGGGGGTGTAAAAGTCAGAGGACAACTTGTGGGAGCTGGATTCTCTTTCTAACCTGTGAGTCCCAGGAATCATAGTCAGGTGATCAAGTCTGGTCTCATTGATCTCAGTCCTAAATTGGTTTTGGATTACAATTGTCAGTATGTTCGGGGACAGATTACATGTAAGAGAGTTTGCTAAGCACTTCGAATGCTATATAGGTTGTGTAAGAAAGCAGGTAGTCTTAGTAGCAGCCCCATGGATTGAATTTTCATTCTCATTATACTGGTAAGGAATTTAATACAGGAAGGTTAAGTAAGAAGGTCAGGGGGCTGGAGAAATGGCTCAGTGGTTAAGAGCAATTCCAGAGGTCCTGAGTTCAATTCCCAGCAACCATATGGAGGCTCACAACCATCTGTAATAGGATCTGATGCCCTTTTCTGGTATGTCTGAGGACAGCTACAGTGTTCATACACATAAAATAAATAAATCTTAAAAAAAAAAGCAGGTTCAGCAGACAATAAATGGTAGAGCTGAGTCTAGCTACTACGTTTATTACTGTTTGCTTTTTGATAAAAAGAATTATCTGAAGATCTGTCTGCTATTGAGACTGCTGAACACCTAAACTCCACAACTTTTATATTTTCTTTCTTTCTTTTTTTTTTTTTTTTT
>NW_022196905.1:248015246-248069021 GCF_008632895.1 Mastomys coucha
TTAAAGGTGTGCACCACCACCACCTGGCGTAGTATTTTCAAAGTATCTTAAATCTGATTTAAAATGCAGAATCACCAGGAGCCTTAGCTTTCAGTCTAAGCTTGTAGTAAAAAAATGTTTTAGGGGGAGGGATTATTGTGGCATTCATTCCCAGGTGTTTTGAAAATATCTTCTGTAAAGCCAGTGGAGACATCTGGTGCCTGGAGCAGAGTAGGAAATACAGTCTACATGTGTGTCTGTGTGTGTAGCTTGTTTGAAATTAGTTATGGATGAGCATAATTTATATTTCACATTTTTGTTGTTTCTGTCTTTAAATTAGATCAGAAATATTCAGAGGACCCCAGGAGCCCTCTGAGAGTTTCCCTGATCCCTGTTTGTATGTCTGTTTGTTTGTTTGTGTTTTAAGTCAGGATCTCATAGCTCAGACTGACCTCAACCTGTTAATCCTCCTGCCTGACCCTAGTGCTGTGCTTTTGGAGGCACATACCAGCAGAATTGCTTTTGAGAGTCTTTAAAGAGGTATCTGAGGTTGAAACCACTCTGAAATAGTATTTATTTTCCTTTTTGTTTGCAGTCCCTTGTAAGGATGCAGTAATGTTTTCCAGACCCTCCATGGCAGACTACCCCAACACACAGACTAGAGGAGATAGGAAATTTCAGCTGTTTCTGTTAAACCATCTGTTAAGAAATTTAAAAAAAAAAAAAATGACTGGGCGTGGTGACATACATCTATAATCCTAGCACTTGGAGGTAAAGACAGAAGAATTAGGAGTTTAAAGTCTTCCTCAGCTACATACTGAGTTCTAGGCCAGCCTAGCTTACATGAGACCCTTTCTCAAAACAACAAAAACTAAAAAGATAAATTCACAAAAATGAAAAGCAATAAGTGTCACTTTTTAAACTAAACTTTGTTTTTGAAAATATATTTTAAGTAATTCATGTTAGTATACAGTAGGTGTAATTGTTTTAAGATAAATAAATCTTTGGAAATTCTTAATTTTTAATTCAGTTATATCAGTGAATAGCGTGTTATGTAAACAGAAGCTTCTTGTGGTCCACACAGTGTCAAGAGGAATCCTGAGACTCATTATGAAAACCACTTGTATAGATTAGTTGTATGATATTAAGACAGATTGTTGGCTATGTAGATAGCCCAATGGGCAAGAGTGCTTATTCTACATGCTTGAGTGCCAGGGTTGGGAACCCACTTCCCAGAGCAGCTGAGCATGTGCCTGGGCTTGTAGCCTCAACAGTGGAAGGTAGAAGCAGGAGGATCCAAAGAGTTGGTTGACCAGCCAGTCTAGCCCAAAGGCAAGTCAGTGAGAGCTGTCTCAGGGAATAAGTGGGGACCAATGGAGGAAGATAGTTGATGTTGTCCACTGCCCTCTGTGCACCTTCACACTCATGTGACAGTGCATGTGCGCACGCGCGCACACACACACACACAGAGTCTTGTTTGATTGGGAATAAAAAATAAAGAAGAAATCAAGAGCTGAGGAAAATAAACACATTTTTATTACTTACCATGTATTATGTTTTGAATTGTGTAAGCAGGAGACTGGAGCCCACTGAACGGCCTCTCCAGATTGTTTACGATTACTTATCCAGGCTGGGATTTGAAGATCCCGTGCGCATACAGGAGGAGGCTACGAACCCTGACCTCAGCTGTATGATTCGATTTTATGGTGGTAAGACTTTATCAGTAGCTTTGTGAATATGTTAACTACTTTTAAATTGATTATTTGTATCTTCTCTTTCTGTTTGCTAAAAGTATTTGATATAAAAAGCTATTTTTAAGTCAGTGAAATGAAACTAAACACAAATAAGTACAAGAAGAGAATAAAGCAAGATTTTTTTTTTTTTTTTCCCGAGACAGGGTTTCTCTGTGTAGCCCTGGCTGTCCTGGAACTCACTCCGTAGACCAGGCTGGCCTCGAACTCAGAAATCCACCTGCCTCTGCCTTCCAAGTGCTGGGATTAAAGGCATGCACCACCACTGCCTGGCTCAAGATTTTTTTAAAATTAGTAAAATACCAGTAAAAATATCTTCTCTTTAAATGTTTATTCTTTTTTTGTTCCAAACTTACTATAATTATTTTTATATCTTTGCCAGGTTAGCTTTATTTATTTATAGTTTTTAAGATTTATTTTTGACAGCCTCGAGGTAGCAGAGGGCGCATGCCTTTAACCCCAGCACTTGGGAGGCAGACACTATCAGATCTCTGAGTCTGAGGCCAGCCTGCTCTACAGGATCAGTTCCAGGCCAGCCAGGACTACACGGAGAAAACCTGTCTTAGGAAAAAAAAAAGTGTATGTGAATATGTTGCATGTGCACATGTCTGTGGTACCTGTAGAAACCAGAAAAGATGTTGGATGGGTGATATTTTTAACAAACTGAAGTGGTACATATTGCTTTCAGGTAATTGGAAATGGAAGTATGGAGTAGGAATGTAGAGTAGGAATTAATACATTTAGGTACATACTCTTGAGAGATGTGAGTGTGCGTATGCGCACGTGCCTGTGTATGTACGTGTGTGTGTTTGTGTTTGTGCTTGTGCGTGTGTGTGTGCGAGAGCCTACATCCCAGGAGAGAGAAATGCAGATAGAATCCTTTAGTGGTTTGTGGAGGGAGAATAGTTGATAGTTTGAAGTCAAATTGGAGAAAAAGTAGGACCAGCAACCATCTGTTGCTATAAAACTTGCTTTTAAAATCCCAAGCTGAGGTCTGCAGAAATGGCTCAGAGGTTAAGAACATGTGCTGTTTTTACAGAGGACCTGACTTTGGTTTGTAGCACATATACAGTGGTTGAGTCAAAACCAACCACTGGTAACTCCTTCAGGCCTCTGGGGGCCCTGTTCCCAAATGCACATACCCAGATATACATAATGAAGTTAATAAAACAAATACTACGCCGGGCAGTGGTGGCGCATGCCTTTAATCCCAGTACCTGGGAAGTAGAGGCAGATGGATTTCTGAGTTTGAGGCCAGCCTGGTCTACAGAGTGAGTTCCAGGACAGCCAGGGCTACACAGAGAAACCCTGTCTCAAAAACAAAACAAAACAAAACAAAAAACAAAAAACCCAAAAAAAACAAATACTACAATCCTTGAGGTAAAATGACAGCATGCTCCTTACCTGACTGTGATTGAACTGGGTTCTTTATGTAGTCAGTATTTTGATTCCAGGATGAAAGTTGAGCCTTAAAATACCTTGGGATTTCTTTTACATATAAGGATATAGCACAGCTGTTGGCTCTGATGCCACCTATTTTCCAACACAACTTGATAAATCATCATATGACCAGAATCTTAATATATCTTTAAGAGAACAGCTCCAATGTAAACTACAAGAATAAGTTTGTGTTTGATGGTGGTTATGGCAGTCCTAGACAGGGAATCTTAAAAGGTACTCTGTTAGTTTAGATAAGCTAATGTAATTTGAATGAGAAATTTATGTTCAGTAAAGGAATTTTGAAAGTAATTTTTTAAAAAAAGGCAGTATATACATTTGATGGCCAAACCAAAAATTACAAGAAGCTAGGTAGGCAAGAAGGCAGGTAGAGTGAATTATCTCTTGGCTATGTAACAACTTGCCTCAAAATGCAGTAACAACAAATGTATATTTTGTACTTTCTATGGGTTGGAAATACAGGAATAGTTTTAGCTGGATGTTCAGGTTTAGGGACATGCGACAGTTATCTGTGGCTTGAAGATCCCACAGCTCTTTTTTTTGCTCTTTTTTCTTTTGTTGTTGTTGCTTATTTTTTATTTTTTAATTTTTTTATTTTTTTGGTTTTTCGAGACAGGGTTTTTCTGTGTAGCCCTGGCTGTCCTGGAACTCACTCAGTAGACTAGCCTGGCTTTGAACGCAGAAATCCACCTGCCTCTGCCTCCCAAGTGCTGGGACTAAAGGAGTGTGCCACCATTGCCCGGCTAAATCATTAGTTCCCTTTTAATGACTTTTGGTTGGTTTTTTTTTTTTTTTTTAGATTTTATTTATTTATTTTATGTGTATGAGTACACTGTAGCTGTACAGATGGCCGTGAGCTTGCTCTGGCCCCGCTCGCTATAGCATAATACACTGTAGCTGTCTTCAGACAAGCCAGAAGAGGGCGTCAGATCTCATTACGGATGGTTGTGAGCCACCATGTGGTTGCTGGGATCTGAATACAGGACCTTTGGAAGAGCAGTCAGTGCTCTTACCTGCTGAGCCATCTTGCCAGCCCTGTTGTTGCTAATTTTTATTTTACATGTATGTGGAGGCACCTTACCATCCGCATGGCTAGTGCACATGGAGTCTGTTAAAAGGAGTGTTAAAAGCAGCAACTACTCTTAGTTGCTGAGTCATCTGTCTAGCCCAATCACTGAAAATTTCTTTGTATTACATTTGTATGTGTTTGAATGTGTGTGCATATGTATGCTCATGTACATATACACATATCCATAGTGTGCATGAGAAGATCAAAGGGCAACTTGTGGGAGTCAGTTCTCTCCTTCCATCATATAGGTCCTAGGGATTCAAGTCAGGTTGGCCAGGCTTGGAAGCAGGCAGCTTTACCCATAGAGAGATCTCCCCAGCCTTGAGAGGATTCACTTTTATTATGGCTTGATTAAAGACTGTTGGTTAGAGGCCTTGGTTCCTTTCTGACCATTAGTAGGACACGTTAGTTCCTTGCTATGTAAACTTTCCATGAACTACTTATCTGTGTCTTAGATATGGCACCTAATTTACCCAGGGTGACCCCACATCCACCATGTGCACACATGCAGGCTTCAGTTTCTTTTTGATAAGTTAACATCATTTTTAGCATCTTTTGTTTATTGAGGCTGGAGAGATGGCTCATCTGTTAAGAATACTTACTGCTCTTCTAAAGAACACAAGTTAGGCTTCCAATACCCATATCAGGCAAATCTGAACCACCTGCAGGGGTCAGGCGCCCTCCTCTGGCCTCTGGGCACCAGTTCTCACTTGCACACACGTATGATTTTTAAAAAAGAATTTAAAATCTTAAACAAACAAACAAACAACCTGAGTCATTAACCACAGCATGCATTTCAGAAGGGGAAGGCAAGAGCCAGAGAATGTGGGACAAACCTCAAGACTATCAGTGAAAGAATGTTTCCCTCTTTTCTCAGTTCCTTAATCCAGAGACATTCAGAGTTAACCGGAGGAAAGAAAATGTTTTAAGTATTATCTGTGAGAAAAATGCTAAGTAATCAGTTTTAAATATTTCATGTATAAAGTTGTTGGTTGGTAAAGTTGTTGTAATCTATGTATTACATAGAACATAGTTGTTGAGGCCAAGGTCATGAGGGGCCTAAGTTCAAACCAGTTAGCTTTTTTGTGTTCCCTAGCTACAAAGGATGGCCAGTACAAAGGCTGTGGAAAAGACTTCAGGATGAAGCTCGGTGGTAGAGTGCTTGCCTGCTTGTGTGTAGCTCTGAGTTCTCTCTCCAGTGCTGTAGGGATGGGGAGGCAGACACAGGGATACATTTTTTGCTGAAGTCAAGTAGTTGGCATGATCAGTCATGAAGATTTGAAATATGGTCTTTTACCCTTTATTTGTTTGAGAAGAAAAGGAATCTCAAGGATGTGATTTGTTGAGAAGTTGTGGTTGTAGGTGAGCAGCTCAGGATGTTTCTTTCTTCACTGTGGTATCTGCCTACATTGTTTAAAATACTTTGTATGAAGAGTATAAATGCAACTGAGAAGCCATGAACAAGAATTCTGTGTTAGTCACTGTCCTTGTTGTGGTAAAGACACCTGTTAGAATGATGCCAGGTGAGAGTGAGCCTGCCACTTTCAACGTCTAATTTAAAGACGTTTATTTTGACTCACAGTTTGAGGGGAGGTCTTGGCAGCAGGATTGGGAGGCAGCTGGTTACATTGCATCCACTGGAAGCAGAGAGGATGCTGGTGCTTGGTTCTCTGTGAACCTAGTCTATAGGCTGGGGCTACCCACATTTAGTGTAAATCTTTCTGAGAATCTCTTAATAGATGCATTCAGAGATATGTTTCTATGGTGATTCTGAATCCAGTCAAGTTGATGATTAATTCTCATAAATCACAAAGAAGCGGGGCAAGGTGGCACATAGCTATACTCTCAGTGCTTGGGTAGTAGAAGCAAAAGGATCAGGAATTGAAGGGCAATCTTGGCTACATTTTAAGTTTAAGTTAAGAGCAGTCTGTGGTACCTATGATTCTGTTTCAAAAAACCCAATACAACAAGACCCTCCTGAACACCCAGAAATTCAAACACATAAATTTTGTGTTTATTTATTGTTTAGAAGTGTGCGAGTGCGAGGCAAGAGTTTGTATATTTAGGTCCTGAGTAGCAGAGTTGTGGATTGCATATGATTGCCCAGACTGTTTTCTTCAGTACAGGAAGTGCACTTCATGAGTGCCACTTCTACACCTTGTTCTGTTCCTCAGTGTTCTTTTCCTCCTTTGAAGGCCTGCATGACAATAGCCAGAACAGTACTCAAGTCAGATGTTACAAATATAACTGTCATCCTTACATTCTGAGTAACAGTATTGATCTCTTGCTACCAAGAATGCCCACCTGGGCAGAGTTAGAGGTTATGTTTGAGCCAGTATATCCTGTTGTGGTGGTTTAACCTGTACTATATAGGATATATGCATTAGAAATGACAAATCTAAAGACAGTAGGAAATGACTGTGGAGAAAGGGAACAGGCTGACTTCCTGAGTATAAGTCACATGAGTAGAACTTTTGAGTTATTATAGGCATACATTGTACATTTTGACTAAATGTTTCTAAATTATACAAATATGTGATACCAGTAAGCGCTTTGTTCAGTAGAACTTGAGAATACAGTTTTCTACATTTCTTTCAGTATCAAGTAACATTGTTAAAAATTAATTTTTGGGGCTGGTGAGATGGCTCAGCGGGCAAGAGCACCGACTGCTCTTCCGAAGGTCATGAGTTCAAATCCCAGCAACCACATGGTGGCTCACAACCATCCATAATGAAATCTGAATCCTTCTTCTGGTGTGTCTGAAGACAGCTACAGTGTACTCATTTATAATAATAATAAATAAATCTTAAAAAAAATTAATTTTTGTGTGTGTGGAGGGCTAGAGAGATGGCTCAGCTGTTAAGATGGGCTGCTCTTCAAGAAGTCCTGCATTCAATGCCTAGCCTCCACATGTAGCTCACAACTTTCTGTAATGTGATCTGATGCCCTCTTGTGGTGTGTCTGAAGATAGCAACAGTGTACTTACATAAAATAAATTTTAAAAATGTGTTTTTTCTTAAAATTGAAAAAAAATATGCTGCTTCAGATTAATTTGTATATCTGAAACTTATTTGTTAAAATATAGTAGTGGTGGTACCCAGTACCCAGTGGCTCACAGCTGTCTCTAGCTCTAGCTGCAGGGAGAGCTGATGCCTTTAGCATCTGCAGCCATGTTTATTCATGCACATATGCACACACACACACACACAATTTAACAAATCATAAAAATAATTCTTGAAAATGTAGATATACTCTCTAGAGAAAACATCCCACTACACAATACATTACTTTTATAGTCTGTATTTTTTTACTCTTATTTTATATGTATATTGTATATTTATAATTTTTGTGTTCATATTTAAAGAAATCTTGCTTAATTAAGTAAAATAAAATATGTCATCTGTATTTAATTTTTTATACTTCTCAAGCTTATTAACTTTTGATCAATAGTTCCTATTGTCTTTTTAGTATGTATCTCTTCATTTTAAGTGTTGATGAACACTTAATTGGGAATGTCTGGCTGGTAGAGGAAACTTAGGAAATACAGATCTGGTAGAACCAGACTTCCTAAGGAGAGGAAATTAGAATGCAGGCAGAGGAATCAGCTTACAGTCTGTAAGTTCATTAGTAAATCTGCTGTTAACAGCCTTTTGAGAAATGCAGTTGTGCGTCTGAAGTATATGTATGACCCATTTCTTCATCTTACATGTGCAGAAAGGCTTGGGTAAGTGAGCAGAGTGGAGCCTGAGGGCACACGGGTCACTCAGTCATGTGATCTCTGCAGAGCTGTTTGCTGTTTGTACCATTCATTATTTTTGCTGCTTCCCTTGGTTACTTATTTTGATTTTTATTGACTGATTATGCGTGTGTACAAGCACATGTTTTCCAAAGTGTAAATGTGGAGTCAGGAGAGCTTGTAGGGGTTGATTCTGTCCTTTGATTGTGGATTTTGGGGGTTCAATTTAGGCACTTTTGACAGCTGAGCTGCACTTGTCTATGTGCCTTTACAAAGAGCCTTGCATCTTGGTCTCAGTGTTGTTTTGCTCATTGTATCTCAGTCATATGAACATGATGGAAAGGAGGATGCTTGAAGGAAGAGATGCTCCTGTGTATGTCTGCTTCTGCGGTGTGAGCAGTTGATTGAAATACTACTCAGAGGCTTTTCTTACAAGAGCCAGAGAGTGGAAGATTATAGACAGAGTTAGAGAACTCTTACATTTTACATTCTTCATTCTAAAATAGATTGGTATTAATGACTGTTATTTATTTCATATATCTTTTGTAGCCCCATTATGCTCAGTACTTAATGTTATTTTACTTTTTCACAAGAACACCCTGGAAGATAGGTTAATAAAATTCAAGACAAGATGATAGAATCTAATCTAAACTCTGAGGAAAGTAAGCTCAGTGGGCCAGGTAATTGAAGGGAGTGCTATAACTTACATTCAGGTTCCAGTGTATCTGAACCCAAAGTCCATGATCTAGACCCTTTTGAGAAAGGTGCCTGTTTGGAGAAGGGTTAACAGTGACATCCGAGGTAGAGCCTATTTCCACTATATAAGTGCAGTGGTGGGTGTTATTTTAAGACCAAGATCTTATTTTGTAAAACCCATATTGCTTCTTCCTCATATCTATAAATAGGGCTACTGGATGTTGGCAGGGGCACTTTCCTTTTCTCTTTCAGTATTATGTTACTTTAATGGTACATTCTGAAACACTGTTTTGTTTTCAGAAAAACCATGCCAGATGGATCATCTGGATCGGATCTTACTGTCTGGCATCTATAATGTACGCAAAGGAAAGACCCAGCTGCACAAATGGGCTGAGCGCCTAGTTGTTCTCTGTGGTACCTGCCTTATTGTTTCTTCAGTGAAGGACTGTCAGACTGGAAAGATGCACATTTTGCCTCTGGTTGGGGGAAAGGTAAGATTTACAAATTTTAAATGTTACCTTGCTTATTAAGGAAATGTCAAGAGTGTGTTGGGGAAATTGTTCAGTTGGTGAAGTAGGATTTGGGGGCCTCAATTAGATCTTCAGAGCCCCTGTTTAAAAACCAAATGAACCAACAATAATAACAACAACAAATCCAAGGGTGCTGGAGCATGCTTGTACTCTGAGTTCTGAGGAAGCAATGATAAGCAGGTCCTGGGGACTTGTCACCCTGCCAACCTAGCCTTATTATCAAGCTTCAGGTGAATCAGAGAATCTGTTCAGACAAGGTGTACTGCTCCTGAGGAATGGCTTCCCAGGTGGTTCTCTGGCCACCACATGTATACATGTGTATGACACATGAATGCACACACACACACACACACACACAGACTGACAGACTGACTGACTGACTGACTGACTGTGTGCTAGGCCGTAGGCTGTAGCTTAGTGGTACAATGCTTGTCTAGCATGTTTGAGTCCCTGAATTTTGTCCCCAGCATTTGAGGAAATAAAGGAAAGGAAACGAAACAAAAGGAGAGGAGAGGAAAGGAAAATGGGGAAACAGGAAAGGGAAAGGAAAGGAAACATCCTGCCTGATTTTCCATAGATGCCAATAGGAACATTATAAAATGATTGTATTAGAGACTCTTGGGAGGTTCCAGAACTCTCTATTCCCCAAGTTCTGTTGCAGAACTGTGTGCTTCCACATTTAGGAACTAGGTGCTATAGCTGATAACACCAAGGCGGCTACAAAGAAGCTGCCTTTGGGAACTAGAAATAGCTGCCAATATCCTTCACCAACATAGGTTCTTTCAGGTGTCTTCTTTTTACCTATTAGTTTAAAATATGAGACTTGGGTGGTCATAAGCCCCAATTCAACAGCCAGGGAAGTATGACATGTCTGTATCTGTCAAGAAAAAGTTCATTGCTAGTTAAACAGAGTGATAGGTGATCCTAGTAGGTTAGTATTAATAGGATGCTAGATATAATGTTTTGAAGCTTGATTGGCATAACCAGTGTGAACTGAAGAGGATTATGACAAAATGACCTTTGAAATATGTAATTGGTCTAGATACACAGCAGTATAAACATAATACGTGTATTAAATAAAAAGACAGGTAATGTGGATTGGAGAGATGACTCAGAGGGCAAAAGTGCTTGCTGCCAAGATAACTATAAACATAATAATCAAAAAATAAACTCATTTCAGACTGAGGTAGAAATCAGTGGATACACTGAAAAACCTTGAGAATAAGTATATTTAAGATGTTGTGAATAGAACAACAATTCTGAAATCAGAATCTTGGGGAGGATTCAGTGTAAACCTTGGGAATAGAAATATTATTACTCAAATTTAAAAATATTGGGCTGTAGATATGGCTCAGCATTGTGCCATTGTTCTTACAGAGGACCCAGGTTCAGTTCCCAGAGGCACCCACATGGCAGCTTACATCCGTCTTTAACTCCAGTCCCAAAGAGTCCCATACTCTCTTCTGGCCTTCATGGGCCCATAACATATGAAGGCCCACACAGCCACAGACATATGCACATTAATAAAAGTGAAAGCTAAAATCTAAAAAGTAGATTTTACATTGGAATACTTTATATACAAATTTAGAGAATCATACATAGTCAAATACTGAGAAAGTGTTGTGAATTACTCATTAGTAGATATTAAAGCCAGCATTTCTGTGTAATTATGTTAATTTGGTATTATGTGAATTGACCTTGTAATTTTACATATGTACAACTTTGAAAATTATTAACTATAAATGGTGGATTTTTTCTTTTATCATTTACTTACAAAGCTTTTTCCATTAGTCTTTTTATTTGTTTGTTTGTTTGTTTGTTTGAGGCAGAGTCTCACTACATATCCCTGGTAGGCCTGGCACTCCTAGAGATCTGCCTTCTTCTGCCCCTCAATGCTGGGGTTACAGATGTATGCCACACCACCTGGCAAAGTTTTTTTTTTCTTCTTCCTTAAACTGTACAGAGGTATAATTTAATATATCTAAAATGAAATTCACTTAATTTTTTAAAAATTATTTTCCTTTCCCTTTTTATTTTATGTATATGAGTTTTGTCTATTTGTGCATATATGCACCATATGTGCACCTGATGCTCTTCCAGGCTAGAGAGGGCATCAGATCCCACAGGACTGGAGTTACAGATGGCTGTGAACCATCCAACATGTTAGGATCAGAACTCTGCAAGAGCATCAAGTGCTCTTAATTAGTGAGTTATCTCTCCAGTTTCCCATAGTAATATATTTAAAAGATTATTCTAGAATATCTGTTGGTTTCAATGAAATTCTTTGTTTTGCCATCAGTTTCTATAGTTGTACTGATTTCTTACCAATGAACATGATTATGTTGTGAATACCACAATTAAGTGTTACAGAAAGTTTTAGTTTTATTTAATCTTTACAGTGTGCTTCTTTTTAGCTCAAAGTATTTTGTGTTTCTGCCACTAGGTTCTATCTTTAGTCAGCACTAGAATGGATTGATTTGCAAGTATAACTTATAAATTTGTAGCTGGTCTGCCAAGATTCAGAAGCAATGTCATCCAAAGTAAGATGCCAAAGAGAGAAGTGGCTCATGTGTAGGAAGAGCAGCTTTAGCAGATCGGTGTAAGTGGAGTTGTTGCAGTTAGGGGAAAGTCCTTTCTGAGACAAGGATGTTTAGGTAGCCCAGATGTACTTGGGATTCTCTCTGCATCTGCTCCCTGGGTGCTGGTATTATAGGTGTGTACCCCACACAGCCTTTGTGGTACTTTGATTTACCTCTCCATAATGGCTGTTGATATTGATCATTGTTTCGTGTTCTTGTTGGTTATTTGTGTATATTATTTGGAGAAAAGTCTGCTCAGATTCTTTGCCATTTTAAAAGTATGTTTTATTACTGCTTTTTGACCATTGTTTCTGATTAGTAGTTCTGATTTTTTTCCCTCCTCTTCTTCAGATAGAAGAAGTGAAGCGCCGGCAACACTCCCTTGCTTTCAGCTCAGCTGGAGCCCAAGCTCAGACCTATCATGTCAGCTTTGAGACTTTGGCTGAGTACCAGAGATGGCAACGGCAGGCGTCTAAGGTTGGAAGCTTTGATAGGAGATGAGGATGTAGCAGCAAGTGACCATCCTTAGTGTTACACTTGGTCTTTCTTAGCGCACAATGAATATAATAATGGAATTTCAGTGGGTCTTTACTATTTTTGTATTATCATAGTAGAAAATGGTATCAAATGTTTCCAGGTACATTTCTGTCTGTACCATGTTTGTGAGGTGGGTCTTAGACAGAGTTATGGCTTAATGAAATTAGACCTTTAAAGGAACTGAGACATGAGATTTCCATTGCTTCCCATCTGCCACAGTAGTCACTGATTGACACATCTGCTCCCTAGCATATAGCCTGGTGCTTCTTGCTCTGTACATTGTTAGAGCAGCCTTGATGAACCACTTAAAAGGTGAATTTATTGATGGGACATGACCTGTGATTCTTTCACAAATCCGTCTTCTGGTATGTTGAGGATAATTGGCATTTCAGCATAGCTCTGCTTAGCTATTGAAGATATGACACTGAAGTGCACTGCATCTCTAAGACTTGTGCTCTTTGGACTCTTCATGTCTCAGGACACAAGTGCCTTTCCTCATGTGTTTTTAAACACATTATGGATTTTGAAGACTTGATTCAGTTTACTGGTCTGTTGTTGCTATATCAGCTATAAAATCTGTTCTTTGTAAAAACTGGTTTCAGTTGTGAGTAACTTCCATCCTTCTGTCTCTTTAAGGAGAAGTTACTGTTTCTTGGGCATCTTTGGCATATTCAGCAGTGTGTATGCTTTCAGTAGAAGAAAAGACTACAAAAGGCATTTTGTCCCACACTGTCTCTTATTAAAACTTAGCAATTTTGAATTATCTTAACATTGCTTCTGATTTGAAATATGAAATTTTAATCCTTTATAGAGACATGAGCAGCTTTTTTCTCTTCCTTCCTTCTTTCCTTTTTATTAAAGACAGTGGCTTACTTATATTGTCTTGGCCAGCCTGAAATTTATTCTGTAGCCTAGGGTACGCAGCGTTCTAGTGATCCTCCTCCTCAGTCTCCCAAGCATGGGACTCACTATGCTTGTTGTACCATAGGGTTTTTGTTTTAGGTTTCTTGTTTTTTTGATAGGCTGGCCTTAATTTCTCTATGTAACCAGGGCTGGGTTTGATTTACTGATCATCCTGCTTCCACTTCCCCAGTGCTAGAATTATAGGCTTATACCTTTGGTTTTTTAAGCAGCTTATAGTTTTAGGGAAAAGTAAAAATCAACTGGTTTTTATAAATAAATTATAGAATCCCTACTTTTTCCCCTCTCCTAGTTTAGTTAGCACCTTTTGCATAAATGCCATTCTGGCCTATGTTGTGAAAGCAGACGACAACTCAGAAGGCTTTTCTCTCTGCTCTTCTCAGGTGGTGTCCCAGCGGATCAGCACTGTGGACCTCTCATGTTACAGCCTTGAGGAGGTTCCTGAGCATCTCTTCTACAGTCAAGATATCACCTACCTCAACCTGAGACACAACTTCATGCAATTAGAAAGACCGGGGGGCCTTGACACACTCTACAAGTATGTAGGGAAGAGGTTTCCAGACTAGTATGCTGAAACTGAGTTACAATCAGTAGCTTAGTGGGTCATACTTTAAGTAGACAAGTTTACTGGATTACATCATTCTTCATTTCTATAACAAAATAACCAGAGGTTGGCTAATGTATAAAGAGGAGAGGTTTAAATGTAAGAGATGGTGAATTTGCTGCAGCATAGCATGGTGGATGATAGGAGCCCACATGGCAGGAGAGGTAGGATGGCAAGACAGGAGACCAGGGATAGTTGGTGGTCCGTGCTGACTGTTTTAGAGCAACTCATTCTTTTGGGAACTAACTCACTGTGTAATCCTTTCCCAGGACAGAGGGTTCAGTGCCTTAATTACTTCCTCTTCCTTATTTACATATTTGTTTGTTTATTTTGGTGAGGTTGGTTATTGATTGAGCCCAGAACCCTGTGTGTACTAGACAAGTATTCTCACCTCTGACAGGTCTACCACTCTCAGTCCCGCCACGCTGGGGCCATACTTCCATCACATGAACCTCTGAGTACAAACCAGTTGGCACTTTCTATCATGTTTTCTAAATTTCCACTCCTTTTTGAAGAAGCAAAATTTTTATTCACACAAATCTCTTTTCTTCTTATTCTTCCCTATAAAACAGGAGGGGGGTGGGATGTTATGTTTCAAAGACTACAAGGACTTTCCATTGATTTTGATACTACTTTTTGGTGATTTGTTTTTCTTTTGTTATGAGATAGGGTTTCAAACTGGCCTGGAACTCACTTATGTAGACCAAGCTGACCTTGAACTCACAGAGATCTGCCTGCCTCAGCCTTCAGGATACTGGCATTAATGGCATGCACCCCAATGCCAGGCTTGGGATAATCTTTCTATTAATGCTAAAACATGTTTGACATTTATGAGAAAGCATCATCTGTAGCCACGGCAGATTGAGAGATTCCATATGTGGACATTTTTTAATCAAAAGTTTTGAATTGAAATGGCTTCAGGCTGGAGCAGGCTTTCTCTCTCCTGTGTATTTACTCCCACCAGTCCTTTGACACCTGTGAAACTTTTCTCATCTGATAATCAAGCCATCTCACCCTACAAGACTGTGTGATCTATGTGTTTATCTTCTTTCTTAGAACATATTTTACCTTCCTGTTCTCTCCACATCCCACCTCATATTTTCAGCTAAAACAGCATGAGAGACCAGCCTGGGCTATGTTAAGTGAGTGAGAGACCAGTATGGGTTATTTTTAGTGAGACCCTGTCTCAAGAAACTACACAAGACACAAAAACTGGATACCCATGAATAATGACAAGATGTGATTGTGGGTTTTTGCTGTGGAAGGGAGAAATTGAAAATCAAAGCAAAGTGTTGTACATTACATGATGAATAAAAAATAACATTAAAATGATGTTTTATTTACTCATGTTAATAACATAATTCTTATAATCCTGGTATAATATTGAGAAAAACACAGGTATTTATAATCTAATCTTTTACAGATACAAGAATATATTTAGTTATGATACAGGTATTTGACTTATATTTGAATAGTAAATTAAGATAAGGTGTAATATTAAGGAAGTCAGTCTTTAGCATTTCCAGTTGCCCGAAAGTAGAATTGGTCCAGTTAGAGAGCTTGCCAGAGATTCTGAAGTCAAGGAACCTGGGCAAAGAATAATAAGTAATCAGACTCAGGTCACCTGGATATCAGAAGCTGAGGTTTGAAAGAGGAGTCTTAGTGTTAGGTACCATGGGTTCCTTTCTCAAAGCAGGAGAGCAGTGCCTTTGGCCTATCATCTTATTTATAGAAAACATGATGTTCCACACACCCATCCTGTGGCCACATTATCTTGAGGTAAGATAATATAGAAACTTTGACTGCACAAATGGCAACAATACAGGTTTATGTGGATCACATACATTATAACACAAGGCTGCCTCATGTTTTCAAGCTCACCTGACTCATTTATTTCAAATGATATTCAAGCCAATATACTTTGAGTATAAAAAGAGTTGCTTTTAATGCACTGTTTTTTGTTAGCTATTGTGGTATCTGAGTAGAGTAAATTTTGTATTTTCCATGTAGACATTTAGTAAAATGACTTTAAAGGTATCAAGTGTGACTTGATAGAAAGGCGCTGTGGTAGCATGAGTTCCCATGTGTATTTTCCACCTCATTTTAGAACTCTCTTGACCTTTTGGCAGCATTCTCTGTATTTTTTTTTTTTTTTTGCATGCTCTGTATTTTAACCACTTTGCTATCCTGTCTCCATACAACATTTAGCACATAAATGAAAACATGTTTTTAGAACAAATTATATGGTGCATATTTTATATAGATAGCTGGTTGTGATAGCACATGTCTGCAATCCTACTACTTTGCAAATGGAGGCAATATTTTGAGTTTGAGACCAGCATATGCTACATTGTGAGTTCTAGGCCAGTTTGGGCTACATAGAAGGTCTTCAACAGCAATAATAAAACAGTAAAAAAATACCATCACAGTCCATTGATAGTTCCTGTATAGACATATAGTGGGTATCTTAGTTATTCATGCCATCATAGTGGGTTTATGGAGATACAGTCTGTATTGTGCCTTTGTTCTTCAGATTTTCTCAACTGAAGGGCCTGAACTTATCCCATAATAAACTTGGACTGTTTCCTGTGTTGCTGTGTGAGATTTCTACACTGACTGAACTCAACCTTTCTTGTAATGGATTTCATGACTTGCCCAGTCAGATTGGTAATCTGCTAAAGTAAGTGTTGGCTTCTTCTAGATTCTTCTTTTGCAGGAGACATCCTCCAGTCTTAGAGTGCTGTTAGCACTTTGAGCTTTCATAGTGAGATAAGTCACATTCTTATCAAGATTCTATTAATGGCTCTTGATGCCAGATGTGACCATGCCACCAAGCAGTGACCCATTCTTCCCTTATCAGCAGCAGAAACCCTGGATGTTTATGTAGTATCTGAAGGCCCATCTTTAGAAATTATGTCTAACTTCTGTTTACTCTCCATGGGCCAAGATTTGGGGGAGTTTTGTAATGTTTGAATTGTTAGTAATTACTGTCATGGCTTAATAATGAATCATAACTCCTGTTGTTGGCGCTGTCTGTGTGAGTTGTTCCACAATGCAGGCTTGTTTGTTTTCCAGTCTTCAGACTCTCAGCCTCGATGGCAACGTCCTCACGGCTCTGCCAGATGAGTTGGGAAACCTGCAGCAGCTCACTTCTCTGGGGATTTCCTTCAACAATTTCAGTCAAATTCCTGAAGTTTTGGAGAAACTCACCATGTTAGATAAAGTGGTTATGGCAGGAAACCGTTTGGAAATCCTGAACCTAGGGGTGCTGACCAGGATGAGCCATGTTAAACATGTGGATCTGAGGTGAGGCGCTCTGCGAGAACGTGTTTAGCTTTGCTGGGAAGGACCCTGATGTCTTCTCCTCATAAGTGTTTCTTTAGAACAGTGGGAAAATAGATGCTCTCAGATCTGCAGTAAAACTTCATTATTCCTCCAATAGCAGAGAGAAAAAGGATCTAGCGGGTCTGTCAGAGACAGATTTAAATTGCCCAAGGTTGTCTTGGCTTCCTCTTTCAGCAACATTTATGAGAATTTCCATCTCCTTGGACCTTTATCCATCCTGGATTCAGGAGTATTTTTTTCCTTTACTGGCAGGTAGAAGGGACTGTAGTTCATCGTTTGATGAGTGTTTGCTTATTTATGAGTGATGTTGAACATCATTTTGTATGTGGACTCGTGGTCTCTAGTTTTCTGTAAACGTGACCATTTTTCTGTTGAGTCACTCTTTTTCTTGGTAACATTGTGCTATAGTTGACCTATGCAAGGCTTCACTACTAAACCTTAGGAGCTTTACTTTACAGTGAGCATCTTTCTCTAAGGGAAGGTGATAAAAGTTATCTACCATGTGGTCTGACACTCTGGGAAGCCCTGGAAAGACGCAGCCCGGGAGTTAGTAGCACACAGGAGGAGGAGAACCCGCTGGTTTGTGCTGTCATGTAGGTGAAGAGACAAGAGCCAGAAACAGTGTATGAAGTCTGCGTTTGAACCATCCTGTGCATTCAGATTCTTTTTTCTCCTTAGTGCATGTGAGTCTTAGCAGTAGAGAAGGAGGCGTAACCACAGGAAAGGGAAGCTCTTCCTTTCTTAGCTTCTCACTTACTCCAGAGCATGACCATCTCCTTGTCCTCCCCTTCCCCACCTGACCTTACTAAGTACTTGGATATAAGCATTACCCCTTCATGAATATTGCCTTTTTTCTGTCTAGTTTGTGTATGCGTTCTCTGGTTCTAACTTAGCTGGATCTTGGCTTCTTTTTCTAAAAATTAACTGGTTGCTTTCTGTATATAGTACCTTGAAAAATGAAGCAAGTAGTGAAATTCTCAAGTTCAGTAAAGAGAGGAAAGGGTCATACCTCTCTTCTGCATTTCTAAACCCATAATAGAAATTCTTTTCAATTATTTTCCTATTTCTGAATATTAAGGATGAACCACTTGAAAACAGTGATTATTGAAAATCTGGAAGGAAATAAACACATCACTCACATGGATTTGCGGGACAATGAGTTGACTGATTTGGACCTTAGCCCCTTATGTAGCTTGGAGCAGCTGCATTGTGAGCGGAACCAGCTGAGGGAGCTGACACTCAGTGGCTTCTCTCTTCGGACCCTCTTCGCCAATTGGAACAGTGAGTTCTCTATCCAACCTCCTCTTTTAGCTTGTTCTCTATTCTGAGTCTTCTAAGAAGAGTGGCACCTGTGGTCTTTTCAGCCACTCTGCAGAATAGATTTGTAGCCCTTGAGCTTCTTTTTTAACTTTGATGTTAGCCTAGAAGACATGGCTGGGTACCTTGAGACTCATTGTGTACAGGAAGAGGCATTACAGAATCATAGGGGCTGCTTAGGTGGTTGAGCATGTTCAGATCAGAGCATCTGTTATGAAGTAGGCATTGATGTCCTTACAGCCTAGGGCTAAATCTGTCCTACCCCTGCTTTTTGTGTAGTCTGTAAAGAATGGTTTCTTAGTTAGAGTTTCTGTTACTGCAACAAACACCATGACTTAAGAAGCAAGTTGGGGAGGAAAGGGTTTATTCAGCTCACACTTCCACATTGTGGTTCATCACTGAAGGAAGTCAAGATAGGAACTCACACAGGGCAGGAACTGGAGGCAGGAGCTGATGTAGAGGCCATGGAAGGGTGCTGCTTACTGGATTGCTTCCCCTGGCTTGTTCAGCTTGCCTTTTTATAGAACTCAGGACCACCAGCCCAGGGATGGCACCATTCACAATGCTTCACAACCTTGTCCCCTTGAAGAAACTGAGAAAATGCCTTAAGTTGGAATAGACATTTCCTCAACTAAAGCTCCTTTCTCTGTGATAACTCCAGCTTGGGTCAGGTTGACACGCAAAACAGCCAGTACAGGGCTGGCGAGATGGCTCAGCAGGTAAGAGCACTGACTGCTCTTCCGAAGGTCCTGAGTTCGGATCCCAGCAACCACATGGTGGCTCACAACCACCCGTAATGAGATCGGACGCCCTCTTCTGGTGCATCTGAAGACAGCTGCAGCAAATTACATCGGAGAGAGCCAGGCTGGCAGAGGTCCTGAGTTCAGTTCCCAGCAGCCATACACATGATGGCTCACAGCCATCTGTACAGTTACAGTGTACTCATACACATAAAATAAATAAAATAAATCTTTAAAAAAAAAAAACAGCCAGTACAAACGGTTTTTATATTTTTTTAAAAGTTAGGTTAAAAATTAAAATAATATTTGTGACTTGAAAATTATATAAGCTTTTATATTCATAAACCAAGTTTTATTAGTATACAGTCACAGGTTCACATTTAGTTTATGTATCACTGTTTTCATGTTACTGTGTTAAAATTATAGGAATAAGATACTGTTAATGGTCTAAAAACCCTAAAGGATTTCTTTTAGCCTTTGAGAGACAGTTTCCAACCCTTGTGGAGAAGCACATGCTTCCTTAGTTTAGTGTGAATAGACCCTGTTCCAGTAGAGTAGGGAGTACAGATGCCAGAAGCTGACATGATTCTGCTTTCCACAGTGTAACAATTGACATAGTAACAGTAAATCCACAAGATTTAGTGGTTTTCAATGACTGAAATGTTATATAAGCTGCCTACTTTGGTAGCCTGGCTGGGGTGAATACAAGTTCTTTTATTCCAGTCTTAATTACTAATACAACTCCCATGTCATACAGTAGGCAGTATATATGTATATATACATATATATGGTTTATAGAATGGATAGAAGTTAGAGAGGCTGCTGCAAAGTTTAAGAGATTTCAGAGAGTGTGTATTGATAAGGTAATGAACCAGAGTGCCAGGAGAGACCTGCTGTAGTTAGGGTTGAGAACAAAGCGACAAGAGTTCAGCTGCAAGGTGAAAGGCTGAGCAAAACCCTAGTCAGAGAGTTAGGAACAGGTTAAGAGCAGGAAACAGCATGTCAGGCAGGTCCAGGTCCAGAAGGGCAAACAGGTAGACCAAACAGGTAGTCATAGACTACATAAAGCTCAAGGACTAGTAGGGGAGACCTTAGTCCTACACACAAATACACACACCCACACCAGGTATCAGAAGGGAGGTTGGTGTGAAGCCCATATCATCACAGTGTTGAATGTCTGTCACTTTATGGGCTTCACGTAAGGGAGTCAGACCCTTTTCTTGGTCTGGCATTTCCAATAAGTTATTGGACCTGGTTTTCTTGATGTGATTTTAATATGTATACTCCTGCAGTCTCAGTTAATCCCAATAAACTTACAGGGTAGCTCCTTTTGGTTTCCAGGAATAAATCATTTATTAGTCTGGATGGGTGGTGACTGATATCTGGACTATCCAGGGGCTGTAGTCATCCTTCTCCCTCAAAATAGAGTCAAAGCTGCTGTTCACAGCCTGAAAAACCACTCTTCATACAATGTGGAATGACTTAGAGCAGAGCTTAGCTTCATTAGCAACTAGAGGTGGTCTGTGGGAATGCTTTTCAGTGTAAAAGGCCTTGTGCTGGCCAGGCGGTGGTGGCGCACGCCTTTAATCACAGCACTTGGGAGGCAGAGGCAGGCGGATTTCTAAGTTCGAGGCCAGCCTGATCAACAGAGTGAGTTCCGGGACAGCCAAGGCTACACAGAGAAACCCTGTCTCAAAAATACCAAAAAAAAAAAAAAAAAAAAGGCCTTGTGCTTATAGAGACCAGTGTTTTGTCTGCTTGAGACAGTCTCATGATGTTGAAGCCATTTTTATGGGGAGTTCTTTACCAGTTAGGCTTGTTATGTATTTTATTTTGGTTTTGGTGTTTTAAAGAAGTTTCACTTGTACCACCCAAGTTGGCTTCAGACTTAACTTCTTAACCTGGGTAAGTGCACCCAGGTCGGTGTACTTAACCATGCTTGGCAGTTTTCTGTGTTTAAGGAAGGGAAGGAAAGGAAAAATGTTCACTTTCATTAACTGCCAGAAAGGAAGATTTAAGTACTTTATAATCATCAGTCTGAGTGGGGAAGTGCTAAGTGTGACCCAAGACTAGACTCAGTATCTCTCTCCTGGAGTCCTTGCCATAGCCAGTGATAATTTGACATGAAACCACCTCAGATGAAGGTGACCATGTCAGAGAAGTGGCAGAGCTGTATGAACAGTGACTCCCTGCTGCCATTTATCACGGGGCTACCTACACACGGAAGGATTGTCACAGTGTTGTGTTGTGTTGTATTGTGGTGAAAACATAGGACTGTTAACAGGAAAATGGGTAAAATCAATGATATATTTACACAGTAGATTTCTTACAATAGTGGAAATGAATGTACTAAAGCTTTGTGTACTGGAGCAAATAAGTCTTGGAAACAGTTTTTGACTAAGAAAGCAAAGCTATGTGATTGTAGTGTACTGCGTATGTTATACCAAAGCTTAAACACAAACATCATTTTCTAGGTTAAAACTGTATCACAGATGATACATTCAGGGAAATGTTTACCTCTTGGTACTAAGGCAAAGCACATAAGGCAGATATCACTGTGTTAAGAGCTAACTGATGATGGTGGGAAACTGCTTCTTTTCTTTTTCTGTGTCGGAATATGTTATTAGGATTAAACATGCTGGAGACTTCTGTTTTATTGTCTTTCATCATGTTATAGAGGTTCACTCATGGCTCAGATTAATTTCTGGAATCAGAAGGTCTAGTTGTTGAGCAGGACTACAAGGTGACTCTGTAGGTAAAAGAGCTTAGCATAGCCAAGCCTGACGACCTGAGTTCTGTCCCTTGGACCTACAGGGTGGAGAGAGAGAACCAGTTTCCACAAGTTGTCCTCTACCATATGACACCTACATACAGACACAGACATACATGCATGCAGAGATAAATAAGTGTAATAATACAAAAAAAGCCTGTTGAATAAAAACTGGGTGTTGTGGCCCACACTTGTAATCCCAGTACTTGGGGAGGATCAGGAGTTTCAGCTAGTTTGAGCTACCAAGTCAAATACTGTTTCAGCCTACTACTATCCTTAGAAAAGCCCAAACAACAATGACAACAATGTCTTGAGTGTTAACTGGCCCTGGGTATTGATATGCCTAAGGTTCTTCTCTTGTCTCATATTCGTCTGTGCATAGTTTAGTTCACATGTGTCTGGACAATATGTTCATAGTCACTCTAAATTGGAGAAGCCCTAGATGCCCAGCAGCCCTACATTAAGTAGTCATGGAGTATTTGCCATTAGTCAGCTGTCAGGGTCCTTATGTTCTACCATCTAGAAACCACTTCTGGACAAGGAGTGCTGGCTTCAGCACCTTTTGTACCCTATGGCATGACAGTGAGTCGGGTAGCCAGGCCTGGTGGCTCCCTCTAGTGTTACAACTCCTACATAGGCCTTTGGTAGTAGAGCCCTTAGCCCTGCCAGTAAAGCACTGCCTAGGAAGTCAGGTTCCTCAGCCTGTAGCAGCAGTTGGCATTGTAGCTTCTAGACAGACCTAAATGTCAGGAGTCCTCATCCCTTGATAGCAGCCCCAGTTACAGCTTCCAGACCTGGGATGTCTGAAGACTTAATAGCTCACTGCTATTCTTCCAGCAACCAGGGCTTGCAGGTGCTTTCTTGTGCCTCTTTATAGCCCCTGCCTTGTTCCAGTTCAGTTCTCTCCCCCTTTTTGCTTTCTCTGTGCCGTTCTTGTCCCTGGCCTGGCTGCTCCTCAGCTGCCTCTTGTTGGTCAGTGTCACAGGAAACAGCTACTGCTGCCCTGTTGGCTGCCATGATTGTGGCTCTCTTTAGCTTCTTCTTCAGCTCTCAAGAAGACGGCTTTGTCATCTTTGCAGCTAAGCATGCTCCACTGTCCTGACATGCTGCCTTGGCCACTGCTGCTGCTCCACTGCCCCTGCTACTCCACTGCCCGTTGCTGCTGCTTTCTCTGTAACCAGCTTAGCCTCTTCTGGTAAAGGAGGCAAGGAAAGATAACTTGATAGAAATCTTTTATTAGGGCTAATGGGTTGTGGCTCCAAGCTGACCCATCAAATGAGCAGACAGCTTGCTTATTAGCCAGAGACTGGTGTTTATACCAATCACAGCACACCTCTCATGCAAAGGAAGGTTTGTATGGTCCCTCTGCTAGGCCACTAGGGCTAAGTGTTTCTGGCATAGGTAGGAATGGTTATAGAGACATCTAGGATTCATCAAGGCTTGTGACAGGAAAAAGTCACATGTAAACTGTTTGAAACAGCCCTGGCTTGAGGATGACACCTCAAGAGCCTCTTTAAAAGCTGCAGTAAATAACAGTACAGCTGTAATGTATTTTCCTCTAGGTTTCTGTAGTATGTTCATAAAGGTTGGTGCTGGCCTAAAGTCATTTGGCTGGCTGATAATCATTTTGCTTAGCACAGTTGGGGGCAGCAAGGGAGAGTCCAGCATCTGCCAGTTAAGACAACAAATTGCCTTATCTCCCAACACTTTTCCCTTTTTACAAGAAAACAAAAATTAGGAGGAATGCTTACAGTAAGAATTTAAGTAACATCATTAACACTAGTAGTGATTTTTGCCAGATATTACAACACTTTAACAAAGTTCAAAACCTGTTCAGTGCCCTAGGGAGGAATGAATCTCTCAGATGTGTTTCATATTCACACACACGCACACGCGCGCGCGCGCGCACACACACACACACACACACACACATTTAAAAGATATAACCACATGCAATAGTATGAACAAATGTCACAAGTATAATGTGGAGTGAATGAAGTCAGACAAAGCATATACAGGAGAGAGAGAGAAGAAAATCAGGAGTCAGGCCATCCTCAGGTACATAGTGAGTTAAGGCCAGCCTGAGCTACATGAGACCTTGCCTCAAAATGAAACAGAAGATAGCAAAGTATATGTATGTCTGGGATTACAAATGTGCATCACCACGCTTGATTCATACAGTGCTGGAGTTAGAGCCCAGGGCTTCCCCCATGCTAAAGCATGAGGCCAACTGAGCTGCATTTTCAACCGTCATGTACCCTTTTATTCCAGCATTTGGGGAAGTAAAACAAGATTATGAATTCAAGGCCACTTGGGCTACCCAAAAAACCTCATGTTGGGGTGGGGCATGGAGGAAAGTTTGGTTTTATAAATGGCGAGTATTGTCTGCTGTTTGGAACCAGGGTAGAAAATGGTATGTTTGAGTGTGTGGTGTCCAGAAGAGAAGATGAAGCAATGCTCAGGAGTTGATAATGCCTTGTTGATGATCCAAGCATTGGTTCTACTAGTGCGATCTATACACTTAAGATTGTTTCTATATCTTTCAGTTAAAAGTGAGATTATTTTTACCAAAAATTTAGATACTAGCCTGGAGAGATGGCTCAGTGGTTAAGAGTTCTCAGTGCTCTTAAAGAGGACCTGAGTTAGGTTACTAGCACCCATATGAGGCTCTCACAGTTACCTGTTAACTCCACCTCCAGGGAGATCCAATTCCCCTGCACTATATGTTCATATCACACACATACATGTAATTAAAAATAAATGCTTTTTAAAAATCCAAGTATTAATTTTTCAAGTTGTAAACTAAGTGGTACTATTAACATTACTGGTTGTAGTGTTAACATTAGTGATGTAGTGTAAATGCAAAAGACCCCAAAGTTAGTAGTTGTATATATTTGCAAAGACATAATAGGGTTAAACAGTAGTCAGAGTGGGCTGCCAGTAGTTTTTATCTTTAGTCACAAAAACCACCTTTGCTTTGTTTACCAGCTATTCCTTTTAAAAACTCTGTATATGTGTGTGGGAATGTGCAGGTGCCCATGGAGGCCAGCAGCGTCTGATCCCCTGGAAACTGGAATTAACAGGCTGTTGTAAACTACCCATTGTAGTGCTGAAACCTGAATTTGGGTCCTCTGGAAGAGTAGTAGATGCTCTTAACCACTGAACCATCTCTCCAAACCTCTCTAGTAGTTCTTGCTTTCTTTGTTAGAACCTATTGTTAACATGTTGTCTGTTTTCTCATAGGGCTGACAGCAGTGAATGTCTATCCAGTACCCAGCCTGCTCACTTCTTTGGAACTCTCCCGGTGAGTCTGTCCATAAGGGTGGAGCTTGTTTTGATTGGGGGTGGGGGTGGTGTTTCAGGGGAAGGAGAGAGATACTATTTCATGGCTAAAGGAAGGAGGGTAAGGGGAATTAGATCTCTTCTGTCTGAATTAACAAACTGTTGCTTAATCCCACTGTCTTCACCTTTCTGTCTAAGTTCCTCATGAGAGCTGTTTCCTTCCCATTTCCTTATCCCATCAGCAGCTCACTTTAGGCCATCTCTAGTTCACTTTTTTCTGCTGACATTTGCTCCTTCTTTTTTTTTAAAGGTAGCTTTCAGACTGGCCATGCATGTTCTTTGTAATGCCATGTCAGTTGTTGCTTCTATGTCTCTGGTTCTATTGTATTGTCCTGCAGGCAGTCATGCCCCTCCCCCCCCCCGCCATCCCCAAGTTCTGACTTGGCACACTGCCCTGTTATAAATGCAGTCTCATCGAGTCCAGTGATTTGAGTCACTAAGTGTTGACATCAACCAGTTTTCTAGACTGAACCTCTTCTCTCAGGTCAGGCTCATGTATGCAGTTCTTCACTAGTTGATTTTGCTACCAACACCTCCAGGAGCCTCAGACCTATGTAAAATTAACTCATCTCCCATTGCACAGGACTTGTTTTCTGTGTCTGTTCATATTCAGCACTGCATGCCCCTGGCCATCCAGGCCAGAAGCCTGAAATCAGCCTTCATCCTTGATTCTGTCCTCCTTCCTATACCTAATCCTTGTCCAAGTCATTGTCATTTCTGTCCCCGAGCAGTGCTGCAATTCCTCCTTCTCCTTCAGCTGAATGACTACTCACATAGGCCTATATCATTCCTGATTCCAATTCTTCTTTCTTCTTTCTTTTCTTCCTTCTTTTTCTTTCTTCTCTTTCTTCTTGGCAAAATCATCTTTACTGGACTCCATCTACTAGTAATGTGTTTAAAGCACATAGCTGACATCATCTGCATACTGTTTATAAACTCTTGAGGTAGTTCCTATATATATAGAATCAAGTAAGAACTTTCCAGACATGGTTTAGACCTGGTTCCAGCCTAACTTCCACTGTTTCCAATCACTTTATGCTCCAGCATTACCAAACTGCTTGGCATCCCATCACACATCACACTTTTCCTTGCCATATCTCTGCTGTGTTACGTTGGCATCTTTGCTTAAGTATCTTCATGTATGCTGGGTGGTGGTGGTGGCACATGCCTTTTAATCCCAGCACTTGGGAGGCAGAGGCAGTCGGATTTCTGAGTTTGAGGCCAGCCTGGTCTACAGAGTGAGTTCCAGGACAGCCAGGGCTACACAGAGAAACCCTGTCTGGAAAAAACAAAAACAAAAACAAACAAACAAAAAGTATCTTCATGTAAGGTCACAGAATCTAACCCAGGTGTCATGTTGTGTTTTTTGTTTTTTGTTTTTTTAAGATTTAATTTTTGAGTACACTGTTGCTATCCTCGGACACATCAGGAAAGGACATCGGATTCCCATTACAGATGGTTGTGAGCCACCATTTGGTTGCTTAGAATTGAACTCAGGACCTTTAGAAGAAGAGTCAGTGCTCTTAACCACTGAACCATCTCTCCAGCCCAGCTGTCATATTTTTTAGTGGTTAGTTGCCTTGGTCTATTTCGAGCCAAGTGTTCTTTTCACTAAGTTGTCAGAGCAATGTCTGTTTCTCCTATATAGCTCTCACTTCATTCTGCCACATAATTGATAGGCAGGCACCTTGAGATCTAGAAGGGGTAGGTTACTTCTGACAATAGAAGTCTGTATGATGAGCTTTATTAACTATTTCAAGTTTGTGTTTCCAGTAGCTTGAAACTTTGCTCTGCTACTGATTGCCTTTTGCCTCTACTTTCTCACTGTTATTCCTTCTATTTTTCTCAGAATTTGCTTCTTTTCTCTGTAATTACTCATGGAATTCCTGATCATCTTTGATGCCACTTCTTCCAAATCTCTCCTCATCTTGTCTCAGTACATCATGTAGCTTCTGTTTAAAGTCTTCTCTGAACATGTGATGTAACTAACACAGTTGGTACACATTGCTGTGCACATTTGAGTACTGGTCTCTATCTTTCTAATTTAACAGCATTTTCTGGTTGATGACTGTATTTCTGGCAGCATCCTAGATTCTTCCTTAAAAATAGTGTCCCTGGCCAGGCAGTGGTGGCACATGCCTTTAATCCCAGCACTTGGGAGGCAGAGGCAGGCGGATTTCTGAGTTCGAGGCCAGCCTGGTCTACAGAGTGAATTCCAGGACAGCCAGGGCTACACAGAGAAACCTTGTCTTGAAAAACAAAAACAAAATAAAACAAAAAACAACAAAAAACCCCAACAAACAAACAAACAAACAAAATATACACATTAGCATCTAGTGAAATGAATTCTATTTGTTTGTTACTTAGATTTCCATAACTATGACAAAATACCTGAAATAAGCAATTTAAAAGAAGGAACGTCTATTTTTAGCTTGCAATTTCAGATCTGTGGCCACTTATCGTGTCACTTTAGGCCCTTGGGGAAGTATATAGTATGGTGGCAGCTCATAGTGGCTTACCTCATGACAACTGAGAAGAGTCCAGATCTCCTTTGAGCTCTTCCTTCCTTCCTCCTCCCTACCTTGCTCCCTCCTTTTCCTTACCCCCCCTTTTTTTTTAAAAATCTTTCTTCTGTTTGTTTTTTAAGATAGTCTCCATATTTAGCCCAGGCTGGCCTTGAATTTATGATCCTCATGCTTGCCTAGCCTCCTAAATATGAACTGTCACCCTGGCTTAATCCCACCAGTTAATTTGTTTTTAATTAACTTTCAAAAAAATTCTGTGTGTGGATGTTTTGCCTGTGTGTTTCTCTGTAATACCACATGTATGGCTGGTGCACTGATACTGCACTTAGAGATGGTTGTAAGCTGATACGTAAGTGCTAGGAATTGAACCCTGGACCTCTGGAAGAGCAGCCAGTGCTCTATACCACTGACCCTCTCTCCAGTCCTGCCCACCAATTTGTAATAGCACCACAGGCTACTAGAACAAACTGCAGTTACATGTCTGTGAGGGAAACATTTAATATCCAAGCCATAGTAACTTTTTTACCTTAAGTGATGATTCTTATTCTTTGCAGAAACTTGCTAGAGTGTGTCCCTGACTGGGCCTGTGAAGCAAAAAAGCTGGAAATACTAGATATAAGCTACAATCTTCTTACAGAGGTTCCCATGAGGTATGTGTATACATGCATGCATGATATATGTGTTTAAGTGTTTCTAGATTTGGGTTGCCTTTCATTGTTGGTGACTGTGAGGAGGGGCCTGCTGAGTAGGAGGTGCTGTAAGGGACATAGTGATGAGTAGTGCCTTAGACTCTGATGTACACACGGAGAACTGCTAGTGTGTGCTGTCAGTCTCTGGAATGGTTAGTGGTATGGTAGGATGAATATAGCTTCTATAGGGTGACTTACAATAGCTGGAACTGTTCTGAGAACTTGAGTCCTATGATCTAACTAATCCTTTAATCCCTTGTCTATAGGTTCTAGCAACCTCACCTTAGATTTGAATGAGGAAACTAAGAGCAGTTAGGGAGCCTATCCAAGGCACCAGTTCATCAGGGAGCTATCATTTGAATGTAGCTGACTTACCCTGGAGGCTTACTCTTAATCATGACATTTATCAGTTGTTTTAGAATTTCAGGAGAACTTTAAATAATCAGAGTAAAATGGCATGTGAGTTCACCATTACCAGATGGTGAGATTCACCTAACTTGAGGAACGAGATAGTGGTGCTTGAGGGCTAGGTGAGGATGTTATACTATATATTCCAAAGTACTTAAATGTAAAACATACGCTTTTGGAGTTTTTAAAATTAAAATGGCTTTGTAGCACAGTATGTCTGCACCAAGCCTCTGACCTTCACATCCAGACAATGTTACTGGTTCAGTGAGATTTTTGGCAGATCACTACATCTTTGGCAAGTCACTAACACTTTTTGGATTTTATTGGTAACAGCCTAGTCATGGCATATTTTAAACTCTTAATAATTTTTATTGTAATAAAATTTTCATTATGGAATTATATTAATGAACAGACTTGAGTTATTGGTGTTGATAAATGCTGTCCAGACTTCATTTCTGCCTAGACCTAGGTTAAAATAGATTTATTCTAGAAGCTCTTTTACAATAGACTCTCAACCTTCCTAATGCTGTGACCCTTTAGTACAGTTCCTCATGCTGTGGTGACCCCCACCATACAATTATTTTCATTGTTACTTCATTATCGCCAGACTGTCTTGACCTGCCAGCTTCCAATAATGACAGACATATTTGTTTATGAATGCTTAGGTCTTAGAGCTTAGGCTTGTTTCCGATTAGCTTGTGTAACTTAATTAACTCGTTTATTATAATCTACCTTCTGCTATGTGGCCTGTTACCTCTCTTCAGTCTAGGCACCTGTTCCTTTCTCTGTGTCTGGTTGGCGAATCCTCTCCCCCTCCCTTCAACACGCCCGATTCTTTCCCACAGTTCCTCTCTCTCTCAGATGTTCTGCCTGTCCTCTCCTACCTCTACTATAGACTGTTCGGTTCTTTATTAACCCTATCAGGTGATGCAGAAGAATGTTTACAAAACACTGAGACAGATGATGCTTCATAAAGATAATAATGCCAAACAATACCAAAGTCCAGACAGTACTCAGCTCTCTGCTGGCACAGAAGTCAGCATTTGAATAATACAAAGACAAGCGTTACATGGTGCTCAAGATTATCCCAATACTTCATAGCTGTAATTTTGCTGCTGCTATAAATCATAATGTAAATGTGCTTTCTGATGGTTTTAGGTGACTCCTGTGACAGGGTCGTTTGACCCCCAGGTTTAGAGTCTGCACCACTTGTACTAAAGATCTTGTTGTGACTCCTGGATAGGTGTTAGGTGATGTATGTGACAAATTTCTTGCCTCAGTCACTTGTCAGTGGTTGTATATTCTAAAAATAGGTTTGTTGATTGATTTTAATTAAGTGGCCTATAACAGACTTATAAAGGATTGAAGTGAGCTTTTGTTTCTTTTCTTTCTTCTTAGAATTCTGAGTAGTCTGAGTCTTCGGAAACTGATGGTAGGACACAACCACATCCATGTCCTTCCAGCCCTGGTGGAGCACATTCCCCTCGAGGTACTAGATATCCAGCATAACACTCTCTCCAGGCTGCCAGACACGCTCTTCTCCAAGGCCTTAAAGTGAGTGCTGCAGAGGAGGAGTCATTGCCTCCCCACTGCACTGCCCTGCCCTGCCCTGCCCAAGTGATCTCTGTGTTTGTAGTTTACTTGGTACTCCAGCCCTGCGCAGATGCTAAGTGTTTCATAATAAGCTTGAAAGTTGAAGCAACTATCCAATACTTAATTATTTATGTGGTAGATGATTTCAACAGGCTGGGGACACTCAGGGTTTCACTGTATTCAGAGAGAAATAGCTTCAGGTGGAGCCTTTGATGAATTTCAGCTTTGCATTGAGAAAAAAAGGACACACTACTAAAGTCAGTTTTATTCTAGCTTGATCAAGTAGTCTTTGAGATATGTTTTCCTGACTTCCAGAACACTAGTTACCTGCTTTGAAAAACATGAATTTAAACATAATATCCTTCTAGAGGGTATTATTAATTAGTAATAGATAGTGTGTCTTCCTGTTTTAATATTTATAATCAGGTTTACCTAAATGTCATCTTTAAAGAAAGAGTAGATTTTTGTGTGTGTGTGTGTGGTGCTAGAGATTAAGTTCAGAGTATTGTTCATAGTAAGTACTGCTCTACAGTTCAGCAGTGCTAGCCCAGGAAGGCTGGTTTCAATGGCAGTCTTTATAGTATAAGAAGGGATCCTAAGAGATGGAGAAACAGGCAACTAGCAGGGAGTTGACACAGGCTCACAGCTGTGAGATACCCACAGCAGGAGTCCATAGGTTTCTTGTTTCCTGTTTTCCAGCTTATGCATCTATTATCTCAAAATAAAATCTTTAGGAAGCAAAAAACAACAGCAGTTTAAAAAATAAAATAAAATGACATTGAGGGGAATCTTCAAGTTCCTGTGAAGTGTTGAAATTGCTAATTAACAAGCATGTAATCTTTCTTAACATAACCTAGAATGTAGTCTTAAGTGACTGAAAATAGTTAAGAAACCATCTACTTAATGCAGTGCTGTCAGAACTGACACACATGATCTTCACAAACTTCAAAGCTCATTAGGGATGCTGATCATGAAGCATGTACATTTTACAACACACAAGTTGAATAGGGGGAGAGCTCAGTTGGCAAAGTGCTTTCCTCACAGGCATAAGGATCTGAGTTCAGTTATCTAGAACTCACATAAAATTGCACGGCATGGTAGTGTGTGCTTATTGTTCTGGCACAGATATGGTACAGACATATGGACCCATGGGGCTTTCTGGCCACCACTTTAGTCTAATCGGTAGCCCCCAGGCTGATGAGAGAGTCCTATCTCAGAGGACATAGGTAGCATTTTTTAAAATTATATTTATTCTGTGTGTATATGTATACAAGTATGCTCATGCATGTACTATAGTGTACATGTGAAGGTCAGAAGACTGTTTTGTGGAGTCAGTTCTCTCGTGCCTTGTGGGTTCTGGGAATCAAAAAGGTTATCAGTGTTGGTAGAAAGAGCCTTCATCTGCTAGGTCATGTCACCATCCCATGGTGGCATTTTTGAAGATGACACTCAAGATTGTCCTCTTGTCTACACAGACACACAGACACACACATGAGACACAAGTTTAATGTGATGTTTCCTTTCATTGAAGATATTCTATGTTTATAAACATTGTACTTGGCTCATTATTAAAATTATACCTTGATTTATTTGTTAGATTGGCAAAGATTAAATTGGCATTTGGTACTGTAAATAAAAATATGGATTGCATTCTTCTTGTATAAGTGCAATTTGGACTTAATCTTAGCCAAAATGCCAAGAAATGACACAGTTGCTATTTGATAAAGCTTTTCTGGACTTTAAACAGGCAGTATATTTTTAAAAGCCATTAAAAACCATATTTTCCCTTGGTTCCATAAATTCTGTTTTTAGAACTGTACACTAGGAAAAAAATTGGATAATAATCCAGGATTTTCATTGTAGTATCTATACTAATAAATGTACAAAAGTATAAATACTCTATATAGATATACCATCAGTATTATGGGATTAGTTAAATACATTATGATTTGTTACAAAGAGACAAAATGTTTTGAAGGTTATCTTTATAGTTCAGACGTATATTATGGTGGTATTCTTTGGTGTTGTTGGCAATGGGAACAGGTGGTTTTGCATGCAGCCATTATAGAATGCTAGAAAAATAGCCATGCCTGTGTTCCTTCTTGTCGTCTAGTTCTGCGTTATATAGATACAGAGAACACTTCCTGGAGGAAATTATTCTTGACTTTGGGAGCTTGGTAGCCTCATTCTCTGTTGCACGGGCATGATGGTTTCTACTTAAGAAGGTCACAGACTCAAAGGGAACGATGTTCTGTCAGTCTCAGGTACTTGAATGCATCTGCAAACAGTCTGGAGTCTTTGCCTTCTGCGTGCGCTGGAGAGGAGAGTCTGAGTGTGCTGCAGCTGCTGTACCTGACCAACAACCTGCTGACAGATCAGTGTATACCTGTTTTGGTTGGGCACCCACACCTGCGAGTTCTGCACCTTGCAAACAACCAGCTACAGACCTTTCCTGCAAGGTGAGTGCGTGCAAAGCGTGGTCAGTTCAGAGGAAACCCAAACTCTGCATTATGCCTTAGCTGTCTAACTGTGACACATCTTACTTGCTGGTGCTATGACTTTGTTAGCTAAGCAGGAAAATCTTGCTTAATTTGTCCTTGGTTAAGGTAAATAGCCAGAGAAATTGCAGTTAAAATGTGTTTGGTTTTTTTTTTTTGTTTGTTTTAATTATTTAATAATAATCTGAGAATATTCTACCCAGAAAATTACAGGGGTTATGAAATGAAATTTAAATCTCTTAAGTTTTTTCTTGTCAGCACTGTATCATATGTTGTCTAATAGTTTATTCTTTATATGTACTTGTATAAAATGCGAGATATGTGTCACATACTGCGTTATGTGCCTCTGTCCTTGAACTTACGGTCAGATTGGGGAAATAGACAAGCATCTTGGAGTGATTCTTACTTTTCTAATGCTGAAGCCTTTTAATACAGTTCCTCACATTGTGGTAACCCCAAGCCATAATATTGTTTTCATTGCTACTTCATAATTTTAATTTTGCTACTGTTATGAATCTTAATGTAAATATTTTTGGAGATGAGAGGTTTACCAAAGGTATTGTAAACCATAGATTAAGAACCTCTGGTCTAGGCAGTTTCCATGCAGCATAACAAATACAAGACATTGAAGATCCCAGTTCGGGAACTGAAAAGATGACTTAGTGGTTAAGAGTGCTTGCTACTCTTCCAGAAAACCCAAGTTCAGTTTCCAGCACTCATATTTGTTCAGCTCCAAGAGGTATAGTTCTCTCTTCTGGCTTCTGAGGACACCTGCACAGGTGTGGCATACACCCACACAGACACATAAATAAACATAAATTTTTAAAAAAACATTGCCAGTTAAGACTTAGGCCTGGAGGAAAGAGGAATAATAGTTAACAATCTGTAACTGCAAGAAGACATGAGAGAGAGTTCCTCAAGTCAAAATTTAAACAGTGTCCATGGAAGAATAAATATATTTCAAAATAAATTTGACTTAAAAAAAAAATTGGGCCTGGTGATGTAACTCAGTTGCTAGAGTTCTTGCCTAGTATACACAAGCCCCATGTTCCAACCTCAGACCTGTATAAGACAGGTATGGTAGCACACACCTGTAACTCCAGCATTTGAGAGATAGAACCAGAGAATCAGAAGAAATAAAGGCCATTTTCAAGTACATATCAAGTTCAAAATCAACCTGGAATACAAAAGACCCTACTCCCCATACCCACTCCCAAAATTCTATCATTAAAAAAATATATAACATTTCTGGGCCTAGAGAGAGGGCTCAGCAGTTAAGAGCACTGGTTCCTCTCCCAAAGGACCTGGATTCAATTCCCAACATCCACCTGTCAGCTCACCACTGTCTATAACTCTAGGTCCAGGGTTCTGACACCTTCACACAGACACTCATGCAGGCAAAACACCAGTACACATAAAATACATAAATTTAATAAATAAATCAATAAGCAAATTGAAAAACAATATTTTTTGTTAAGGTTTTTAGGTTACCATATAGAGAAATGAGTTTCGTTATGGCATCTTCATAAATATGTCATACTTTTTAGTCTTTCATTTTCTCGCTCTACTGTCTTCAAAAAATAATGTGTATATATAAATATATAGCTCTGGATATTCTGGAACTCAGTATGTAGACCACAGATCTGCCTGCCTCCATTTCCAAAGTGCTGAGAGTAAAGGCATGGGGTACTATGCTGGCTATAGTGATATTTATATTCTTAATTACAGCGTATCTTGAACATATTCATACATGTTCCAATTCCTTCGTAGCTACTCTCTCTACTCTCCAATATTTTATGATTTTATGATTTGTAATATCACCCAATTTTATGATTTCTTTTCTTTTCTTTTTTAATCCCTATCAACTCTAGTTTGTAATGCCCAAATAGTCTTAGGGAAGAAGGCCTACCCTGGTGAGTGTTTGGGTCACATCTTTGAAGCAAACTGACTCCCCCGGACTACCCGATGCCAGTAGCTCCTCAGCTAGTGTAGAGTTCCTGCCCACCTTGCCCTTTCAATCCTGGGAGTTTTATCTGGCTTGAACTTGTGCAAGTCATGCATAGCATGGTAGTTGCTGTGAGATCATATGTTTTTGTCCAGAAAACGTTGTTTCCTTGATGTTCCCACTACCTCTGGCTCCTATCTCTGCCCTTTCTTCTGCAAAGATTCCCCAGGTCTTGGTGATAGCTATATGATATGTATGTCCCATTTAGGGCAGAGCATTCTACAGTTTCTTATTCTAGGCCTGCTGACCATCTTGTAGGAATTGGCTTGTTCTTTCTACCAGGTGGGTCCTAGGGATCAAATTCAGGTAGTCAGGCTTGGCATCCAGTGCCTTCCTTTATCCACCTACTCATCAGCCTGACTTTAGAATCTAGGCACAGTTGTATATTCAGTCACTAAGCATCTGATTTAGGATATGGGTATTGAACCTAGGCTGGGAGGAGTGTAAAAGAGAATAGGGCTCAGTGGTTAAGAGTACTGGCTGCTTGTCCAGAGGACTCAGGCTCAATTCCCAATACCCACATGACAGCCAACAACTGTCTGTAACTCTACTTCCAGGGGACCTGTTACCCTCACACAGACATACATGCAGGTAAAACACCAATGTATATTAAAAAGAACATTAACAAAGCTGGTAGTGGTGGCGCATACCTTTGATCCTAGTACTTGGGAGGCAGGGACAGGAGGATCTCTGAGTTCAAAGCCAGCCTGGTCTACAGAGTAAGTTCTAGGAAAGTCTGGGCTACAAAGAGAAACTCTGTCTTAGAGTGGGGTTAGGTGAAGAAAAGAAAAGAAAGAGAAAAGAAAAACAATGAAGATTGGCCATGGGAATGCTTTTTAAAAAGACATGTCTCCATGGAGTCCAAGTGGACACTCCTGATACTGTGTTACCCTCCGTTATGCATTTGTCATCATACCCAAGTCTTCATCAATGCCTTTAACATGAACCCGACATTTTATCAAGTAGTACTCATTATGTGATTATTTATAGTAGTTGGATTAAGAGTTTGGGGGAGTTGTTTGTAAGTTGGTCCAGTTGGTAAAGTGTGTACTTACTTAAGTTGAGATTACTAGAACCCACATAAAGAGCAGTATGTAGCTGTGATCCCAGCGTGGGGAAGTAGAAACAGGAGGATCTCTGGGGCTAGCAGGCCAGCTAGTCCAGGCAAGTCCGTGAGCTTCAGGTTTAGTGGTGCCCCATCTCAAAACAAAAAAATCCCAAAACAAGAAAATATCCAGTGTTGATTCCTGGCTTCTATTTGTGCACACACGCCTGAATATGCACATGAAGTTGTACACACTCACACACACAAATAAGTTTTCTATTTGTCCTTATTTTCAGTTCCTTTAAGTGTACATGTATTATCACATAATACAAAAGAATAATTTTCTAAGCTTACTTACTAAATGTATGAGGTTTTTTTTTCTTTTTTTCTGTGTAATATAGGTATGTATCTTGTGAGGAGGTGCACTTGCAAAGTATGAATTTCCTAGCAGTTGAGATTGAGATGTATTAGAAAAGAAAGGTGGAAAATTCATACCAAGTCATAATATGAGGAACTGAAGATGGCTTACTAGTTGAAAGCAGAGGACCTGGGTTCAGTATGTTTCTAGCATGTGCATGCCTCTCAGACTGTAAGCATCTATCCTCTCTGGCCTCTGTGGGCAGGCAGGCAAACACAAATATCTGTGAAAAATAAATAAATAAAGTCTAAAAACCATTTTGAGAAATCTAGGGAGAAGTTTAGTGAAATTGTAATAGTAATTCTTTCAGATTGCTAGTACTATTGGTGATTTATTTTCCAAAGTTTACACATTTATTGTTTCCAAAGAAATTAGAGAAGTTTGTTAATGGAGACATTAGGCTTAGGATATTTTGGTTATCATGTAAAGCTTTATAATCAGAGTGGTGTAAATAGTTGCCTTGTCCTGAGCAGGGTGCTGTGTGTACAAGAACTTGGTGGTTTGTGGCGGGGGTGCTACCAGTTGGTACCTATAGACATGTAAAACTGCAATGAGACTTGGTTCAGCTTCTTCAGTTTATAGCCAACACAGTCAAGGCCCAGTGCTGTTTGCTTACATAGGATTCTTCAGCCTTGTTGGTGCTGCAACAAGGAAGGCCCATTGCTTTCTACAGTGGGCCAGTACTTTTTCAAGGACTTCCTCCTACAAGTCAGGCACCACCTCTGTAAGGAAAACAAGGGCAGTGCCAGCCGCGAAACCCTGAGTGCTGAGTAGCTGTCATATTGACAGGTAGCAGGCTTGATTGCAATGGTAAACAGAGCATGGCTGATATCTGAGTATTCCCTTCTCACCAGGTTCTCTGCAGTAAACAAAGTTGCCTTTACTCTGTGGCTGCTATAAAATAGTGCAACTTGCAGTATGATGTTTTGATGTTTCTTTTTTCAGCAAACTAAATAAACTGGAGCAACTGGAAGAACTGAATCTAAGTGGGAACAAGCTTAAAGCTATTCCCACAACCATAGCAAACTGCAAAAGGCTGCATACCCTTGTCGCACATGCCAACAACATCAGCATTTTCCCAGAGATCCTGCAGCTGCCTCATATTCAGGTACTTGGATGAGGTAGCCTGCCATCTTCACTGCTGAATGGCAAGGGTGAGAGTGAGGGGCCTTTCTTGAAAGAAGCAAGCAAAGAGTATGAATGAGACTGCTTCCCTCTCAAGACTTTCTTTCTCCTGAGCTCATTTTCCCTCCCTACCAGGGAGATTCATTGAGGGAGAGAACTGTATAACTGGGCTGCTTTGTGATAGCCCCCATAGAGTACTGTCCTCTGCTTTCTTGGACCCTATCTCAAGTGGCCAAGTCAGAACCCCAATCCTACATTAGGTTCCTTCCCACACCTCCTTTCCTATACACCTCAAAGGTGAGCATTCCATATTGCTATAATGAGAATCAGCTAACTTTAACTTCAGGTGTGCCATGGAGGTGTTTGGCTGAAGAATATTGACAAAGCTACTGCTTAAACAACATGGCCAGACATCTTTATAGTTTTGCAAAGCTAATATATACTGCCTATGAGTATGGCTGAATTCCCCCTTTTCTTCAGAGATAAAGAGTGGGTCTTGTTCTCTTCTTGTATGCTCACTTTAAAATCTCAGTATACTTAATTCATTCCTGGAAAGAAATAAGTTCCCAGTTGAGGCTATGAGGAAGATTGAATGTTTGAGAATAGAGCTTGTAATATGGTGTATTCTGTTTTGATTTCTCTATTTCTTCTCAGTTTGTAGACCTGAGTTGCAATGACTTGACAGAAATACTAATTCCAGAGTCTCTGCCTGCTACCTTACAAGACCTTGATCTGACAGGAAATACAAATCTGGTTCTGGAGCACAAGACTTTAGACATGTTTAGGTAAGAAAACAAATGTGGAACTGAATCCATAGGTTTTAGCCATCAGTGGGCCATCTTTAGATTGTGGAAGTCTCAGTTAATTAAAGAAGCAGAGTGAATTAGGCCAGAACATGCCTGGAGTCTTGCCTTTGGTTCATTTCTACTGAGCTACACACCAGATCATTTTACATGGCAGGTATAGATACATATCTGGTGGTAGGAGGCATGATTTAACATCTAAGTGACAATACATATGTATTGTTTCAAGATCTTTTATATTGCTTAAAAGGTAGGCTCTTAATAAAAGCTTTTAGGTCTTTGTGATCTTAGTTGAGCCTATATTTAGCTCTTACCACTTTCTGTTCTCCTACATCAAATCCACAGGTTTATCATCCCACTTTGATTCATTCTTTCTGGAAATGCATCTTAGTCTGTCAAAAGATGACTTTCTCAAAACGCATTATTATTACCATAGTTCTGGTGAAATGCAGAAGAAACTATGATTTAACCTTCCCCTTTTCCCCTCCCACAGCCATATCACAACCTTGAAGATTGATCAGAAGCCTTTGCCAACCACAGACTCAACAGTTACATCCACCTTCTGGAGCCATGGGCTGGCTGAGATGGCAGGGCAGAGGAATAAGTGAGTTTGTTGGCCTGGAGACTGAGAGAAAGGCACCCATGGCCTCCTAGGGCTTGCTCTGCTGCGCATCATCATAAGTCTCAGAGCTTCAACATGAGATAAGATCCTTCTAAAGCCATGACAGAGAAAGAGGATAAAATAGACACGTAGCCCACAAATTACTAAATACCTCCAATGTTTTCTTATGGAATTTTCCTTTCCTATGAGTGAAATTTATAGCAAGGCCCAGTCATAAATAGCACTGATTTTCAATTGCCCCCAATCTGAGATGATCCTCTGCTCCTGTAGACTTCCTCAGAATGGTCCAGCTAAAGCCCATGTCCTATACTAAGGGTTTTTTCTATACCTTCTGCCTATACACTGTTCTATGGCAAGCAGTTTTCCTTGGAGTAAGGAGAATAAACCAGTTTTATCAGCAGGTGCGCTCTAATGGTTTTTCACTGAAGGACATTGACAACATGAGTTCTTAATCACCATGACCAGAAAAAAATGTATCCGCTGGGCGGTGGTGGTGCTTGCCTTTAATCCCAGCACTTGGGAGGCAGAGGCAGGCGGATTTCTGAGTTCGAGGCCAGCCTGGGTTACAGAGTGAGTTCCAGGACAGCCAGGGCAATCCAGAAAAACCCTGTTTCGAAAAACTAAAAAAAAAAGAAAAAAAGTATCTTTCTAGCTTTTGGTAGCATTGCAAAATTAATGTGTACTACCTGTGAGTATGCCTGACTCCCCTTGCCTTAGGGTGTTGTCTCTGTTAGCTGCTGCCTGTCTTGTCTAGGAGCCGCCTTCTTATGGACGTAGACTTACCATGATGCCTGTCCATCTTCAATTAATACTTTTTAAAAGAAACTTCCTGAAGAATAATCTTTGCCAGTAATCTTCTCTTGTGATTATGTTTCTCATCTTTGTTCCAGACTCTGTGTGTCTGCTTTGGCTATGGATAACTTTGCAGAGGGCGTGGGAGCTGTGTATGGCATGTTTGATGGGGACCGGAATGAAGAACTCCCTCGTCTGCTGCAGTGTACAATGGCAGATGTGCTTTTGGAAGAAGTACAACACTCAACAAATGACACAGTTTTCATGACCAATACCTTCTTGGTATCTCACAGGTAAGCAGGTGGGTTGAAGAGTTCCTAGTTCTGCTTTGCTTCTAGAAAGTAAATCCCAGAAATTGAAGGTCATTGCTTATAGATTTAGGATCAGAGAGGTGTTATTCCTTCCTGTACCACATTCTCTTGGCATCAGCAGAGTGTGGTGGTCATTCCTCTTTAAGAACCAGTGGAGCCATCTGCCTACTCTTGCTTAACCATCTGGGAAAACTAGCATAATAAGGCTAACGGTTATGTGCCCGACTGTGTGTGAACATTTAGGGGAAGAAAGCTTATGCTTCCCTAAGATTACCCAGTTAGCTGATGACCTACAAAAGGCCAGCACAAACTTGTCAGATTTATGTGTTAATAACTATTATTGCAGATTATCCAACTCCTCTTCCTCATTAATATCTAAGCCATTTACAAGCAAAACTCTTGCATCCCAACTCCTGAAAGTCTCTTAGCAGCAGAGAGTGCCTTGTACCTTAATCTCATGTTCAAAAGTAGGGTGTTGGGTAAGGAGCCCAGTTTTTTAGTAGAATTGAGCTAGAGACTTGGCAGACTAACAGCTTGAAAGAGAGAACTCTGAAGTTTGTATTGCCAAGGACCAAGAACTATACCATACAATTTTTGTCCTTATCTTTCAAAACAAGCCAAATAGGTAGAATTTTATCAGTTTGATTTCTTATAGAAAGAACTTTCTGGGATTTAGAGTCAACAATATGAAAAGGAAATTTGGTACTAGATTCTTCTGGTGGCATCTACTGTGTGTTTGCATTGCCTCCGGGCTGCTGAGCACATAGCCTGTCTCTCAAGGAACTTACAGCCCAGGTGCTTCTCAAAGTGTTTCCCAGCATTCTCAGCATACTTACTAGAAACCTGTTAGACATGCAGGACCAGCTTCTTGCCCCAAATCAGAAACTCTATGGTTTGAGCCAGGCCCCACATTCAGCTTTAACTGTGATCTGTGATCAGGCCCTCTATGTGTATCTGATGTGCTGATGTCTGAAAGCTCCAGAAGGAGGATATCTCTGGACAGACACAGAAACAGTGGAGATAGATGCCCCTGTTGTGCCATGTAACCCCCCTTTAAAGTCTTTGTAGCTGAAAGTGGTAGGCTAGACTCCTCCTCCTCCTCACCACCACCACCACCACAAGTATCTGCCTTGGTTTGATAAGGGTGAGTAGTTCACCATAAAACTAGTTGCCATGTCTTCATTTTCTTTTCTTTCTATACAGGAAATTAGGAATGGCTGGCCAGAAACTGGGTTCCTCTGCTCTACTGTGTTATATTCGACCTGACACTGCCGACCCAACAAGTAGCTTTAGCTTGACTGTAGCCAATGTTGGCACGTGCCAAGCTATCCTGTGCCGAGGTGGGAAGCCAGTGCCTCTTTCTAAAGTCTTCAGCTTGGAGCATGACCCAGAGGAGGCTCAGAGGGTGAAGGACCAGAAAGCCATCATAACAGAGGTACCTCTTGCTCTCTACCAGTCACGGCCCTCCCAGATCTACTGAAAGCTTTTGAATAGAAGGAGACTGGTCTGTTTGCTTCCTCTCATGACTTGTAAATTGTGTCCATCTCTGGATAGAGGTTTAATTCATATGGCTTCAGGATCAGTATTAAAAGAAATGTGTAGGCTGATGTGGTGAATGCTGTGAGTCCCAGAACTTGGAAGGGAAAGACAAAGGTCAAGGCTAGCCTGACCTATCTAGGGAGTTCTGGACAGCCAGGACTACATGTGAGACCATGTCTCAGAATAAAACAAACTCTGCTGAGCAGTTAGTGACTAGCAAAAAGCACAAATGATAAGGTATAGTTAATGGCTGGCAGGTAATGAAGGTTGTGGTTGCCTTAGCAGGTCACCAACTTGTCTGACTTTGTTATTCTCAGCAAACCTGCTGAGATGCAGAGTCTCAATCTTGTTCCTGCGTTTACTGCACAGTTTACTACACTTGTGTTGTATCCTTATAACAAAGTGTTAAGCAGCTATTGGTAGTTTCTCTTCTCTCTTAGAAATTAGCATAACCTTTTGCTTCTGCAAATAGTAGTAATACATGAACATTGTTTACTGCAAATAGTAGTGATACATGAACATTGTTTACTGCAAAAAATCATGTCTGTGTCCACTTTAAATTGGATTGGTATTTTGTTTATGGTTGAGTATTATGAGATTTCTTTGTGTATTTTAGAAAGAAGTATTTATTAGATATATGCTCAATAAATATTTCTCAGTTTATAGTTTATCTTTCTATTCTCCAAACAGTGCCTTTAGCATAGCAGTTTGAAACTTGGTTGTGACCCCTTCAGGGGTTGAACGACCCTTTCAGAGGGGTCACCCAAGGCCATCAGAAAACACAAATGTGTACATTATGATTCATAATGGTAGCAAAATTATAGTTATGAAGTAAGAATAAAAATAATTTTATGGTTGGGGATCACCACAACATGAGGAATGGTGTTAAAGGGTCATAGCATTACGAAAGTTGAGAACCACTGCTTTAGCAAAAAGGGGATTTTTAATTTTTTATGTGTGTATACATATTGTGAATTAGGAATGTGTGGACGCACAGCCACAGCCTGCGTTTGCAGGGTAGAGGACTACTTTCTGAAGTCAGTTCTCTCCTTTTTCCTTTGTCTGGGTTCTAGGGATCCAGCTCAGGTCTCCTGGCCTCACAGCAAGTGCCTCTACCTGTTGAGGTTGAACTTGCAGACCTGAGGTGTGTCTTGTTTATTGGCTGGCGTTTTGTTTTGTTTTGTTTCAAGACAGGGTCTTACTTTGTAGTTCTGACTGTCCTGGAACTCACTCTGTAGGCCAGGCTAGCCTCGACAATTCCTGCCTCTGCTTCCTAAGTGCTGGGATTACTGGCATGGACCACCACTACCTGGCTGTCCTGAGTAGTTTTAATGATTAAAATTCTATTTGCTTTTTGTCTCATAGTGTTAAACCTGAAACTGTATTGACAAACCCAAGATTACTCATGTTTTTGTCTACTTTATCTTCTAGAAGTTTTATAGCTCTCAATTTTAACTGGATTTAACTTTAATCTTTGGTATAATAATGATATGACATTTTGTTTTAAACTTCTGTACATTTATTTTACGAGTTAAATTGTACTGCTCCTAGGCAAACAATATTACATATAAACTTGATTTTACTATACATTCCTGTGGTGGTTTGAATAAGATTGGCCCCATGGGTTCAGATATTTGAATGCTTAGTCATCAGGGAGTGGCACTATTTGAGGAGTACTAGGTATGGCCTTGTTGGAGGAGGTGTGTTCACTGGGAGTGGGATTTGAGGTTACAAAAATCCATGCCAGGCCCAGTTCTCTCCCTAAACATTGTGATTTAGAAAAAGCCCCAGCTGCATATCATTGTTGCTTTTTTCTCACCTCTAGGACAATAAAGTGAATGGAGTAACATGCTGTACCCGGCTGCTGGGATGCACATACCTCTACCCATGGATCCTCCCCAAGCCCCACATAGCTTCCAGTCCACTTACCATTCAAGATGAATTGCTGATTTTGGGAAACAAAGCACTGTGGGAACACTTGTCATATCTAGAAGCTGTCAATGCAGTACGTCATGTGCAAGACCCCTTAGCTGCTGCTAAGAAGTTGTGCACATTAGCACAGAGCTATGGTTGTCAGGACAACGTGGGGGCGATGGTGGTTTATTTGAACATTGGTGAAGAAGGCTGTACCTGTGACATGAATGGACTCACCCTTCCAGGCCCTGTGGGGTTTGCTTCAACTGCAACTATCAAGGATGCCCCCAAGCCAACCACTCCCTCCTCCAGCAGTGGGATTGCCTCAGAGTTCAGCAGTGAGATGTCCACCTCAGAGGTGAGCAGTGAAGTGGGCTCCACGGCTTCTGATGAGCATAATACTGTGGGCCTGGAGGCGAGCTTGCTGCCCAGGCCAGAGAGGCGCTGCAGTCTGCACCCAGCTCCCTCTGCAGGGATTTTCCAACGCCAGCCTTCTTGTGCTACTTTTTCCAGCAATCAGTCTGACAATGGACTAGACAGTGACGATGACCAGCCTGTTGAAGGAGTCATAACCAATGGCAGCAGGGTTGAAGTAGAGGTAGACATCCATTGCTGCCGAGGCAGAGAGCCTGAGAACTCCCCTATGCTCCCGAAGAATTCTTCCAACCCCTGCTCAGAGGAGTATGCTAGGGGGGTGGGTTTTGGGATCCGAAGACAGAACAGTGTAAATAGTGGTATACTTCTGCCAGTGAACAAAGACAAGATGGAGTTACAGAAGTCTCCCTCCACTTCTTGTCTGTATGGAAAGAAACTCTCCAATGGCTCCATTGTGCCCCTAGAAGACAGCCTGAACCTCATTGAGGTGGCCACAGAAGCACCCAAAAGGAAAACTGGGTATTTTGCTGCCCCCACTCAGCTGGAACCAGAGGATCAGTTTGTTGTCCCTCGTGATCTGGAAGATGAAGTAAAGGAGCAAATGAAGCAGCACCAGGAGAGCAGGCCTGAGGCCGAACCCAGGGAAGAGGACCGGTCAGAGCCCCTGGAGGAGTTTGATACAGCACTGTGATTGTACCTCGAGTGGACAAGGCCTGAGAGAGGGCTATGTGGTACTGGGGAAAGGGCCTTCAGGAGATGTTTGCCTCAGTGTTTCATTGATAAAGTGGAGTAGAATTTGGAGCCAAAAAGTTGAGCACTCGTAGGGTCTGGCTCTTGATGAGCTAGTACCGCCATCAGTGTTAAGCTTCACATTGAACCTTCATTGGATTCCCAGAGTTGCTGGGAGACAGCAGATGTTGTTCTGTGTCAGTCCTGCCACCTGCCATTAACCCTTTCTCTCCTAGGATCATTTGAGAAATTGCCTGCCTGGGCAGGAAAGGGACTATTTCTGTGGAGGAAGTAACTGAAGGTTGATTCCCTTTACTAATTGCTGCTGATGGATCTCTGTGACAAGAGAAATCACCTTATCTCTCAGACTAACTAGTGGGGTGTGATGTGACTAGTCACATGGCTTTTTATTCTCTAGGAGAATACAGCCTATCAAATGATGTCTACTGGAGATACAGAACCAATCAAGCAGGTGATTTATGTCTGTAATGTTATGTAACGAGAGCACTTTTCATTGACTGTGAACCTTTTATTTTTGAATCTGCACTCAGAGCCAATCTTCTTAGAGGCAGTCCAGCTCCTTTGTCCCTAGGGAGAAGTAATTGAGCATTGGAGCCTCTTTGAAGGTACTTGGGAGGGTCCTGGAAATTGATCTGTTGGATGCCAGACTGTGAAAGCTCCTGAGAAACTTGGGGTGGGGGGATTTATAAGATGGGGAAGGAGTAAGAACTAAGGCTTCTTCCCTCAAGTCCAAAAGAGACTTGGCCCTGGATAAGCCGACCCTGCTGGAGCTAGGATCACAGGGCAGGGACTTGTGGATTTGCCTCTTTTCCTAAATGTGGTAGAATTGGCAGCCCTCCTCTTGACAGGTGGGCTGACACCTGAGTTATAGCAAGTGAGTGTAACAGGAGGCAACTAAGAACATATATGGGTAGACAGAATTCACAAGTTAGACTTGCTCCCCCTCATCCCCCCCCAGGATGTTTTCTAGAATGTTGGTAGTGAGTTGAATGCTCACCCTGTATTGTTTGACACTGTGCCCTTCTGAATACTGCTGATTCCCCTGACATGGTTCAGAGTGCTGGCCTCAATCCTGGGGACGAAAGACTATTCAACTGAGAGATTGCTAAACTTACAGAAAACCTGTAATTTTTTTCACATTCCTCTTAACCCTAGCAAATGACCACTTCTTGTATATTTCTGTTACTTTTTCCATTAGATTACTTAGGAAACTAATTCCTATTTATTAATATAAATTTTAGCATTGCTTGATTTTACATTGAAAAATGTGCTTTGAAGTTTTAGAATATTGCACAACTAAAAAAATAGATTGGGGCAATTTTTAATTTGCTTTATAGAAACAAATTGTTAAATATAAGATTGAAAGTGTATATTTTTCCTTTGTGTTTGAGGAGGAAGTTTTTGTTTAAAGCAATACTAAAAAGCAGACAGATAATTCTGTCTTTGGAGGCCCTGTGCTCATGTGCACGTCAGTGGTTACTCTAGGGGGGTGGGTTAGGGTGGGGGGTGCTATATCACTCCAGTAGCTGCCTAATATTCACCCTCAAGAATCTGAACGTGAGCCCCCAAGTCGTCATGAACACTTAACTTCCTTCCGTCAGACTACTGTCAGTTACTGGAAAATGTTAGAACTCAGGTGTTTGAATTGAGGTGGGGACACAGTACCTTATACAGAGTGTAGGTGTGCTAGAGAGATGAGAGACCGTGTTGCCACCTTGTTTTTCCACCTTATTTTTATATGGGGAAATTGAAAAAAAAAAAAAAAGAATGAGAATGAAGGAAAAACACAAGGTACGGATGATCCGAGCCTTTGAGCTGTAGAACGGTGGTGGTGACGAGAAACCAGTTATGTTGAAAATAGCACTTCAGTAGTCTGGTTGTAGAACAATTGTCTTTTTATATGTGAACTGTTTTCTTATCCTCTATTTGTTTACCACCCCATTCACTAAAGTCACCTCAAAACTCAGTTATAAAAGGACCTTGACAAACATAAATTACCTTCTGGTTATTGGAACTCTGGGGTCCAGTGTCCTTTGTGAGGAGTTTTCAGGGTTCCTTAGGTTGTGTTGAGAAACCTCAATGTAGGCCAAACCAAAATGGATGGTTCTGGTTTTGTAATTGTCGTTTTTTCATGTCCTATTATACTCTGTATTAAAAAACAGAGGGTTAAAAGGCCATAGTCCATTTCCAAAACGTAATACACACCTGTTGTAGCTGTGAGGTGATTTACTGATGTTTTTATCTGAATAGGCTATCAGGTGAGTGTGATCCCTTCCCTTTACCCAGAGGGTATACTTATTCTCCAGGTGGTCAGAGTACAGGTTACCTCTTAAACAGAGAACCTACCCTTCCTCTATATGATTCTTAATCTCTGCCCACATCTCCCACTTAATTAACTTAAACAAATCTCTGAGGCCAGGTGTGGTGGCACAGTGGCATACACCTGCAAATCCGCACACACATGGGAGGTTGAAGCAGGAGAATCAGGAATGAGGGTTAGCCTTGGTTCAAATCCAGTTTAGTATACATGAGTCCCAGTCTCAAAACCAAACAAACAGGGTTTCTGAAGAAAGAACAACTGGGCTGTGAGTGCAGTTCAGGGAGCTCACTGGCCGAGAGTGTCTGTGGCCTCAGTCAAGGTTTTAACCCAGTGACACAGAACTGGCAATGACAGTGTTGATAGGAAATAAAGTGTGGTGCCACCACGGAGTCGTCATTGGCCACTCCTGACACAAGCGAGGCTTGACTATACTACTGTGGAGTATACATGTGCAATAATCAGTGAACTCGTTCCCTGGTGGACAGAAGAGCCGCCCGAGCAGCGCGTAATCTCTGGGTGCTATCACAGTGCGTTTAATGAGTGCTGCTTTCCAGGCAATTGGATTGGGCTGAACTTCTGAATATCAAACAGTGCTCTTCTTTCTGGGTAGACCTTCAGCAAAAGCAGGTACTTGGGAACCACAGGCTCACCTTCTCTATCTATTCAGTAATTACTAATGAAGAGACCTCCGTAAGGGAGCACCTGGCTGTTACTGATAAATGTACCAATTACTAAAGAATCCGTCTCCAAGCCATCCGGTGATGTCTGCAGCATCACTGTAGAACTGTCCTGTGTCACTTTTTACTTCCCTTTGGGTGGAGCCTTTTAGACTCCCCAAGGCAGGCTAATCTTTCTCTCCAGGTGGTAACTGCCCAGTGGTTGGGCAAGCACTTCCCAGCCGGAGAGAACCAGCTGCATCACACCTGCTCTGTTTGGTCATTGGTGATCAGCCAATCAGCATCAGCTCTGTGTCTAACTCTAGCGCACCTCTCCCACAAGCTATCTATCGGGTTTTCTCACTGTTACCAGTGGATGCCATCCAAACAGTGGGCTCATATCTTATGGTTTTTGTGCAATCATTGTCGTATTGTAGTCCTAAGACTCATTATAGTGTATTTTTGATATTTTTGAAATGTGTTAAATTTTTTAATTCAATAATATGAGCCAGAGCATGTTGCAGCAAATCTATTGTTTGTAAAAAATAATAATAAACAATAAATAAAATAAAATGGGATATCTTTTCCATGCCTTTGCTTTATAAATATTTTATGAGGAACTGTAATTGTATGCATAATTAGGTTATTATTTATACTAAAAGTATGTTTAGGACTTTTCTACTTTGGGGGGAAAGAACATGGAAGACCTGTTTTATGACACCATGAAGCTGTGAGTTAAGACAATGAATAAAATGCCTTCTTTATTGTTGAGCACCTCATACAGGTATACAAGGAAATATGATCATGGCTGTTCCCCATTTTTGTCCTCCAGCTTACCCCTCGCAACCTCATTTTGTGTTATAACTTCCTGTTAGGTCCAGTTACTGCTGCCCATCCTTTATGGGTGTGGAGCCAGAATGTGGAAACCCTCCAAAATGAATGATTCTCTCCCAGTATGAAAATAGGGTATATATTTTTTTCTACTTGTCAGCTTTGTGTCTTATAACAAAGTATCTGACCCAGGCAGTTAGTGAAGAGAAAGATGTTTGTTTACCTCACAGGGTTAAGAGCTTACCTGGATGTTCTAGTAGACTTGTTTCTGGAGTGACACATGGAAGGGTAGAGAAGGAAGGGGTTGCCGCTCAGCCAGATAGACCTGGTCAACCCTAGTAATCAGTGGGTCATGTTTAAGCCAGATGGACCTCATTTTCTAATTCAGTTTTGACAGTTAGGCATACAGCATTGGCTCAATTTTCAACTACTCATACCATCATGGATAGCAACCAGGAACTTCCTTGGAGTACCATCTGCTGCAAGCATGCCCCACAGCATGTTCCACAAACATGCTCCCAGTGACCTAAGAATCTTCCAGTAGACCTACCTCCTAAGAGCACCAGGCATCTTATGGGCCAAGGCTTCAGTGACAGTGGAGAACACAGACCACACCTAATCCATAGTACCGTTTTGCTGGAATGGCAACGAAGATGACTCACTAAAGATTCTTCTTAGGTTTATGTTTGAAGAAATGCACTTAGGAGGTGGAGTCAGGAGGAGCAGAAGTCTAAAGCCAGCCATGACTTGGGGCCAGTTAGACACTTAAAAAAAAAAAAAAAAACAAAAAACCTCACTGCAGGCAGCATAGTTGTCAAATGAGGGCTATTAGCTGAGGAAACCTGCTTATGAGCCGCTCCAGCTCCTTAAGTATATCACAGCTGTTGGCAAGGCAGGAGTCAGGTAGCTAACCACCCCTGGTCGGCATCCTTCCCACAAGCATGTTAAAGTGGGAAGCATTAGGATGTTAGACTTGGTGAGTGTTGGCTTCCCAGAGAATTCCATCCAGTTAAGCCTCCAACTTGCTACCTCTGCTCTCACTGAGTGTCTTCTAGTCTGTGGGTTTCAAACAAGATCAGCTACCTCTCAGTCCAAGTAAAGGCCACACTGAAGTCATCTTTCAGGCTTCCTCTTCCTCTGGCATCAACATTTTAAACACTTGGTTTCTTGGCAGCACACTAAGATCTCTTGCTATGTGAAGGGCAAGCACTGTACCTCCACTTCTTGATACCTCAGTCCCATGAGATATATTACATGGGCTGAGATGGTACAAGTAGTACTCCCAAGTTTGTTTTCCAGTTCCAGTGATGTTCCCTGGTGTCCTGAAGGCCACAAGGACTCATCTGTTACTTGTAACACACCTCTAGAATGACTCAGAGGGCCTAGGAGGAGGGCTTTAAGTTCCATTTTTCTTTTTAATTATGTATATGTATGTGTGGGTATGTGCACGTGTGCCTGTTGGAGTCCAGAAGAGGATAGCAGGTCCTCTGGAGGTTTAGTTATGGGAGGTTGTGAGCCACCTGTTTGGATGCTGGGAAAAGCAAATCCTCTTAACGGCTAAGCCATCCCTCTATTCTGTATCCAAGTCTTACAGGTGTTGTGACTGTAGGAAAGTTAACCTGGTTAAAGTAGTTTTTGTCATTAAACAGCAGTCAGTGCTTCTGTCACCCGTGCCAGAATGATTAACAGAAGTGCTTCTATACCACTGAACAATAATGTCGTGCAGTGAGTCACTGGTAAGGAACATCAGCCCTTGCCCTTCTTGGACCTTGTGTCTTCATTTGTAGTGCACTGGACAAATAGTGAATCCATCAGGTTTGCTAAAGGATTTTCAATACTGAACTCTGGACTTGCGGCAGTGTGATTAGTCACTCACTGATGGGTTCCAACCAGAAGAGGAGATGCTGCCCAGGCGCCAACTGGGCTCAGGGCTGGAGTCATACAGTCAGTTTCTTTTATCCAGTGAAAGGTCAAAGGTGGGCAGAGATAACAATAAGAACACTGAGAAATCATGAAAATAGTGTGTTGCGGGTGCTAGTCTTTTGCTGAAGGGTACATATTTGATTTTAGTGATTGTCAAAGCTTCTTTGTCACTCATCAGGTCTTAGTGTGGGACACTAGTCAATATCAGGCCAAGGGTGACATAGTGAAGCAGACATTCTATCAACCAAACAATAGAGATTTCCCTGATTAGCTCTCCCTGAGCTTTACTTCATTTCTTAAGATTCCTTAATCTTTATTTTATGTTTGAAAGTTTGCCTGCCTGTGTGCATGTTCATGCCCTGTGTGCCTTGCACCTTCAGGCGGCAGAATCGGGTGTTGGATTTTTGGAGCTGGAGTTACAGATGGTTGTGAGTTGCCATGTGGGTGCTAGGAACTGAACCTGGGTCCTCTGGAAGAGCAATAAAGGGCTCTCAACTGGCTAGCCATCTCTCTAGCCCCTATTTTCCCATTTCTGCATGAGGTTTCCTTTTAAGCCTTTATCTTGGACAGGTCCCACAAGAGTTAACTATGTATGTGTGTGAGTGCCAGGGTGAGCACAAGGTTGGAGAACAACCTGAGGGAGTCCGTTCTTTCTCCACCATGTGGGCCCCAGGGATCAGGCTCAGGCCGTCTATCTGGCTTGGCAACAGGCACCTTCATCTGCTGAGCTATCCCTCTGGCCATTAAAGACTTGTATTTAAAAAAAAGAAAAACCAAAAGTTAATTCCATGGGGCTGGTGAGGCGGTTCAGTGGGTAAGAGCACTGACTGCTCTTCCAAAGGTCCTGAGTTTGGGTCCCAGCAACCACATGGTGGCTAACAACCACCGGTAATGATATAGGACGCCCTCTTCTGGTGCGTCTGAAGACAGTGTATTACGCCAGAGCAAGCAGGGCCGTCCTGAGTTCAATTCCCAGTAGTCACACACATGATGGCTCATGACCATCTGTACAGCTACAGTGTACTCATACACATAAAATAAAAATAAATCTTTTTTAAAAAGTTAATTCCAATGGAAGAAGCTTCCTCCTCACAAATGTACATGGGACAGCTAGTGGAGAGACATCTTTCCCCGGCCCCTGGGAGTAACTCATTTGAACCCAACCCCAACAACTGCCTAGTAGTGTTGCCCTAAAAAAAAAAAAAAAAAAAAAGTAGAATTGTATGCGTATGAATGAATGCTGACTTGTATGTGTACCACATTAGTGCAGTGCCCTTAAAGTCCAGAAGAGGACGTTGGATCCTTCTTTCCCCAAACTGGACTTGCGGACCTTTGTGAGACTCGTGAATGCTGGGAAGAGAACCTAGGTCTTCTTCAAGAGCAGCCAGTGTCCTTTACAGCTGAGCCATCTCTCCAGACCGTCCCCCCTCCCCCGAGATTGCCTTTTCATGTTTTCCACTACAGTTATTTACAGTTTGAAGGAGGATTTCTACTGTAGCATGGTATGTGCTATCCTCTGATGTGGTCTCAGACGTTCTCTGGCTGGCCTCCTACTTAATTAACAGTATCGCCTTACCACAAGGCAAGAGCCCTATTTTCAACAATATGATCCCACCCCACCCCACCCCGCGTCCCCTAAGTTTTCATGAAGTGGGCCAGCTGACTTACTGCTCTCCTTCACAACTTTACTCTGCTCCAGCTTAGGAATCAAGTATGGGAAATCCCAGTTGTCTATCCATGTGCTTGTAGGGGGAGGAATAAAGGAGGTTCCAGCCCTCCTTTAGAGCGTCCCAGACCACAGGTATTCTGGAACATCACGGTAATTTCTGTGTTGTTCCTGGCTGTCTTTGTAGTGCTTCTGTTCTCGATAGGCCCGCAGGGCCAGCACTACGCTGGCTGCGTATAAAATCACTAGAAGACAAGCAAAGGTGGCTGCTGCCCCATCGGTGCCCGCCAGCTGGCAGTTCATCCAGGTGAGACCCTTGCGGGCATAGACTCTTTCTCTGGTTTTGCAAGTGTCGGTAGAATTGATGCGCAACGCCACGTGCAGGTAAAAGCCAAGGCCGACGCAGTAGCCCACCGCTGCCAGGAGGCTGAAGGCGGCCTCCGTCAGCAGCCATCTCCCAGGCAGCTTCCTTAGACTCTTGGCTCCCTGCAGTAAAACGCCCATAGTGAGGACGCCCAGCCCCAGAGAGACAGCCACGCCGCCGTAGATCAGGGGCGACCGCAGGATCGTGTACTGCTGGTCCAGCTGCCGAACCTGCTCCAGCTCCGTGCCCTCAAAAGGTGAGTAGTAGTTATTCCCAAAGCCACTGCCGCTGGCAAAGCTGGCGCTGAATCCGGCCAGGACAAAATAGGAAGCCACGATGCACATGAGAACCATGCCGTTCAAAATTACCTCCATTATCTGCACCACACCTAGGGGAAGAGAGAGTCCGGTTTAAGAGTGGGTCCCTCACCTGGTCAAGGCAGGGATCCCCGGATCCTTAAGATGAACGATCTGATTCAGCAATATTATCAACATTCTTGGTTTTGTCTTTTTTTTTTTTTAAAGATTTATTTATTTATTTTATGTATATGAGTACACTGTCGTTGTCTTCACGTACACCAGAAGAGAGCATCAGATCTCATTACAGATGGTTGTGAGCTACCATGTGGTTGCTAGGAATTGAACTCAGGGTCTCTGGAAGAACAGTCAGTGCTCTTACCCACTGAGCCATCTCTCCAGCTCCCTGGTTCTCTTTTTTTGTTTTTGTTTTTGTTTTTTGTTTTTTTGTTTTTTAAACTATGTCATTTAAAAATATCCCAGTGCTTGTGGTGGGACCCTGGATGAATTGTGTAGGCAAGTGCTCTATGGGTGGGCTGAACAACCTTAGCCCAGGTATTCTGTTTCTAAAATGTACTTTAAAATATCATTGCTGGCTGGGTGGGTGGGGCTTTGGCTCAGCGGTAAGCACAATTGTTGCCTTTACAGGGGAACCTGGGTTGGGTTCCCAGCACTGATGTGGCAGCTCTGAGACTTATTTAACTCGGGTTCCAGGGGAGCCAATGCCCTCTTCTGACCTCAGCAGGTACCAGGTATACAAACAGTGCACATATAACTCTCATATACATACATATTTATATAGAAATCAATGTCAATCTGAAAAACTTGGAGACTATATATATATATATTTATATGTATAAAGTATATACATATATATATACATACACACACACACACACACACACACACATATATATATATATATATATATAT
>NW_022196905.1:248069096-248096306 GCF_008632895.1 Mastomys coucha
TATATATATATATATATATATATATATATATATATATATATACTCTTTGTAGCTCAGGCTGGCCTTGAACTCTCTATCCACCTGCTCCAGCCTCCCAAGTATTAGGATTACAAGTGTGCAGTGGTGTAACTAACTGCCTTAGGGTAGTTAAAAAGGTTAAGCATGTGTGTACCAAGTGGCTTGCCCAATTGTACCCTTAGGCATTAATCCTAAAGAAATAAAAAACTACTTGGCAGTTTGAGGAGAGCCTTGAGTAGGAGCCCTGCCTGGGCTACATACTGAGAGCCAGCTTCAAAATTTAAAAAAGAAAGAGAGCTTTCTGTCCACACAAAAACCATGTTCGTGAGTCTTGACTGGAGTAGCTTTATTTGTAAGAGCTGAATGCCGGGAGAATTTCTCTGTGACTGAGTCAGAGGAAAGGACAGGCTGCAACCTGGGTGAGTTTCAAGGTGATTATGAATGGAAAAAAAAAGTTCTGGTCTCAAAAGGCTACATAATTCGTGACTCCATCTGTAGAGTGGTCTCAATGGGACAGAGTTCTGGAGATGTGGCACACAGGTGGTGACAGGGGACAGGGCTACATGGGATGAGAGAGGGTGAAGAGGGTGTGTGTGGTTTTAAAGAGAAAGCAATAGGAGCGTCTGCTGGGATGGAGCGCTTCCGGGTTCCGTTGCGACCATCACATGAATCTACCAAAGACAAAACCCGCATGGAATCCTGCACAGATGAGTGTGCGCACAGCGAATGAGATCTGCGCAAACTCGGAGATCGCCATTTTCCTGGCTCTGAGATCCTTGCTGGAGATGACAACTGCAGAAAGCTGCAGAAGGGCCCGAAGAGATTTGCGCTATACTGCCCTTGTGACTTTTTTGTGAAATTTCAAATGTAAAGTTGGGAAGAAAAAAAAAGACAAAACAAACCCAAAGACTAATGAAGTATAAACTGAAAAATTTCATTCATGTCTCCCATCTCCCCAGGCCCAAAGTACCGTCTTGCTGTGTGACCCAGATGGCCTCAGACTCTGACCCAGCCACCAGGAAGTTTCTAATATGCTCTCCTGCTTCCTTTGTCTCTGTCTCTCTGTTTCTGTCCCTCTACTCTCTCTCTCTGTCTGTCTCTGTTTCTCTCTCTGTATGCATGTTTGCCGTGTGCTGAGCTGTGCATCTACACATGTCTAGAGTGTGTTTGAAGTTCAGAGGACAGCCTCAGGTGACATTCATTCCTCAGGTGTTTTCCACCTTTCTTTTGAGGTAGGTCTGTGGCAGATCTGGTACTTCACTAAAAAGGCTGGAATAGCTACCTACCTACCAGTGAGTTCCAAGGACCCACCAGCCTCTGCCTCCCTATCCCCCCATCTCACCAGCACTGGATACAGGCATTCACCACCCAGCCTGGCTTTTGACACACCTTGTGGAAACTGGACTCAGGTCCACATGGTTGTGAGGCAAACACTTTATCCACTGGGCCATCTGCTCACCTGCTTTCCAGCCGTTCTTTATGAAATTAAAAGCATTCAGCTCACCCTCTGTCTCCCTCTCCCTCTCCCCCTCCCCTCTCCCCTTCCTCAAAGCTAAATATAGCACATATACCATCAAGCATCTTGCTGGTTTCATTTACTATATGCCAATTATATCTAGATCAGTCTGCAGGGTGGCTACATCATTTATCATGAGACTTCCAGTTTGGTTGTATGGATGGACCAGGTTTCTACAAATAGATACTTGGACTGTCCACTTGCAGGGTGTTTCTTAGAAGTCTGGAAGATCCGCAGATTTCACAAGGCCGTGAGAACCAATAGGTGGGTGGAGTCTGAACACCTCCCTTTAAGATCCCTAGTCATTGGCTCCTGATAGAAGCTTCCGGCTGCACTTCCGGAAGTTTGATTATCATCCTCAGATCCTCGGTGTGCAGAGATGAGAATTTTGAGAGACAAAGAGGAATGCAAATGAACTCCAAATATGGGATTCCAGTATCTGCTCTTTCCCTGTTTGCTAAAGTCCTTCTAAGCCTTAGATATTTTATCTGATGAATGAAGTGAAAGCCTCCAGCCCCATTCTGTCTCCGTCCCCCGCAGGCCTGTGGGAAGGATCAAATGGAAGACAGAACAGTCAGCCCTCCCTAGTTGCAGCTTCTGCACTGGGAGAGTTCACTGAGGATTGAACTGCGTCTGACCATGGAACAAAGACAGGCTTTTTCTTAGCAGTGTTCCCCTAAACAATACAGTCCAGCAACTGTTTGCATAGCATTTATATTATGGTAGGAATAAGTAATCCCGAGATAGAGTATATAGGAGGTTACGGATACGGATATGTTATATACAAATACTGTTTTATACAGAAGAACACAGCATTCTCAGGTTTCTGCATTGGAGGGGATCCTGGGGCTGATCCCTGTAGACACTAATACATGACTAAAATTTCTTGAAAATCATAAATGGATGGTAAGGCTTCTCCACAATGTTCTAAAATGGGTGGAGAGTAGTATGAAATGCAAGAAGAAATGGAGAGAACTTTGAAAAAAGTGCTGTTTCCTGGAGATTAGCACATAACTATCCATTACATTAATGGGGCCGTATTTATCATTGAGGCAGTTTAGGGACAGCAGCCAGTTCTATCCCCAGACCCAGCTAGCAGAGCCTGTCTTCTGCATGCCCACGTGAATTCCTGAAAATCCAGGGGACACAACAGCGTGGGGATCTGAGAGCCGAGAAACTGTATCGCTCTAATTTAAAATTCAACATTAGATTCTAACTGCCCACTCTTCAATTGGGCTCTGTAAGTACAGCAAACGATGAACCAACCCAGATGTCATGGGTTGGGGGCAGCTATCTCCCACACGCCACATCTTTCCCAAGCCCGATTTTTCTTCCATCAGCATATAGAAACAGAAACACTGTACTGACACAAGAGATGGGAAATACGAGTCCTTCCCTTCTGGTTCACACAGCATACATCTCTTGGCTGAAGTGAAAGAAATCCAGGCTTCCATGTCTTCTGCTAGGCCCAATGATACTGGGTTTGTTGAGGGAATGGCTGCAGGGTGTCTAGCTGGGCACTAGCTAGCCTGACTTGCCTTAGCCAAGGTACTCACAGCGACAAATGTCTTTAAGTATGCTGCTAATGCACAAAGATAAACGTCAGAGGGAAGGAAGAAAAGGCAGACATTGCAATTTATCTCCTAGTTGCTGTGGGTCGGGTCTCCAGAAAGATGCTAGACAGAGGTCTGTGGAAACAGAAGTCTACTGGGTCTTTGCTGTAATCCTCAGCACCTTTCTGGGCAAAGCTGCTTTTTTTGTTGTTGTTGTTGACCATAGAGCACCCAGCTTCCTTCTGTATTTACCTCTGTCCTGAGGCGGGGAAAAAATCCAAGGCAAGCAAGTAGGTTTGATCTTTTTATTTTGCAAAAATAAAATGAATATGTGAAGTCACGGTGTCTATAGAATGAAAAATACCCACCCACCCCCCTTTTCTTTGAACAGTGTTCAAGAGAGTTTCTAACCATGTATGACACGGGTATGCAGTTCTGTCCTTCAGGCTGAAGTCTTCTAAACCAAGCGATGGAGTTTAAGTGAATAAAGTATCATGAACATAAAGAAGACCGCTGCCCCCCAATTAAAATTTTTCTTTGTAATGCTTGGATTTTTGCATCAAGCAAAGGACATATTCACTTATACCAGATTTTGCTGTGGATGGTCCCAGGCCATAATTCAACACGTAATCTAGTCCATGAAGTCGTCTGGCCAAAAGGAACATTCCTCTGTTGGGAAAGGGACTTTACGTTCTTTTCTTTTGAGCAGATCCTGAACCAGCTGTGGGGTTGGATTCTTCATACAATGGCACATTTACGGGAGGTACAAATGCTTATTGAGCGCTTGGAGGGGCCAGCAGAATGGTTTCTTTGCAGCTCAGCAAGTTTAATCTGATTCTCCTTTCCTTACCCCACACCCTCAAACTTAAGTTTTTTCCTGGGGAAGTATCCCTGAGAATCCATTAGAGTTAACAGGGTGCAGGGCCTGGATACTCAGTGTGGAGATACCTGGTGCGACTGCTGAAGAGGGCTGAGCTTAGGATGGTTCAGGCTGAGTCGCCTTCTGTTGATGTAGCTTTTCCAATGCAATTGTTACTGCCCTGGTCATGAAGTTTACTTTGCCTTTCTCTGGTGGGTCCCAGCCTCTACTAAGCTCCTTTATTATTGCTGTTTATGTGCTTTGGAGACAGGATCTTGCTATGCAGTCCGTCCACGCTAGCCTTGAACTCAAGAGTCTCCTGCCACAGCCTTACACGTGCTAAGATTCCAAGTCTGTACCACCGAGCCTGGCTCCAGTGTTTGGGGGTTTGACATACTCTTTGTTAGTTCCCCAGCCACAGAAGATGGCAAAAACCACAGGTTGATGTCTCAGAGAATACTTACTGCTCCAGGCAACCAGGAGCTAAGCCCAGCATACCTACACTGGCTTGGTATTTTGGAAGCATTACTGAGTGATTGTGGTCGAAAGTGACGTCTATCACGTATAAGTGGCAGAACATTCTAGAAGTCTAAAACTCAAGCATTTCTGTGGGTTTCTCCTTCAGCTTCTTGACTTTTCGGTAACCCTTAAAAGCCAGGACGGCGCCCACGGCAAAGACCCCGATGGCCATGGCTGCAAAGACTCCTGCTCCGATGTCTCCCCCATGGATACTGCAGTTGAAGCCACTGTAACCTTTGCTCTGGTACAGGGCCTCCCTCTCCTTGCACACATCTGAACTGTAGGCAGCCGAGAGGTGTTGGAAGAAGAAGTACAAGGCCGGGACATAGGCCCCAGCAATGAGCACATCCATTAAGCCCTCGATCACCAGCCACAGTGGACAGTGCCACGGGACTCGCAGGGCACCCCCGAGGAGGGTGAGACAGGAGAAGGTCATGAGGGCTCCGCTGTAGGCCATTGCTGTAGTGACCGTGGGCAGCTTGAGCTGGTAGAACTGGAGATCCAGCTGCTGGGCTTTCTCCCCGTCAGCGCCATCGAAGCCACTATAAGCCCCTCCGTACTGGTAGTAGTAAATCCCCCCTAGGCTGGTGATGCCTGTGTAGCCCCCCGTGGAATTGTAAGAGACAGAACTGCAGGCCAAGATCAGCAAGTTCAGCAGAGCCTCCAACATCTGGCAGCAGGCTGCAAGAAAAGGGCATTACTGTTGCGAGATGCCGCCTTTTGCTACGAGACTTTTCCATCTCCTGTGGTTCTTCCTGCCCAGGAAGCTTAGCCCACTGCTTCCTTTCTCTGCCCCAAGGGGGCAGTGTAGCCTGTGTGAGGTGGCAGTGGGGACCTATGCTTTCTTCAAATCCTTTCGACTGAGAAGCATAACGTTCAAAAAAGCCAAGCAGGGATGGCTGTCAGGAAAGCGTTCCCCTTGTAAGCATGAGAACCTGAGCTTTTCCCTAGCACCATATAAAATAACAGGCATGGTGGCACGCCATTGCAGTCCTAGTACTTGGGAGGCAGAGGCAGGAAGGTCGGGAGTTTTGGGCAGCTTTGACTACATAGTAAACTTGAGATTAGCCTGGGCTATATGAGATCTACCTCCCTCTATAGATACACATTTTTTTTCTATCTCAGTAAATCTAAATTTCAATTCTAAATATATTTTTGCATGTCAGTAGACATAAATCTGCCATATAGATTTATTCTTAATTTTTATTATTTGTGTGTGTGAGTATATGAGCATGTGTGTGTAACTGCTCCCCCCAAAACAAACAAAAACAAAAACAAAAACAAAAACAGAAGGAGCTGAGTTTCAGACATTTGTGGACTACTTGATGTGCTGCTGGGATCTAAACTCTGGTCCTCATTACAGAGCAGCAAGCACTGTCAAGCCACTAGCCATCTCTCCAACCCTGCTTCAGGATATTAAAAAAAAAATGTAAAAATTTTCCAAAGTAGTTTCACCATGTAGTACAGGCTAGCCTGAAACTTTTTTTTTTTTTTTTTTTTTTTTTTTTTTTTTTTTTTTTCCGAGACAGGGTTTCTCTGTGTAGCCCTGGATGTCCTCACTCTGTAGACCAGCCTGGCCTGGAACTCAGAAATCTAAGTGCTGGGATTAAAGGTGTGTGCCATCACTGCCCAGCAGCCTGAAACTCTTGGTCCTTCTGTGCTGGGGTTACAAGTACGAGCCATCATTCCTGGCACCATAGTGAATTTAACAACTTTAGTGGGACAAAGGGACAGTTAAGTTTCTCCAGTGCATTGTGATATGAGTGAGTTTGTGGTACTAGGGATGGGAAATCAGGGCCTCACCTCCTGCCAGAGAACATTCCCTAGTGCAACAGCAGAAGGCCTAGAGCCCCCATGGGGGGTTCTTTCTTCCTCTGTGAGGCTTAGAAGGTCCACAAAAGAATAAGCAGGGCTACGTAGATCAGTTGTCACCCTTAAAGCAAAAAAGGTCTTCCCTTGACACTCATCCTTCCCAGAGCAGTTGTCCAACCTCTGGCTCAGGGCAAGTCCCCAGACCTCCCTTTTGAGTTCAGATCCAAGGGGTACTACATCAGGGCATTAATCATGAAAAAGGAGAGATTGAAAGCATAAATCAGAAAAAGCACCCACACAAGTTTCTTCTGTGACCCTCTCAGGAGATCAGAAGCTAATGCACTGACAACATGGTCCCTGCCCATCCCCTCTTGGCCGGGGATGGTATGATGGTTGGTGGTGACTGTCAACGAGCTGACAAGAACCTCAGAGGTTAGGAAAGTGAGCTTCTGAGGGTTTCTGTGGGCTTTCCAGAGAGGTCAGAAGCTAAGACTCCCCTTTCCCCGCCTAATGTGGGCAGTGCCAACCAATATGCCAGAGGCTCTAATGGAAGAAAAAGTGTAAGGGAGGGACTCTACTGCAGAAGGTGTCCCCACCCCTGTCCCCTCCCCTGCCTCTGCTTCTTGGCATTCAGGAAGTGAACTGATCCCACAGATTCTCTCTTTTTCCTGGCTAAAACTTTTGAGACCGTGACTCTTGATCTCCCCTCCCTGGGGGGCTGTCTGGCTCAGTTATTATTATTATTTTTAAACCACAGCACCATTCTTTTTGTTGTTGTATGTATGTAGACAATTATACAACACAGACTGGGACAGGATGACTTCCTCTTACGAAACTGTCCTTTTGAAACGCAAACCCAAGATACTCAACTACAAAATACAACAACTAACACCTGGAGGTTCTGAGCCAAAGACCAGCATTCTTAACTACAGAAGTCCCGACTCCAGGTGCTGGTGAGATCCTCCATAGGTAATATCCTGACTGCATATGTGTGAGTGCGTAGGGTCCAGCCTTTGTGTCAGCTCTAGGGAAGTGGAGATGGGTGACTCCAAGGGCTCCATGCTCAGCCAGCGCAAACTAGGTGTAAGTCTCAGGCCAACGAGAGACCTTGCCTCAAAACACAAGATGGACAGCACTTGAGGAATGATGCTGGAGTTGAGCTGCACACACTCATACACAAGAGAGTGTGGGGTGGGGGTGGGGGTGGGGGTGGGGAGGGAGGGAGAGGGGGGAAACAGTTTTAATTGGGAGGAAAAAGAATGAAAATTTGTTTTAGTTTAGATTAGTCTTTTGAGAAGCATCTTCCTAGGCTCTTGGAAACTTGTTACTCTCCCACCTCAGCCTCCCGAGTGCTAGAATTTCAAGTGTGTCCCACCCAGCCTCCTTGTCTGTTGTTTTGTGACGGTCTCACTATGTTGTCCTTGGTTCATCTAAATTATGGACTCAAATGACCGCCAACCTCAGCCTCCTATGTAGCCGAGCCAGCTGGGACTGCTGCTGTGTGCCTCCATGCCTGACTGAAAAATTAAACTTTCAGAGACACTGAGCAATAGTGGCCAAAAGCTATTAGTAAATACAAACGGCTGTGGTTTAAGGACTAAGCTCCTAGAGCCAGAGGACAAAGGACAAGAGGGGTGGGGAGGGAAAAGTGTTCTATATGCAAATGAGCTGAGACTTAGGTCTTCTAATCACGGAACTAGCTCTACACCTGTCCCTCCACATGGAACCTACACCTACAGCAGCCTAGGGATGGGGTCAAGGGAAGCCTCCTGCGTGGGGGTCACAAATGCACCTGCTTTCAATCTGATCTTTAGTTCTAGTCCCTAAAGATGTTTCTATCTTTCTGGCAAAGGTGGTTAGGGCTGATCTCTTTCTGTTGGTCTCAGGATCTCACTGAACTTTTTAGACGGTCCCAGGGTGCCTTGTTTGCTGGGAGGGATGGGGAGAGGGATGACTGTGGTTTCACTGACAAAGAAAGAGCCACAAAGGATCCACTCTAATGTGGACTTGAAAGCCATCGGCTGATCTGCATTCAGGTTCCTTTTTTCCTGCCCTAGCCAGTCCTGATGCACACAGCTGTGTCTCTCTTGGAGCAGTGCTCCTCTGTGCACTTGCATGGGAGCTCTGAACTCCAGCCTTCTTCACACACAGCCTTCTTCACACATACCCCCTGTTCCCCATCCCCCCCATCTCCAAGCTCTCCAATCCAGGACTTCCATACCCAACCGCCAGGCTCAAAGCCAAAAAGCCAGAAGCAATCAAAGCCTAAATAATAATAAATAATAGGTATGTTTTGGTAAGGAGTACAGGCCCCGTCCTTTCCTCTTGGTAAATCAATCACAGAGAGAAAAGAAAGAAAGAAAGAGAAAGTTAGGTAGGGAGAAACCTGTTAAGCAGCCTCTGGCTTGTTCCTGTTATTTACAGCACCAAGAGAAGAAAGTTACTTTGATGCCTTAGGCTGGGGCTCCGAGTTTCAATTCCAGGCCCTTTACTTAATGGCTTCGGGACCTGGGTAACTTGCTATGCCTCTCTGAGCCTCAGGGGTTATTAAGGGGATTCAAGGCATCTCTGGCAGAATAGTAAGTAAAGCAGGTGATGAAGATCCACTTGCTCGGGTGGCGTAGAGACCTTTCATCAGAGTTTCTTCATAATCTTATAATCACTACTCCTTCCTCCCCATGACACAGCTTCAGCTGTGGGTCCATGATTCCTGTGCCTCCCCCCTCTACCCCCCAGGCTGGGATGTTTCCTCTCTTACTCATGGGCAGACTCAGCCGACTAACCATGCACTATGGAGTTCACCCTGACAAACCAGATTTTCCTCCTTGCTGGCAAGGGCTGGATCTGGGCTGAGATGAGAACCTGAGAGGCCAGGCTAGCTGGTAATTAACACTAGCTGTGAGTTTTAAATGCTCAATAAATTGATTTTGTTTTGTTGTGTTTTGTTTAAGTGGAGAAACAGTCTCTTATGGCTCTGGCTGGCCTTGAACTCCTGACCCTCCTGACCCCAACCCACTGTGCCTGACTTTTATTTAATTTTTAATTTTGCGAGTCTATATGGCATGGGTGTGGAGGTCAGAGGACAACTTGGGGAAGTTGGTTCTCTCCTTTGACCAAGTAGGTCCCAAGGATTGAACTCAGGCTGTCAGGTGTGGCAGGAGGCACCCCTTAGCCATCATGCTGGTCCCTGGCTTTTGCTTTTAATGAAATATTAATGCACTGGGTGTGCATAAGGGCTAAGTAGTTTGATGACATTTTTGTTTTTCTTTGTATATTGATATGATTTTGTTTGTTTATTATTTGATTTGGGTCTTAGTCGCCGACACTGGTCGAGAACTTTCAGCCATCTTGCCTCAGCTGGGATTATAAGCATGGAAGTCACCATGCTAGGCTGTGAACTTGCTCTTAAGGTAAAACATATTCTTACTGTGCATCCCAGTCAATGAAGACTGAAAGTCAGTGACTGGTTGGGCATCAGCTCTCTTAGAAGACTGCCCTTCCTGTATGCTTGGTTTGAGGAGCAACTCTGCTGGGGTCATGTTCCCTCTATGGCCTCATCTGGCTATACAAGAGGGAACAGTGTCCACCACAGGCAGCTCGCAGCACATTGAAAGTACAAAGTTCCACTAGCTGGCTGAGAAGGGGAAATGAGCTTGACCCAAGCTCAGGGCCTAGCACACTGGATAAGTGGAGGGAGAGCCTCACTGCAGAGTTCAGACCTTCCTGTATTCTTTCTTCTCTTTCTGTTCTTTCTTTTTTCCCCTCCCTCCCTCCCTCCCTCCTTCCCTCCTTCCCTTCCTTCCTTCCTTCCCTCCTCCTTCCCTCCCTCCTCACCTCCCTCCCTCCTTTCTTTCTTTCTTTCTTTCTTTCTTTCTTTCTTTCTTTCTTTCTTTCTTTCCTTCTCTCTTTCTTTTGACAGCAAGAACTCCATGCAACCCTGGAAATGAGAAGACTAGGAACCCACAAGGAAAACTGGACAAGCTGCCAAGTCACCAGCACCCATCCCTCCATCCCCCACCTTGCCTTTCCTCAAGCCATTTGCAATATAAATGGACAGGGTCCCCTAAGGCTCACCTCTCCCAGTGCACAAGTATCTGCATTTGTGGCATTCCAGGAGCCCCTCTGCTTCCGACTGGTAATATTCCTCTTCCTGTTGAGCAGGCCCGGAGTATGTGGACATGTATCTTTCCGAAGCCAGTTCACTGCAACCAAGGAGCGCACAGACATTAGGGACGGTCTGTTTAGCATTAGACCTTCATTTATTTTTTTTAGTTTTTAAAAATTTCACAGAGTGAAGCCTGGGCTTGCCTCAAACACATGATCCTCCTGCCTCAGCTTCTCAAGAGCTAGGTCACAGTCCTGTGTACTACCATGCCCAGTGGTATTGGAACTCTCCAGACACACCAGAAGAGGGCATCAGATCTCATTACAGATGGTTGTGAGCCACTATGTGGTTGCTGGGATTTGAACTCAGGACCTCTGGAAGAGAAGTCAGTGCTCTTAACTGCTGAGCCATCTCTCCAGCCCTGGTATGGAACTCTCAATAATGAGCTTGAGCTTGAACCCCTGATCTGCCTGCTTCTATCCTCCAAGGACTGGGATTATAGTCATGTACCACCACATCTAGCCAGCTACTTTTGAGATCTCTCTGACATCTCTCCTTTGGCCACTCCTGGGCATCTTCTGTTTCCATTTACCTAACATATGCCAGGCTCTGCATGAAATTCAACAGGAGACTGCATTCTTCTTTTGCGACATAGAAGCCATCCCGTCTCTCTTTGGCTTGAAATCTTTAAACCTTTCATGAGCACACAGGAGACTCTGGCACTGTGCACACTTATGACCTAGGTGTACTGAGCCAGCCACAGTGAGCTGCCCTCCACCCCTAAAGAACCCAGGCCTCTGGGGCACCGACGAAGCTGTTTTTCTGCTCGAGTCGCTTTCTATTGTCCTCTTCTGGCTCCCTTCCACAGAACTCATCTCTAGGTCACCTTCCGTAGAGTCCTGTTGGTGCTTAGACAGAAAACCATCTTCAGTCTTTCCAAACCTTAGTTTCTCCTGTAGGGGCTGACTTCACACTGGGTCACAGGTGATTGTTTTCCTGCATCAGTCTCTGAATGCTGACATGTGGGTCCCTGCGTTCCCTCCCTCCAATAAATGCTTAGGAGGAGAACAGATAGAGAGAAGCTGCCCTTTGGTCTCAGACCTTTAAATAAGCCATGAGCAATTGCCTGTCTTTTATTCACTCTGGGGTGAGGCGGGGTAATGAGGGATCTGGTTTAAGAGGAAAAGCACAAAGGTACCTCTTGTTTTCCTATTCCTGTGGTTGCTGTTCAAGATGGGTGCAGCCGGGGAACCAACAGCTAGAGTGTCAAAGACTGAAAGAGCAGACTGAATCTGGGCGCAGCTTTTCCAAGGCGAGTTGGCTTTAGATAATGTAACATAAACTCACGATAGCAGCTTTGGCTGACTGTGGACGCAGCCTCCGAGTCTAATGGCAGAGGCTGGGGAATCATCAGCTAGAAGAGTTGTCTCCAGGGAAAAGAATGCACTGTTCTGACTACTATGCCCACACACACACACACGCGCACACACACACACACACACACACTTTTTGCCCTCAGGGACACCTCTTTTTATTCTATTTACTCACTCCCCAGAGCCTGGTTCAACATCTGCGGAATTGGATAGTGTGCTAACTCTCTAGGAGGGGGTGTGGCGACCAGTCCTCTTAGTGGTCTTCCTTTCCACCCTCATTCACAAAACCTTCCAGGACACAGGGGGATTTCGGGACCTACAGGCCAAGTTCGTTCATTCCCGAGGGTGGAGTTCAAACAAACATAAGATCCGAAACAAGTTGCTGAGAAAGACCTCACTGACTTTGTTATACATCGCCCGAGAACTTTAAGGTGGACTTAGTTTCTTGTTTAAAAGGGCAGCTTCTGCTAGCAGTCTGCTGCACGTATGGCCTTGGCAGGAAGAACAAGTCCAACTATTAACTCTTCGTTGGACTAACTTTATTTAGCCTCCCCCCACCCCCATACCTGGAAACTGGACTTTGAAAGGTAGAGGGGGCAAACTAGGGAACAAGATGTAAGGGTCTGTGACCCTCCGGCTAACCTCACCCACCTAGCCGGTTTCGGTCCTGAAACCCTCCTCCTTACCCTGGTTCTAGGGCTTTCCCATTTCTTCTTTGGTAACCAAGATCAAACTCAGGGTTGGGACGTCGTAATGATACCGCTTCCCCCCTACCCCGCCCCCAGGCGGTCCGGGTTCCCAGCAGGTGCACCCCTCACCTCTCCATTCCGCGGCACCCGAGGCCATGCTTCTGTGACAGCTCTGGGGCGCCCCAGGGTGCAGGTCCCGGAGTCGGGGCTGCGTCCCAACTGGGTCTCCAGGGCTCGGGCCGTGCACGGCTTTGGCGGGACCTCTCCAAGGCTCTTGGTTCGGCTGCGCGATGGCCCGCGTCCCTGTGTCTGTCCTGGCGCGGGTCTCGGTCCGTTCTCTGTTCCCGGCCCGCCCGACGGTCCCCGTTTCCTCTCACGTCACCATTCCTCTCCCTGTGCCTGTCCCCGCCTCGGTCTCGCGGCCGCTCGACGTGGCGGTCTCGGTCCGGGTGCGGGCGCCGGTCCGGGTCTCTTTCTCTCGGACGGGTCCGGGGCTCACGGGTCCCCGAAGTATTTTTCATGGCCCGATTGCTGTCCCCGCCCGGAAACGATCCGCGGACAACAACCAACCACAAGTTTCCTAGGCAGGTGGCCAAGCTCAAGGACGGGGCGGCGGCAGCTCACCTGTGCGCACGCGCACTTGCCCTCCGGCGGTCCGCAGAGGGCGCACCTGCCCCTGGCCGCCAGGGGGCGGTCGTGGTGCCAGCAGAGGGAATGGGAGTGGGAGTGGGTTGGGTGAGGGGGTGGAGAGTGGGAAGCGGATTCTTGCTGAAATAGGTGTCAGTTCTAGGTGTTATGGGATTAACAAAGGTAAATGGCCCAGGGAGCAGGCAAAAGGATGTGGCCAAATCAGCTCAGCCTTCAAACGCTGCCTCTTAACTAGAGCTATCCGGACGCCAGACCAATTATGTATGTATGTATGTACGTATGTATGTATGTATGTATGTATGTATGTATGTATTTACTTACTTGCATGGTACTGGGTTTGAATTCCAGGGCCTTGCATGTCTAGGTGAGGGTGATACCGCTGAGCTCTATTCCCAGCCCCAAATGAAGATCATTAAACCCACTAAGACAGTTCCGTGCCACTGGGCATGGAGTCGAGCCTTTTGATAGAGATCTCAACAGGGGAGAGGAGTTGGTAACACCGCTGATCTAAACTTGGGTGGGGTGACCCCACTCCCAGCTGCTGTGACGAGTTCCCCCAAAGGAAGCCAGCGGTGGTGATTTCCTGTCGACCAGCTTACAAAGCTTCTTGAGTTTTTTTTTCCCCCAGAGCGAACCCATCATCTATCCTTCTTCTCGGCCATCCACCCAGTCAGCCTGCTCATCCAGCCTTTCATCCGTGGGTCCTTTCCTTCCTCAGAGAAGTTGCATCTATTAAAATAGCCCCAAACTCATAAAACATAAAAAGGGGGGGGGGAATAACTGTTCTACTCGTCATTAATAGCCTTTAATTTTGCCAAAGACATAAAAACAAAAACCAAAAACCAAAAACCAAAAAACAAAAAACAAAAAACAAACAAACAAACAAAAAAACCCAGAGAACTAGTGCCTTCAACAAGCGTGCAGGAGCACCTGACTCGGCAGGTGCTGGAGGTGCCCTGGGGAAGACCTTTTGGAAGGAGATTAGTGCTCCAGTGTGCACAGAGAACGGACAGGAACAAGGACATGTGGTAGAAAAGCAATGGGAAGCTCTGCTCTGTGTAGACTTGAGGAATCGGGACTGGGGGGTGGGGGTAGGGATTTTCAAATCATGTTTTTCAAGGTAATGAGGTTCTGAGGAAGAGCTGGCTTGGAGACCCACTTTGACCCCATTTCCCCACATACGTGAGTCTGGCGACACCCCCTGTGTCTCCAGCCCTCACCGTGGTGGCTGGGCACTCATGTTCCAGCGGGATGGAGAGGTGTCCCTTGGGTAGGCTCTAAGGGAGGGTCATGGCTGCAGGCAATGTCTTTCTTGAGCTTGGTATAAAGCGCTTGGCATTTCATTTCTTACGGAAGTTGGAAGTATTGCCCTCTGAGGCTCCCATCCATGGAGAATAGGTGTTGGGGCAGCTAAAATTCCTTGTGATCCCTAAAAGAGTTGTAACTGTCTTTGACTCATCTGTGCAGTTTTGCACTTTGAGAATGTTATGAACTGGCCTCTGGCCATTTCTGCAGAGGTTTTGGTGCCTGGCTCTATGCCAAGTTCTATCAACGTCGCCACTGAAGTTACAAGGTGCAGAGTTGGATGGAGCCCCACAAACTTCCAGTGGCTGCCCCTCCTCACCCCTGCATCTGTCCATGGCTCCATCACCATCATGCTGAACACTAATCTCTGAAATCCCTTTCCAGCCCCAACTCAAGAGTTTAAAACCCGAGCTAGGTACCACCATGATCACACCTGCAATTCCAGCCTGTGGTCTCTGTAAGTTAGACACTGGAAGGCTTCAGAATGGGCTACACTTCATGTTTTTCTTTCTTTTTTATAATTGATTTAAGTTTTATTGCATTATGATGAGAAAAGATACATGATTTCAATTTATCTGAATTTGATAACATTTAAAAACATATTTTAAGTAAATACAATTAAATCACATTCTTGTTTCCCTTTTGTACACCAACTCCTCCCAGAGACTCCTCCTTCAATACCTAGAAGCCCTTAAGGAAGATATACAAAAATCCCTTAAAGAACTACAGGAAAACACAATCAAACAAGTGAAGGAAATGAGCAAAACCATCCAGAATCTAAAAATGGAAATAGAAACAATAAAGAAATCAGAAAGAGAGACAACCCCGGAGATAGAAAACCTAGGAAAGAAATCAGGAGTCATAGGTGTTTTTCAAGGCAATGAGGTTCTAAGGAAGTGCCTGCTTGGAGATCCACTCTGAGCCTCCCTTTTTTTCTTGAATCTGGTGACATTCCCTGTTTCTCACCCCCAGCTTTCACCATGGTAGGTAAAAACGTAATTTTAAAAAACTTTTAAAAAGTAAAACAAACAATCCTAGTGTGTGGAAGCTTTCACAGATTGCCAGCTGCTAAAGCAAGGAAGAAATTAGAGAGTGGAGGTCCAATATACATACATCCAGGGGTTTCTTCATTTCTAGCTTATGTTATTTTACTATAGAAGAGAATTGTGTGAACAAAGGCACTGCCATCGCTTTTGTCTAATTACAAATGTAGCCCCAGGGCTGGAGAGGTGCCCTGGGGTTAAGAACAATGGCCAGTTTTTCCCAGAAGATCCTTGTTTGATCTCCTATGCCTGCATGTGGCCCACAGCCATGTGGGACTCCAGTCCCAGGGGATTTGATACCTCTGTGGGCACCAGGCACTCCTGTGGAGCCTCGATGTACATGTGGGCAAACACACATGCACATAAGAAAGATAAAGTAGGGCTGGCGAGATGGCTCAGCGGGTAAGAGCACTGACTGCTCTTCCGAAGTTCCTGAGTTTGGATCCAACTACCTGTAATGAGATCTGACGCCCTCCTCTGGTGTGTCAGAAGTCAGCTACAGTGAATTACGCCGGAGCGAGTGGGGCTGGAGCGGGCTGGGCCGGTAGAGGTCCTGAGTTCAGTTCCCAGCAGCCACACACATGATGGCTCATGGTCATCTGTACAGCTACAGTGTACTCATGCACATAAAATAAATAAAATAAATCTTAGAAAAAAAAGAAAAAAAAAAGAAAGATAAAGTAAATAGCACCTCTGCTTGTTCTGTTCTCCAGGTGCTTCTGGTCAGGGTTAGGGTGTTAGGTGGGAATTCTTTTCTGAGAAAATTCTCTGAGGCAATGCAGAGAGCATAAGAGAGAAAGAGAAAAAAAAGAAAGCATTCTTTCTTTTGAAAGCTATACTCAAGATGATTTTTTTTTAAAGGAAGAAAAAAAAAAGAAAAGAATATGGAACTTGTGTTCAGAATTTTATTTAATTTAATAATCATTTAGGGAACTAGGCACATGTAACAAGAGGTCCTAAAAAACTATGAACTCCAACTATGGTGGCACATGGTTAATTTCAGCTCTTGGCCAGTCAAATTCATGGCCCTATCAAGTTCCAGGCCAGGCAAGGCTATGCAGTGAGAATAGACTCATTTATAGGTCACCGGGGATAATGAAATGAAGTGAACATACAAAGGCCTTCCCCCCCCCAAAAAAAGAAAAATCAATTTTCAAAAGCCACATGTAATTTACATGTCTATAGACAAGAACCTTTTTTATTTTGTTTTGTATCACCATCAGTTACCCACAATTTGCTGACTTGTTAAAATAGCCTACAGTCAAGAAAAGATAAGCATCGGATGGCCCAAGTGTCCTCCACCTGTCACGGTTTCTCGAGGAAGTGGAAAGGCCCAGCTTCATCCAGGAGAGCAGGGTGTTAAATACTTTTAGCTGTTGGGGCAGGGGTGGGGGCTTGTCTCCAAGGCTAGGGCTGAGAAGTGTCTACTGGTGACTTGGATTTAACCTTTGGATTAAGGCCTAGAGATCTACTTTAAAAAAAAAAACCTTAAAACAAATGTTTTTTTCTATTTGTGTGTGTGCATGTGTGGAAGGCAGAGGTTAATGTTGGGGTGTCTCCCTCTAACACTTTCCTCTTCCTTCTTGAGACAAAGTCTCTCTTACATAGCCCTGGCTGTTCTAGAACCCCCTCTGTAGACCAGGCTGGTCTCAAATTCACAGAGATCCACCTGCCTCTGCCTCCCAAATTCGGGGATCAAAGGTGTATGCCACCATGTCCAGCTCCATCTTGAGGGTCTCTTCACAGAACCTGGAGCTTGCAGTCAACATATGAAACCCAGGAATCCCTCTGTCTCTACCTCCTCGGCACTGGGACCACAGACGCTTATGTGTTTTTTACAAGAGTGCTGGGGATTCAAACTCAGGACCTCACGTTTTCATGTTGAGTACTTTACCCACCAAGCCATCTCCCCAGCCCTCATACCTGCGCTTTGAAATGGTTCCACAAGGCACCTTTGAAGAGGTATGTGTGGAATATGCGTCATGGTTCATCTTGTGTTGCGATGACAAAATACCCAGTGCTTGGAACTTCATGAAGAAGATAGACTCACTTAGGTCACAGTTCTGAAGGTTTGAGAGTACAGGACTGGCATCTGCTGGGGGAAACGTGAACTGAAGGGAAGGGGGAGGGAAGATGGTCATGCTATTTTTACAGCAGCCTGCTCCCGTGGAGACAAATCCATTCCCACGAGTGCTGCACCAACCTAACCAGTGGGATGGAGCCTTATTTCTCTCCCTGACCTGCGTCTCTTAGACTCCACCATCACACTGGAGAACAAGTCCCTAACACATGAACCTTCTGGTGCCCACACAAAGAATAGCGATAAGTAAACCTTGCACATTTCTACCCTAAAAGACCACTCAGTGCTGGGAGGATCAAAATACCTAAAGTACTTTTAAAAACACGTATTTTTGTTTTAGTGCAATCTATGGCATTCATAGGCAAAGAGTTTATTTTCCCAATTTGATTCTTTGAGTGGTTTCACTGAGCTGCAAGGCACTTTCTCTGGCTCTCAAATGTTCTCCCATGATCTACTGGCTCTTTCTCCCTTAGAGCATCCTTTGCTTGCTGTCCAACCCCATACTCAAGCTGTGCTGCCAGAAAGGGTTTCTGGGGACCCCTCTTTCCAGGCAGGGGCCCTGTAAGGGATAGACTGTTATAGGAAGGCAGAGCTGACCAGCAGAGGGCAGCTCAGGCTCCAGTCGTCTGCCAGAATACAATCTTCTGCCTGCCATGCTACACGCCTTCACTTAGATCCACCTGCATGAAGTTTAGACTAGAACACCAGAAGTTCATGTTAGCACACTCAATTTCCTGACCTTCATTTAGTCCCTGGATGAGCTTGGGAAGCCACCCAACCTCTGGGCAACCAAGTGTTCTCATTTGCAAAGCGGCGATGGCACCAACTTCATAGGACTAGACAAGTAAAAGCAATCCCGTTCTCCTTTATGCTGCTTTTGTTACAGGAGCAGGAAAAGAAACTGAGGTGAGGCCAAAGAGCAGGCCGTCACACATGACACCGAGTTATCCGTCCCTTTCCTGCGTTGCTCCTGTTTACTGTACACGATGCACAAAATTACGACACAGATTAAGACAGTCCTGCCCTCAGAGCTTGCAGACTCAGCAAAAGGCAGCTAGGAAAGGCTGAGATGAAAAAGATGGGCATGGGGTATGGAGACAGAAGTAATGAAAAGCAGCTCCCAGAACAAGAAGATGGTTAAGAAAGGCTTTGGGAAGATGGGAAGCCTTGGGATCGGGAAAGCCAAGGCAGGGAAGAGAGCTGGAAATAAGGAGAATAAGAAATAGAAAGCTGGGAGGAGAGGAGACCTTCGAGTCCAAATGCTTCCATTTGAAGCACAGTGCTGGGAGCAAGAGAGGAAGTGAGGGAAGGATAGGCAGGTCCAGGTCTCAAGAAGCCTTTGATGGCCAGGCATTTGCGAAGGCACTTACCACTGTGGCCCATTGTCTCCAAACAGTGCCACAACCGCTACTCTGGTGCAGGGGAGACATAACAGACACATCTATGAATGTTGTTAGTTTTTTTTCTCCTGACTTGAATTTATGGTGTAAATGATCTTCTAGTGTAGTGGTGCGTGCATGTCACGTATGGATAAATGTTTGCATATGGGCTTGCTCATCCAGCTTGAGTCTCGAAGCTTCATAGAGCCATCAGAGATAGCTTTAAAATTTTAAAACATTTGTTAGTTATTATTACTATTAATGCCTCTTGTGTGAAAGGGTACATGGGCAGAGGTCAGAGAACAACTTTTGGGTGTCAGTTCTCTCCTTCCCGCAACAGGTCCTGGGGGTTGAATTCAGGTCAACCCTGGGGTTTCTGCAGGAAGTACATGTATCCACTGAGCCCTATCACTGGTCCCAGAGGAGATTTTTTTTTGAACTGGAATTGAACTGATGGCCTTGTGCATGCTATATAAGCACTCTCCCACTGAACTATGCCAGCCCCCTTCCAGGGGGGACTTTTAATAAGGGAAATGCTTTAAAGTTGTTACAGGAAAAAATTCCAGAATATTCTGGAGGGACAGCAAGCCCTAACCCAAACTCTGGCATTGGGAGCTATTGAGAAAAGAAAGGGTGAATAAGCAGCAGTATGAAACGCTAAAGAACAACTTGACCCTGGTTCAAATACTCAGAGAGCTACACCATTCACAGGGCTCAGTGGGTAACAAGTGTCCAGTTGCTTATAACAGGCTAGGAACATTAAAGGGAAAACTTGCAATTCCACTTTTCTACCACTAGATGTCGCGCAGGTCTAACTAAGTTAAAGACCCTCAGCCATTTCCTTTCCTTTTCTGAGCCTTAGTGATAGAAAAGATACTCAGAATTCAGTTGCAGATGCTTTTAGGAAAAATAAGCAAAAGGAGACTATGAGCTATCTGAGCTAATTAGGATAGTAAAGATCTAGGATCAGGAAAAATCAAGGCCTGTGAGATGGCGCAGCAGATATAGCTCAGTAGGTAAAATACTTGCTTTGAAGGAGGACCCAAATTTGAATCCCCAGAATCCACATAAAAAAGCTCTGTGTGGTGTCACAGGCTGTAGAACTAGAACTGGGGAGGAGAGATAAAGGTCTTCCTGGGACTTTATGGCCAGCAAGATTGGTGAGCTCTCTTCAGTGAGAGGCTCCATCTCAAAACAAGATAGAGAGAGACAGCATTGGCCTCTAGCCTGCCATTCATGTACACACACACACACACACACACACACACACACACACACACACACACACACGAGCATACACATTCAGATACGTACACACAAATCAATATCTTATCATTGTTTCAGATTAACAGCAATCTTACCATAGAAACTTCTGATAATGGAACTGTGGGTCTCCCCGATCCCGTGGACCTTCGGCCTATATAGTCCACAAGGGCAGTGGGAACAGAGATGGCGAGGGGGTGGGGTGGGGTTGGAACCCCTGTGTGTATGTACAGAGAATGCTCAGTAGGCAGATCAACTTTACCTAGAGTGATTGAAGGCTTATAAAGTTTTGGGGGACTGAGGGCAGGGACATCCAGGATGGGTAAAGATCATTGGCTGGGGGCTTAGGGTACCTGGCATACCTCATTAACACGGGAAGCATGTCAGGAATCTCAGGTTCTGGCTGAACAGATTTTGTCAGGAGACAGGGAATTGATCCTATAAACTAATTAAGACTGAGTGACTCAGGTGAGTGTGGGGGCTTAGAATCCCTCAGACAAGGTCAGAGAAGGAGAAAATCTGCCAGCGAGGGAGTCTCCATCTTGCACAGAGCTCAGAGGTTATCTGTTCATGGTGGATTTCAACCTTAACTAGCAGAGGTTCCCCATGAAAACTGGAGAAGAAATTAAAATCACCCGTTAAATCACCATTCATCGCCACAGTTATGCTGCGCGCTCTCCCGTGGAGATGGGACGGTTTCTGTCTAATTGTCACAATTTCCTTTCATAGAGGACCTCATAAGAGATTTTTTTTCTACTTCTATCATGTTTAATGTTCCAGATAGATTTTAAAAACTGGTTGAATGCTTCAGAAGATAGCAGTATACTTAAGAGGCATTTAACTATTATAAATTATTTCGATGACTTAAAAAAGTCAATACTGTGTTGCATATTTTAAAATAAATTTTATTAGTTTAATAAAAAAAGCCACCATTCATCAATCTGCCAGTCCTTATTCTAAATAACACTATCCCCCCCCCCCCAGTAACTGACTTCTAATCTATATACCTGCTATTACGAAGGACTTTCAGATGATACAAGGTGAGAAAAATAAAAAATTAATGGTTTATAATTTCCTAAAAGGAGTCCTTGGGGGTGGCTTTTAGGTGTTCGGACCTCCAGCTCTTCCAGAGCCCAGGGGCCACCTGCTCTCACTTACCTCAGCCCCAGAGAGTGTTATCTCAGGATGTGGTAAACTGTGCAAAGCCAAATTAATTTTTAAAAGTAAATCTATGCTTGGCAGTTCCTCCAGCTCTCAGAGAAGGTAACTGTAGTGCCGAGCAAACATGCAAATGCAGTGGGTTTCGAAACTCCCATGCCCAAGACAGGGTCACCATGACACAGGTGCGAGGACATACCATGTGGCAACTCAGAGTTGGGGACCCCACTTCTTCTGCAAGGAAACTCTTTAGACATCAGTCTTAGCAAAGGTCTGCCTTAGCTGGTTGCACCAAAGCCTTAAACCAGGTAATAAAAAGAACAAAAATGAAAACAAAACCCCAGAAGTCTGGTGGCTCAAAAGTCCAGCAAGCATGGAGCCAGCTTTGGTAAGCCCTTCCCTACCCAGCAATGTGACTATGTGATGGAGAAGCAGAAATGGGAGATGACTGCCCATGGAAGGGCCAAAGCCTGGGAGACAGCCTCATGTGCTCCTGTGAGAACCACATGAATTCTTTGAGTGTAGTGACCTCATACCAGGCCACACCTCTTAAAGGCTCCACCCTATCAGCACCACCACTCAGGAGACCCATTTTCTTGGATGTGAGCCTTTGGGGGACACATTGAAATGACATCAAGCCAGCAAAGTCCTTTCCTGAGGTGTTGTTGTTGTTGTTGTGTGGCTTTTTAGTTTATTTGTCCTTTCAGAAATCTGCACATCACAGTAGATCAAGTCACCACAGATCTACTCCTTTGGCTTTTTCCTAGTACCAACGTTGGCCTTTGCAGTCCCCCTGACCTTCTTCATTCTGTTCTTGCGTTCCTTTCGCTGTTTCTGGGAGCTCTTTTTCTTCTCATGAAGGGTGTGTCTTGCAAGTCCGTGTTTAGGCTCATTCTTCTTTGCATAATCTAAAGAATCATAGATCATGTCAAAGCCAGTTGTCTTGCCACCACTGAATCCAAATACAAAGAAAACATCTGGTGTGGTTTTGTACATTTTGGCCAGCTTTTCCAGAATGTCTGTCTTTGGTACTGTTGCCTTCCCAGAATGAAGGACATCAATGACCATCTGTTTCCTCTGAAGCAGACAGTTTGTCATGAACTTTTTGGTTCGGATGATCACTGTATCATTCATGATGGCTACAGTGCCTGAGCTGAAGAGGAGGACTTTCCTGAGATTTTATAAAGAAGTTTCTCTCTGTCTCTGTCTGTCTCTCTTTCTCTCTCTAATTCTCTATCTCTCTATCACCTGTTTACCATCTATCTATCTATCTATCTATCTATCTATCTATCTATCTATCTATCCATGTATCATTTGTCTATCATCTCTGTGTATGTGTGCATATGTACACTGTGGCACAACTGTGGAGGTCAGAGGACAACTCATAGTGGTCACGTCTTTCTTTCCATCAAATCTTTCTCAAGGATTGAGCTTAGGCTGTCAGAGTCGGTAGCCAGTGCCTTTGTCTGCTGAGCCATCCTGTCATCCTGAGATTTTTCTTTTTAAAGACATGAATCAAAAGATATTTTTCAAAGCCAAGACTTTAAAGCTTGTGCCTTAAGACTTTGTCTCAGAAGTGGTATTTTAAGACTGGATTAGGTGTGATGCTCTGATGGTATTTGTGGATACACCCCTATTTTGTGGATAAGGAAATAGAGCTAGGTTGCTCAAGGTCAACAGATCCTGGAACTGGAGGAATTCTCTTTGGTTTCTTCCCATTTTATCAAACTAATACTGCTGTTTGCTGTCTGGTATAAGCTGAATGGTATCTTCTCAAATTCATACACTGGAGCCTCAGTCCCTGTACCTCAGAATGTGATTGTATTTGGAAACATTGCAACTAGTTGAGATGAGAAGTTACTGAAGTAAATGTGGCCACTAATCTAATCTACTTCCTTAGGACTAATGTCCCTTTCAAAAAGTAGAAACTCAGGACCCAGACATGCACATGGAGAGAACTCCATGATAAGATGAAGGCAGAGGTCAGGATGATGCTAGTCCACACCAATGAACAGCAAAGGTGGTAGGGGCAGGAGCTGGGTAGAGAGAGACCCAGAACAGGCCCTTTCTCCTTCTCCAGAAGGAACCAAGGTTGATACCTTGACTTTGGACATTTCCCTTAGGCTAAGAGATAATGTGTTTCTGTTGTTTAAGCTGTCAAGTTTTGGGGGCTTTGTTGTACTTCTAGAAAAGAGAACTGCTAATATCTCAGGAGTGAGCAGGGGGAGTTCATGGTGGTCTTACTGAGACTATTCTCATCTCTTCATCCCTGGTTGATAATCTCATCCGAGAGGGCAAACTAGAAAACCATTGGTTTCCCTACTGGTAGGGTATGTAGTTTAGAACAGAGCACAGGAATGTGAGAAAAAATAGTAGTGACCTTCGTAACAAATGTGTTAGTTGTTCTAAGGGCGAGAGTGGGAAACAGATCAATAGGTTAGCCAGAATTTGACAGAGAAGACAGGAAATGAGACAGATTCATAGTGAGTTTGGATGAGCCCATGTACAATTGGTGGTCTTACAAACCCTGTGCAGAAGCAGCTAGCTATTTGTCTCTGGCTGAATATGAAATTTTGTTACATCCAGAAGAGTCGTAGAAAAGGAGACTGAGAAAGAGGTAGGAAACTTTTGACGAAAGAGGCTCAAAGCATCTCAAATCTGATGGGCTACATTAATTTATACAATCAAATGTTAAGTAAGACACTTAGAACATGGTCAAGCAATTGAAGTCCAAATATAATGAAAAAAAATCTTGAATTTTCTAAAGGAAAATGTCATATCAAGTCAGAGGAACAAAAATAAGATCAATAATAGACTTCTCACTTGAAACAATGATAGTCACAAGAATCTGGGGCACGAAATTGGGAATACTAAAGAAAAAAAGTCAGGCAGGAGAATGAATTTTATACCTAGCAAAACTAGTCTTTCTAGATGAAAGTAAGGACTTTACAGATAGTCTCTCTGTCAGTCTGTCTGTCTGTCTGCCTCGCTCCTCATTTATTTTGGAAGGATTTTACTACATAGCCCAGTCTGGTTTTGAACTCATGATACTTCTGCTTCAGTAATTACAGGTAGGTACTAACATACCTAAGTGATTACGATACTTCTACTAGCAATTTTGCCTTACAAGAAATATCAAAGTAAATACTTCAGAAAGAAGTTTCTAGTTGGGTGCAGTGATATGCACTTGTAATCCTACCCACCTGGTAACACAGAAATTCAAGGCCAGCCTGGGAAACATAATGAGACCTTGTCTCATAAAAACAAATGATTTAACCTTCTTTATATTTAGTCTCTATCTTCTCTATCTCTATTTCCCCAAGACCATGACATCATTGAGATGACATACTGAAAAATGGAGGAACCACACTTTTGTGAGTTAAATATGAAATGGCTCCCATATTAAGTATTGGATACTGTATCTCCAGGTAATGGTGCTATTTTGAGAGGTTCTGGAGACTTCAGGATGTTGGAGGAAATAGGTATGTAAGGGTTTCCAATTACCTCCTCCCTATTTCTCCCATCATGAGATAAAGAACCTTAGCCACAATACTCTTGCTTACACAACATTCTGCATGGGCAAAATAAACTCTTCCCCCTTTAAGTTCTTCTCTTAGGTACCTTAGTCACAGCTACTCCAACGTAACAAATATACATCACACGAGAGGGGCCTGAGACAATCGCTGCTTGGAAGAAACTTTCCCAGGGCAGCACTGTCATGCACAGTTACTCTTGACTATGTGTGATTTAGAAATAAGTATGAATTCCATCAATTCACCGACACTGGAGACTGTTACATTAGCTAATGCTAACAGGCTTAAAAATATGAATATGTTACAAAGTAACTTTACATTTTAAAAATTTATTTATCTACTCTTTGAGAATTTCATGTATACAATGTATTTTGATCATATTTATTCCCTGACACCATTAAAACTTCTCCCACTCTTCCAAGATTATATGTCATGTCATCTTGTTTATTTATTTATTTATTTATTTATTAATTTTTTTATAACCTACTGAGTCCACTTAGTCCACTTCATGCATGGAAATAGGGCTATCCACTGGCTCATGGGCAACCTTAGACAGGCCATAGCTATGAAGAAAATGGATTCTTCTTTCTCCAGTAGCCATCAGTGGCCAATTGCTCTTAGCTAGGGGTGGGACCTCTTGAACTACCTCCATCCATTTTGTTGTTGTTGGATCTTGTGTAGGTCTCGTACAGACAACAAGAGCTTCTGTGAGCTCATGAGTGCTGCAGCTCTGTCATGTCCTGGAGACATATTTTACAACGGTCATTCATCCTCTGCCCCTGGCTCTTTTGGGTCTTCCTGCCTCCTCTTCTGCAATGTTCCCTTAAGTTCCTCTTGAGCCATCAGTTATGAAAAAAGCATTTGCAAGAGCTAGAAGATTAGAAGAAACTGGAGAAGGCTGGCAAGATATCTCAGCAGATAAGAGCACTGACTGCTCTTCCGAAGGTCCTGAGTTTGGATCCCAGCAACCACATGGTGGCTCACAACCATCCGTAATGAGATCTGATACCCTCTTCTAGGATGTCTGAAGGCAGCTACTGTGAATTATGCCGTAATGAGTGGGACCAGAGCGAGTGGGGCCAGCAGAGGTCCTGAGTTCAATTCCTAGCAACCACACACATGATGGCTCACAGCCATCTATATAGCTACAATGTACTCATACACATAAAATAAATAAAATAAATTTTTACACACACACACACACAAAGAGACTGGAGAAAGAGCTCATCTCATCCAAGGATCCCAGGGAATTTTGGCTGCTTATTCTTATTTTTAGTATGTCATTGGGTTTGGAGTGTGTATGTGTGTGTGTGTGACTGATTTGGTCACTGAGGACATTTAATTATTGTGGACCTAATTTTCCTCTAATGAGAAGCATTTTCTTCACTGAAAACGAGCACAGTGGTGGAACTGACCTTACAGGGTGGTTTTAAAAATGATGTGATTTAATATATTTAAAACATTTTAAATTGGGGTTGTTAGTGTCAGGTGTCATTTCTATTTCCTCCTTTGTCACTTAATATCTCAACTCCCCCAAGTTTTGCACAGGAGGTGAAAGAAAAAAAGGAATAAATATTCCTTTTAAAATTAAATTGGCCTAATACGATTAAATGTTTATTTCTCAGTTATGCCAAGTTGAAAGCAGGTGAACCAAAGATGAGGCAAAACCATGACAAAGGGCGACTGGAGGCTGATGTGGGAAACTTGTCTCCTCGTGTGCGCGTGTTCATGCATGTCCAAGCACATGCGACTGTATGTGGACAACTTCAGATGTCATTATGTGGGCCATAAATACTGTTGTTGATATTAATAGGTTCTATCCTAGCCTGGGGGCAGCCAAGAAGGCTGGCGGATTGGGACCATGAATCCAGACATAAGCTTGTCTCTTTGTTCCCAGTGCTGGTATCACCATCCCTGCCTCCCATACCACCATGCCCAGTATTTTTTGTTTTCCCTTTTGTCCTTTTAAATCTGTGCTGTGGGGTTGAACTCAGGTCCTTGTGCATGTGAGTCAAGTGTTTTACGGACTGAGCTATATCTCCCAGTCCTGTGCTGGAAATTCCTTCAGACACTTCTATATCAGATTCTAATCCTTTCTCTAGGTGAGAGATGCTATTCATTTCCAGCAAGGTAGAATAGGTGAGCTTATCCAAAATACCACATTTAATCAAGTTGGCTATTTTGACACTCTATTTTGGTTGGCTTACTTGACACTTCCAAGTCAACATTGCAACATTATCATATATTTGTCTTCTCATTAAAAAAAACGATGGCTTGCATTTTTTTTAACATTTTTTTATTAGATATTTTCTTTATTTACATGTAAATTTCTCCATTCCTAGTTTCCCCTCCAGAAA